>NC_134858.1:107279150-107582900 GCF_049852395.1 Peromyscus maniculatus bairdii | reverse complement strand
AAAACAACAACAAAAAAAGAAAGCGGTAATGCTTGTTCTACAAGGAAGCGAAATCCATATCACACCCAACAACATGTTGTACTATTTATACATTACATTGTATTGCACTATTTCTGTCTTTGGAAAGCATGTTACATGTGAGGGAAAAACTACAACATCTGTAATTATACAGAGAGAATTTTATAAACCATTTGCTGTGATGGCATGTGAGATATTTGCACTCAGAAGGCAGAGCCAGGCGGATCTCTGTGAGTTTCAGGCTGGCCTGGTCTCCAAAGCAAGTTCCAGGAAAGGCGCAAAGCTACACAGAGAAACCCTGTCTCGAAAAACCAAAGATATTTTACTAAAAGTTAAGACATATTTCAAAAGTTAATATTTTTTGCAGCAGAAAAAAGATATTCATGAGGCTTCTGATGCAATTCTAGAGCTCAGTAAAACACTGTCACAGAAATGTTTTACAGAAAATTATTCTGTACCTAGATATCCTCAGCTATCACAGGTTTCACTGTGGTGAAACTAACATTACAGGGGGAGAAACAAACTCTCAGTCTGCGGTCAAGTAAGATGATTAAAAACCCGGCAGCAGTGGACAGTCTGGCTGCCTCAGTTGGTCTTGAACTCCCACACTTGAGTAGCCTCCAATATCTAGAAGCATGCACACTATCACACTTGCACCATCATGCTAGCCTGGAAACCTCAATTTTTCCACTCATTTTACAAAGAGGACATACATAAAAAAATACATTTGGCTGTGTATGTGTGTGGGTGGGGGGTAATTTTAAAGTATATTCCACCTCCTGAAGCAACAATCTTGTTACCAACTCTATTTTGTGACCTTGTAAATTCTGAGTTAAAAATTATATGGGCCACTTTAACTATGTAAATAAACTTCTAAGACTATCATAACTCATCCCACTGACTACTGAATGTCTCCACAGGGGTATTCGGAAACTCAAGAGACAGACAAAGCGTTCCTTTAAAGCAGACACAAACTGCAAATTTTGGCATTTACTAAAAGTATACTCCCACTGCACTGAAGTGATCACGTTTATTACCTGATGGCGTTTGATGATATCTTTCAATTTATTAGCCAACTTCAAATCGATGTCTGGAATGAGGTAGATGTTGGGTCTAGTCAGACAATTGTTCTGAGAAAACAAAAAGACATACTTTGAAATTTGAATGGTTTGGAAATGGTGTACACTAACTATTAATCATCCTTACATTTTATTTTTTCCTTGGTTTTAAAGGTATGTGGAAATTGTTCACCACGGCACACATACACGTAGGTACTGGGAACTGAACTCAGGTCACCTATCTGTCAGCAAGTGCCTGTACCCACTGAGCCATGTCACAGGTTCCTGATTACTCATCGTCTTCATGACCGAAAGTGACATCAACCCTTCATTTCTTAAGATAGAAAGACATACGTTTTTTGGTTTGGGGTTCTTTGAGACAGGGTTTCTTTGTATAGCCCTGGCTGTCCTGGAACTCAGAGATCCACCTGCCTCTGCCTCCCATGTGTTGATATTAAAGGCATGTGCCACCATGCCCAGCTTGGAAGACATCTTTTGATATACAATATTATAGTCTTATCTCAAAATAAAGCCTAGATGGCTCAGTAGGCTACTTAAAATCATCCCCCAAAGCCTTCTGCGGCTAGACAAAGACTGTGACAATCATTTGGAATGAAATGATTGCTAAAACACAGCAAGGTCAGAGGCACTAGGCCTTCAACCCCAGCACTTGGGAGGCAGAGGAAGGCTGATCTCTGTGTGTTCGTGTGGTCTGGTCTACACAGTGAGTTCCAGGATGGCCAGAGCTACATGGTAAGACCCTGTCTCAACCCACCACCACCACAATGAATACTAAATAAACGAAGGACAGGGGAGGGAGAAGATTCAGTGGGTCAAGTTCTGTGTAAACATTAGAATTGACTTGGAGTGCCCAGTACCCCATAGACTCTGAGAGCGCTGGCACACATCTGCGGACCAAGCCATGTCTCTGAAGCACAGGAGATAAGCTATCATCCTACTGAGCTTCCTGGCCAGGCACTAGCCAAAGTGCCTGGGGTCCAGGTTCAGTGAGCTATCCTTTCTTAGAAGGGGAGGGAGAGAGATGTCTCAATGGATAAGAGCACCAGCTGTTCTTCCAGAGAAGGAGTTCAACTGCTAACACCCACACGGCAGATCGCTCCAGTTACAGGGAATCTGGTACCCTCTTCTGACCTCTGTAGGCACTGCACACACAGTACATAATCATATACAGATTAAAATACTCAATACATAAGACCCAAACAGAATTTTTTAAAAAGTGAGGGCTAGTGTATGAGATGGTTCAGCAATAAAACTGCCTGCTGTGCAAGCCTATCACCCCGACTTCAATCCACAGCACCCACAAAAACTGGGGAGAAAAAACTGACTCCCCAAGTTTTTCTCTCACCACTACAAATATGCCTTGGCACATGTGCCCATAATTACACATACATAATAATCAATTTCTCAGCCAGGAGGTGGAGGTGGAGACCTTTAATTCAACCACTTGGGAGACAGAGGAAGTCCGATCTATGTGAGTTTGAGGCCAGTCTGGTCTACAGAGCTAGTCTCAGGACAGCCAGAGATTCTCGCCAGATAGTGGTGGCATAGGCCTTTAATCCCAGCACTCCAGAGGCAGGTGGATCTCTGTGAGTTCAAGGTCAGACTAGTGTCTAGAGTTCTAGAACAGCAAAGGCTACAGAGAGAGAAAACAAAAATAACGGCAACAACAAAAATCCATGGGGTGAAAATATGTCAGTGGTACAGTGCTCATCTAGCCTATGGCCCTGATTCCATCCTCAGCACCGTAAAACTAAAAAAGAAAGAGAAAATGTAAACAGAAAATTAAATATTCTTACATCCAAATTATAATCTAGCTGAGAGGAAAGTAGACATTTATTACACAACCATGGAACAAATCAAAAGAAAACGACTCCATAAAGTCAAAATTATGATCAGAGAGCTTATACTAAGGAGAAACGAAAAAAAAAGGGCACTGTGGTACACCTCTTTAATCTAGGCACTCAGGAGACAGAGTGCAGGTGGAGGCAGAGTGCAGGTGGATCTCCATGCTCTATGGTTCCAGGACAACCAGGGCTCCATCATGAGAAAAGTGGTTTCAATAATAAATGAAGTAAATAGAAATATCACACACTATTTCACCAAAAAATGTCAGAAACTAGTTGGTGGCTCACGCCTTTGATGCAGCACTTGGATCTCTGTGAGCTCAAGACTAGCCTGATCTACATAGTGAGTTCCAGGACTGCTAGGACTAAAAAGAGAGACCCTGTATTGAAAATAAGAAATGTTAAGAGACTGATAGTCTTTAAATGATCAGAACAATTACAGCTCTAATTCCAATACACATAAAAACAATAAAATTATGTATTTCAAAAAATTTCTCCCCTTTATCTTTTGGCAATCCAATAAAGACAAACACAGAACTGAAGTATATTAAAGAATAAGCCTTCAAGCTGAGCTAGTAACTCATGCATCTAATTTAGAAATGGAGCTACTGAGGCAGGACTTTGAGGTCAGCCTGGGCCTAAAGAATCCCTATTTATCTAAAACATGACAGAAGGGGGACGACCAGGGAAGGGGAGAAGGGGAAGGAGACAGAAGAGGGGAGAGACAAGGTCTAAGTCTCCACTTACCTGTACCAAAGTTTTTTCAATGTTCATGAACATTTCCACATTACGATCCATTCGAGATGGATTCTGAAGATCAAATCTCCGCCTAACACAGGGAAAAAAAGGCTTTACTAAATCCATCTTCAGTCTTACACACAAGCAGAAACACCATTTTAGAATCAAACTAAACTGAATGAGAAAGGCTTGGAAACTAAGCTAGCATTGTATAAAGTACGTGAAGATATTCTCTCAGTACTACGAGAATGCACACTGTCAATACCATCAGAACAGACATCACTTTGGGCTGGTAAGATGGCAAATTAGGAAAGAGACCTCCCTTCAATCCCAATAACCTGAATTTGATCCACAGAACCCACAGTGGAAGAAGAGAATGGAGGCCAAAATTTGTCCTCTGACCACACACACACACAGATTTTAAAAATGCTTAAAATTTTTAAAAAGACACACTCCCAGGCAAAATGAAGTACCAATGCTATTCCTATTTTCCTTCAGTCTAAGATATATTGTGCATTAAATATCTGACAAGAGGTTACTATCCAGAATCTATTATAAAGAACTCAAGTAATAGTCTGGTTTTAAAATGAAGAAAACACAAATGTAAAGGACATATAAATGGCCAACATGAAAAAAGCTTGACACCTTATTCATCAAGAAAATGCAATTCAAAACTGCAATGAGATAACACATCTGCCCTAAGTAGAATCAGTTGTCAACTGACAGCCAAGAGTCATTTGAGAGAAACCTCAATTGAGAGACTGCCCAAATCAGATTAGCCTGTGGCCATGACTGTGAGGAATTTTTAGATTGAGAGTTGATGTGGGAGGGCCTTTGCATGAGTTCCTGCCCGGAATAGCCTCATAATAGACTGTGAGCTGGAAGTGAAGGCCAAATAAACCTTTCCCAACCCAAGTCCATTCTGTATTTAAACAGTGTAGTGTTTAAACGAGAATGGCCTCCATAGGCTCACATGTTTGAATTCTTGTCCTCAGCTAGTGAAATATTCAGGAAAGATCAGGAAGTATGGCCTTGTTGCAGAGGGTGGGTATGTCACCGGGAATGGGCTTTGAGCATTCCCGAGCCTACACCAGACTCAGTGTCTCTCTCTGCTGCCTGAGTATCAGGATGCAAAGCTCTTGGCTACTGCTCTAGCACCTTGTCTGCCTCCGGTGAGAGATGAGCTCCCACATTTATTTACTCTAAGGACTCTTTAAGAATGAGGTTTAAGAGACTTAGAAATAAGGGAGAAGCTGGGCAGTGATGGCCCATACCTTTAATCCCAGCACTCTTGAGACAGAGCCAGGCAGATCTCTGTGAGTTCAAGGCCAGTCTAGTCTACAGAGTGAGATCCAGGACAGGCACCAAAGCTACACAGGGAAACCCTGTGTGTGTGTGTGGGGGGGAACAGGATAGACTCAAGTGGGCCTGGATCCTTATCCACAGGCCCAGAACTTGACTCCAAATGTCTATTTATAACAATGCCAAGGGGTGGAGCAAAAGACGTCCCCCTTGCTAGTTACAGTTAAGTGTAGACCCTTCCAAACACCTGGTACCCAGGCCCATGGTCCAATCAACCTCTTATGCAGTCCAGCTGAGTACAGCCACTAGCGGGCTACAACCGATTCCCACTATAAAATCATGCAAGTCCCCCAATTAAATACTTTCTTTATAGAGGTTGCCTTGGTCATGGAGTCTCTTAACAGCAACTAACAGTAACCAAGACACGCAGCAACAAAATCAAACTAGAATACCATCTTAGTTATTACAAAGACTATACAAGAGAAAATGATAATGGGACACTGAAGAAACAGAACTCTCTTAAATCACTGGCAGAAAAGTTAATGAGGCTAAACCTCACAGCTCAGGACTCTATCCCAACTTCTCAAGACAGAGGACTGGTGATTTAAGTTCAAAGCCAGCCTAGCCTAAGGGGTATGGGGCAGTGTGGGGGAGGGGGCTGTCTGTCTAGCAACTTAGTCAGACTGTGTTTAAAAAACTTTTTTAGTCGGGCGATAGTGGAGCATGCCTTTAATCCCAGCACTGGGAAGGCAGAGGCAGGTGAATCTCTCTAAATTTGAGGCCAGCCTGGTCTACAGTGAGTTCCAGGACAGCCAGGGCAGAAAACCCTATCTCAAAGGAAAAAAAAAATGGTGATTGCATTAGTTTTGCTGTTGTTGTGATAAAGCAGATAAAACCAACAACCAAGATGGTATGGCTCCTCAGAACTTAACCATATCCATACCATAAAATACAGCTATACATATGTCATTACTGGGTATATGCAGTAATATATGTCAATGTAATAGCTGCACTCATTTTTACTGAAATCCTATTACAACAGTCCAGATGTGCTATTACCTGCAAGGGGTACACAGGCTGGAAGGGCAATCATCCAACAAAACAGAAAGAATCATACCATGAAAGTGACCTAGAGGGTTGATGATAAAAACCCAGCACTGGCAGATTTCTTTTGAGGCCAGCCTGGTGTACAAAGGGAAGAGTTCCAGGCCAGCCAGGACTATACAGTGAGACTCAGTCTCAAAACAAAAGAAAACACCCCCCCCCCGCCCCCCCCGCAAAAAAAACAAACAAAACTTCTAAACATACAAAACACACACACACACACACACACACACACACACACACACACTAACATAGGCTGGGCAGCAGTGGCCCACACCTTTAATCCTAGCACTTGGGAGGCAGAGGCAGGTGGATCTCTGAATTCAAGGCCAACCTGGTCTACAGAGCTAGTTCCAGGACAACCAAGGGTACACAAACTGTTTTGAAAAACAAAAAATAAAAAATATATACATACAATTATATGGTTTAAAAAAAAAATCCCGTTGTGGGGCTGGAGAGATGGCTCAGCAGTTAAGAGCACTGACTGCTCTCCCATAGAGGTCCTGAGTTCAATTCCCAGCATCCACATGGTAACACAACCATCTATAGTGGGATCTGATGCCACCTTCTGGCATAAAGATGCACATGCAGATACAGCACTCAGACATAAAATAATTTTTTTTTAATTTCCTTTGGTATCTTTAGTTAACAATATAAGAAGTTAGCCCAGTGGTGGCGGCAGCACATGCCTTAAATCGCAGCACTCAGGAGGCAGAGGCAGGTGGATCTCTACGAGTTCAAGGCCAGCCTGGTCTACAAAGAGAGTTCCAGGACAGCCAGAGCTGTTATACAGAGAACCTTGTCAAAAAGAAAGGAAGGAAGGAAGGAAGGAAGGAAGGAAGGAAGGAAGGAAGGAAGGAAGGAAGGAAGGAAGGAAAGAAGGAAGGAAGGAAAAGAAAGAGAGAGAGAGAGAGAAAGAAGGAAGGAAGGAAGGAAGGAAGGAAGGAAGGAAGGAAGGAAGGAAGGAAGGAAGGAAGGAAGGAAGGAAGGAAGGAAGGAAGGAAGGATGGGTGGGCGGGCAGGCGGATGGACGGATGGACGGATGGAAAAACAACTAGCTTTGAGCCACTGACAATGCTCAAGCTAAGGACTTGGTACCAAGACTAAGGACTTGCATTAATCCCTGAAACCCATGTAGTAGATGAGAACTGACTCCCATAGGTTGTCCTCTGCCTCACACAAATGCATCATGGGAGGCACATACCCACACCTAAATATATAAAAATGGAACAAAACTTTTCAAATGAGATTTTTTGAGGGCTGAAGAGATGGCTCGGTGGTTAAGAGCACTGACTGCTCTTCCAGAGGACCTGGGTTCAAGTCCTAGCCCCCACATGGCGGCAGCTCACAACTGTCTGTAACTCCAAGATCTGACAGCCTCACATAGACATACATGCAGCAAAACACCAATGCAAATAAAATAAAAATAAATAAATTATATTTTACAAAAAGATTTTTTGAAAAGAAATTAACACTATCCTTCAGAAGAAAATAAAGTTACTGAGAAATTTTGCCACATCCACAACGATAACCCTCTCAGCACTCCAATTCTGGAAATAACTTATACAGTCTCTCCACAAATATGTGGCTCAATTACCAAGTACTCCAACTCAACCTCATATGTCATACGTGTAACAGTATAACTGCCACCCTGGAGGCTAAAGCTAAGGTCAGGAAGCCAGTACAGCGTCAACCAGAAGAATGCAGTACAGAGTCAACCAGAAGAATGCAGTACAGAGTCAACCAGAAGAATGCAGTACAGAGTCAACCAGAAAAATGCAGTACAGAGTCATGGTAAAGAAGCCAGCATGGTGGCTTGTGAGGTGTCTCAGTGGTTGCTTTTTTTTGTTTGTTTTTTTGTTTTTCGAGACAGTGTTTCTCCATGTAGTTTTGGTGCCTATCCTGGATCTCGCTCTGTAGACCAGGCTGGCCCCAAACTCACAGAGATCCGCCTGGCTCTGCCAAGATGGTTCAATGGAAAGGCAACTTGGTTGCAATGAAGCCCACCTGTAATCCCAGCCGAGATCTACCAGGGATAAATGGGCTCAAATTATAAAATAAAAACAAAAAAAAAACCCTTCAGAACTAAAGCCAGAAGTGCACACCAGTGTATAGGACACAAGTGAAAACAGGGAGCCTTCAGACAGAACATTAGACATGCGGCAAGCCAGAGAGTCGGCACTCGAAACTTGCAGCAGTAGTCAGTGGCGTGGACGGCTTTAAGGGAAAGCATCCCTCACTGCCCAGAGAGCCTGAGAGAGAGAGACAGGGCCCGAGGGACACAAGCAGCAGCCTACGGACAGACACCTGAACGGCAAGACTCCAGCACAAGGTGAGGGGAGGGCAAGACTCCTGACTCCAACCCTTTGTCCTCTGCTGTTTCTCTCTTCTTTTTTTAGGGGTGTGGGATAGAGTGTTTAAATTTTAAAAGGAGAAAAATAACTGAAAGAGATATTAGATTACCCCAAGTAACCTTAAATATTTCACTGGAGACAGAAAGCAAATCCCACAATATATGTCCTAGAAGAAATTTCTCTTTAGGAAACTTGGTCCTCAAGAGTGCAAGTCAGGGGCTAGTGACATGGTACAGCAGGTAGAGACACTTGACATCAAGTCTGAGAACCTGAGTCTGACCTCCAGTACCCACAGGCAGAAGGTGGGAGCCTACGCCCACAGGTTACCCTCCAACCGCTACATGTGCACACACTTTGACATGTATGCCCCACCACCTAAAAATTAATAAATAAAAATGTAATCCAATTTTTAAAAAAAGTTAGGACTTGAGAAGAAGGTAGGACGACAAAACAAGGAAATAAAAGAGTTTCAAGTGGGAAGGTGTGATAGCAGTGGAGGAGCATCAACCACAGCAGAGCTAACAGTGGAGTCCAAGCATGCTGTGGGTCTGAGGTCAGGGACCACTTACTTCACATGTATCAACGCCCATGCTCATTTAGTCTACTGAACACGCTATTCTCAAGGGCTGGGGACATAGCTCAGTCAGTAGCGTTTCCACCTACCATCCAAGAGGCACTCGGACCTGATTTCCCTACCCAACACTCAACTGGGCATTCTATGCCCAGGCTATATTCTCAGCCTTTAGGAGGTAGAGGCAGGAGGATTAATAGTTGTTCAAGGACATATTCAGGTACAGAGAAAAGCTTAAAGACACAGATATATGAAACCCTTTTTCCAAAAGTGGAGAAAAATAGAGGAAGCAAACAAAACAACCCGACCATTAACTAAAAAGCTGTTCTGACTGTTGATCTAAAAATGTATCTGCGCTTCCTAGTCACACTTGGGCTAGCTTGGCCTTAATGTTATAAACTAAACAGCTTAAAATAAAGCTCACAGGGCATTTGTGTAACATGGACTGTGTAGCCCTAGGTTAGATTTCCAGCAATGGAGAAAAGAAAAAAAAAAACCTAAAGCCAAAGTAAACAAATTAATTCATGGTGTACACTTATGATCCTAGTACTCAGGATATCGAGGTGGGAAAATCATGAGTTCAAACACAGCCTGAGCTAATAGAAGTTTAAGGACAGTCTGGACTTACTTTGAGATCTTTATCTCAAAAATACCAAAACTGGAACTAGGGAAATGTCAGCATTTAAGAATACTTGCTGTTCACGCACAGGCCTGACACCTACATGGCAGCTCACAGCTGTCTATAACCCCAGTTCCAGGGACCCCAACTCCCTCTCATGGCCTCCACTGTACCAGGCACATACATGGTACATCCAGATACATGTAAACACGCATAAACATAAACAAAAAAATTCTTTTTTAAAAAAGTGGCTATTAAAACACAGAAATTAAAAACAAAACAACAGGCATAGTGACAGAGGCCTATAATCCTAACACTTAGGAAGTAGAAACAGGATAAAGCTTGAGGCTAGACTCGTAAATAAACTAAAAATATAGAAATTATATGCATATTCCCCCAACAATACTAAGATTACAAATGGCACACCAAATATGTAACTAAAAGTACCAAAAAACCAGCCAGGCAGTGGTGGCCCACGCCTTTAATCTCAGCACTCAGGAGGGAGAGGCAAATAGATCTCTGTGAGTTAGAGACCAGCCTGGGCTACATAGGGCATTTTAGGATAGCCAAGGCTACTAGAAACCCCATCTCAAAATACCACCACCAAAAAATAAACACTACCCCCCAAAAAAACAAAAACAAAAAAAAAACAACCAAACCAAAAAAAAAAAAAAAAAAAAAAAAAAAACCCACCCCACAAATGTGTATGTGTGTATTTGTGTGTGTATATGCACATATAAAATTTCCTTGTAGCTAGGGATATACAGCAGGAGCACATTCTTAGCATGCATAAGGCCCTCAATTCAATTCCCAGTACCACAAAAAATAAATATATTATTTACCTAATAAAAAGAGTTGTAATTTCTGTTGGATGTAAGACAAAATGAAAGTGGGCTCTTTGCTTTGTTGTGTCTGAGGTTAGGTTAGAGACTCACGGTGTCGCAAGCCCTGGGACGGCAGGTGTGCACCACCACACCTGGCTGAATACACTCTTGAGAAACAGGACTTAAAAAAATTAAATACAGAAAACTGATATTTTTTAAAAACAGACCTTACCTTGCCATTAACAGCAATAACCTTACAGAATTCTCAACATACAAGAGAATGATTTCACATCAAGTAATATATCAAAATGTGCAAATAAATTAAAAAAGAACTTACCACCCCTGTTCATTTTTGTACTTGTAAGCAGCCCCAAGAATGTGACACAAGGTGCCTCCAGCCTTGAAATCCATAAAACATTTTGCCTAAAAATGACAAATTATACAAGAGGAAAATAAAGGTTCTGATAAAACACTTCATGCTACACTTGAAATTTAACTCAGGGACTCCTTAAAAAAAAAAAAAAATTCCTATGTTCTGTACAATTGTTCAGTTTGTAACTTTTTAAAGTTTGGATGTATAGAAGGATAAATAGGAAATAAATATATATATAAAGCTCTACCAGTGAACTACACTGACACGCCTCCTTTCTAAATCACGTTCTCAGGTGCCCTAGCTAACTGTAACCTCTCAGTAGCCCAGACAACCTCAACTTTTACAGAACTCAGCCTCCTCACTAACCCAGATCACATGCTTCAACCACCAGGTCAGACTCATAGCACTATTTTTTACTTTTATTTATTTGTTTGTTTATTTATTTATTTTTGGGTGTGTTTTCAAGACAGGGTTTCTGTGTTGCCCTAGCTGTCCTGGAATTCACTATGTAGACCAGGCTGGCCTCAAACTCAGAGATCTGCCTGCCTATGCCGAGATTGCAGGGATTAAAGGTGTACACTACCACTTCCTGGCTCCTTTCATAATTTTTAAATCAGGGTCTCATTTTGCCCATGCTGACCTCAAATGAGCAATGTAGTGAGATTGACTTTAAACTTTAACCTTCCATCTCATGATTACTGTATCCAGAGGAATGAGCCACTACATTAAGTTAAATAAGATTTCCCCCACACACACCCAAGTTTTAAAATTACATTTACTGGGCTGGAGAGATGGCTCAGCACTTACTACTTTTGCAGAGGACCTAGTTTGATTACCAACACCCATAAGGTAGCTTACAACTATCTATAACTCCCAATTCTAGAAGATCTAATTTCTATAAGCCCTGCACTCAAACACTCAAAACTACTGTGAGACACCCATAGACACAAAATAATTAAAAAAAAAAAATTTTAATTTTAAAAGTAAAAGTAAATAAACAGCAGGCAGTGGTGGTGCATGGCAAACATCTCTAATCCCAGCACTCAGGAGGCAGAGCCAGGGGGATCAGTAGGAGGGCAGCATAGTTCACAGAAAATCCCTATCTCAAAAAAAAAAAAAATCTATTTGCTTTGTTAACAGTCTTTCTCATTCAATTTTCTTCTACAGTATCACAAACGAGAACAATCTCTTTGATTTGAAAATGCTACATTCTATTTTGAGAGGAAGAGATACATCTGGTCCTACTGGCACTAAGCCATGAATTATTTTTAATTATGGTTTATGACTAAAAATATTCTCTATTCCCTAAACCCTTTTAGTAAATAATGGTTTAGTGGTTTAGTTCACAGGAGTTAAAACCCACATCTCAAGTCCCTTGTAATGTCATTTTGGATGATGATACTTGTATGTTCATAATTAGGAATAATAAAAGAACGTAAATGACATTTTAAAAAACAAATACCTTTTCTGTTGTTTGTTCCTGAAACAGGGTCTTACTATGTAGTCCTGGCTATCCTGGTCTACACTATGTAGACCAGGTTGGTCTTGAGCTCAGAGATTCACCAGCCTCTGCCTCCCAAGTGCTGGGATTAAAGGTGTGCATCTTTATACCAGAATTTAAAAAACAAAACAAAAAACCTTATTCTAGAACAGTCATCATAGGTAGAGACTCTGTCTCAAAAATAAAAGCTTAAAAAAAAGTACTTTATGCAGATTTTACTCTAAATCATGTCACATTTGGTAAACTACAATGAATTATTATATCACTATATAATTTTTTTAGATTTATTTTGTGATTGGTTTTACGTGCATGTATGCAAGTCTGCATACCCACACATAGAAACACACACAAACATGTAAATAAAAATTGCAAATTCAGTCTTTTAAAAAAAAATTTATTAGCTTGGAATGGGTAACACAGAGTTTTAATTCCAGCACTTGGGAGACAAAGGCAATATCTCTGAGTTCAAAGCCAGCCTGGTCTACAGAGTGAATTCCAGGACAAGCAGGAATACAGAGACACTGTCTCAAAAAATTTTTTAAAAATTTTAAAAAAATTTTAAAAATTAAAATTTATTAAATTTCCATTTATTAGCCAGAAGTGGTGGTATGTGCTTTTACTCCTAGCACTCAAAAGGCAGAGGCAGGTGAATGAGTCTGAGGACATTTATGGTCTATGTAGTGAGTTCCAGGATAGTCAAGGCTATGTAGAGAGACCCTGTCTGATAAGACCAAAACAAAACAAAACAAAGCAATTTTGCATAGATTTCTTTCACGTGGGGGTAGGGTGCACAAGTGCCACAGCACAACTGTGCCCTAAGACGACGATGTGAGGGGTCGGTTCTTCCTTCCACCGTGTGGGTTCCAGGGACAGAACTCAGGGTGCTCAAGCAGGGGCCAAGTGCTCTCATCTGCTCAGCCATCTATCTCACTGGCCCCTGACGTCATTTTAGAAGTGAGTCGGTCAAACAGGATTATTACAGAACCTGTCCAGGACACACAAAGCCCTAGGAAAGAAAAAGGGTCTTCAGGTCCGCACAATCCTACCACTGCCCTGGCTCTGCCCTACAGCACTTCAGGTGTCTGACTGCAGAGGACAGACGTCCGTTATTATTGTCTTTTTATACATTTATTTACTTACCTTGTGTACGGGAGAGGACAGCAGGTCAAGGGGCTGGTTAACAATACTGATGACCTGAGTTTGGCCCCTGTGACCCACATGGTGAAGAACCGACTCCTGAAGTCACCCTAACCTTCACATGCATGCTGTGGCAGCCATGTGCCCACACCCACACAATCACAGGCTACGTAAATAAATTAAATTCAATTTTTTTTCTTGACTTTTTTTTTTTTTTTTGGAGAGAGGATTTTGTTCTCTGTAGTCCAGGCTGGCCCCAAACTGACAAGAGATCCACCTGCCTCTGCCTCCCAGTGCTGGGATTAAAGGCGGGCATTCTCGCTCAGCCATTTGAAATTTTTTAATTTAAAAACACAAAACAAAAAACACAAGGGGCTGGAGAGAAGGCTTAGTGGTTAAATGCGCTGGCTACTTTTCCAGAGGACCTGGGTTCAATTCCTTGCACCAACATGACCGTCTGTTAACTCCAAGTTCCAGGGGATCTGACACCTCATACCAATGTACATAAAATAAACTAATATCAAAACCAAACAAATACAAAAAGTATTCTTGCCACAAGATTCTCTTTTTTTTGTTTTGTTTTGAGACAGTTTCTGTAGCTTTGGTGCCTGTTCTGGATCTCAGTTTGTGGCCCGGCCTTGAACTCAGAGATCCACCTGGCTCTGCCTGCCCAGTGCTGGGATTAAAGGCGTGCGCCGCCACCACAGCCCGGCTGCCACAAGATTCTAACGGACAAGAGTCAGTATGTACAGCACAGCAGAGACTATGGCAACATAACACAAAACAGTAAGTCTTCATGATTCCTGCAGTCTAAAACACATTAATGACACAGCAGGCGAGAATTCTACCCTACACTGAGGATGACAGCACCTGCCTGCAATCCCAGCTCATGGAAGTGAAGACAAAAGGATCGGCCTTCAATACAGAGGCACTTCCAGGACCACCCTGGGCTATGTGAGAGCGTGTCTCAAAAACAAACAAAACACTTCTCTTACAGGTGTGTCTACCTCCACCCCCAGCCCCACTGCAACAGCAAGGGAAGTCAGCCATAGGTGACACTTCCAAGTACAAAAACTGAGCTGGGCAGTGATGGTCCATACCTTTAGTCCCAGCACTCGGGGACAGGAGTTCAAGGCCAGCCTGGTCTACAGACCAAGTTCCACGACAGCCAGAGCTGTTATACAGAAAAACCCGTCTAAAAAAAAAAAAACCCTCCCTCCCGACAAGTTCCTACGTATCATGTACTCATGTACTTACAGGTAGTTTGGTGAAAGCTGGGTTGGTGACATGCTTCCCAAAGGCATCTTCTTGGAACTGAAGAAGCTGTACCACCAGTCCAGCCAGCGCTTTATTGGTGGGAGCATCCGCATGAACATACTGCAAGAAAAAGACAGGGATTCAAATACCGCTACAGATGACACTGAAGAAAAAGGAACCTTACTTCCTACTACCTATTAAATAATGGAACTGCACCAAATTTTAGATGTTATGAAGCACCATTCTCCACTGCAAAAAAAAAAAATCATAAAAATCACACATGTGCATAATTTTTATGTATTTTCTTTTCTCGAGACAGGGTTTCTTTGTGTAACCCTGGCTGTCCTGGAACTCACAGAGATCCACTTGTCTCTGCCTTCAGAGTGCTGGGATTAAAGGGATATGCTACCAAAGCCTGCCCTACATGTGCATACTTAAAAGCAGACAATGTATGCTGAAGAGATGGCTTAGGAGTTAAGACTAGATGATTTTACCAGCACCTACATGGCAGTTCAGATGTCTAACTCCATCTCAGGACAAACCATGCCCTCTCCTGGCCTCTGAGGATAGCAGGCATGCAAGTGGTACACATACATACATGCAGGAAAAGCACCCATACACACGCACACAAAAAGGGCAAACCAATAGTAGAGACAGGAGGTAGTTTCATGGCAAGGAAAGCATAATTAATGAATTAAATGCAAAATCTTTGATAGGGCTGAGAGGGAAAGCACTCTCAGCACTTCAGAGCATGGCTACTCTTCCAGAGTATCCAGGTTTGACTCCTAGCACACACGTGGGAACTCAAAACCATTATCAACTCCAGGTCCAGATGATTCAAAGCCCAGATGACCAAATGATCCTTTTGGCTTATATGGGCACCAAACACACTTTGGAACACAGACATGTATGCAGGCAAAACACTCACACATCTAAACTACAAACAAACTTTTTTTTTTTTAAATATATTTTATTTTTATGTGCATTTGTGTTTTTGCCATGGGTGTCAGGGTCCCCTGAAAATGGAGTTACAGACAGGTGTGAGCTGCCATGTGGGTGCTGGGAATTGAACTCGGGTCCTCTGGAAGAAGAGTCAGCGCTCTTAACCCCTGAGCCATCTCTCCAGCCCCTACAAACAAACTTTTTAAAAAAACCTTATTTGGCCCACTGTCCTGGCTCATCCTCATCCTCCCACAACTCTAGAAAGGAAGGAGGATCAGAAAGGAGTTGACCATCAGAGGTCACAAAGAGAGTTCTGGAGCTATAGCAATTTTGTCTTTTGTTTTTCTAACGTCTTATGTAGGACAGGCTGGCCTCAAAATAAAGAGACTTCAATGTCTCATTCGTTTCATATTAATTGCTGAGATTTAAATTTCCGTCTGGTGCTGGAGATGGCTCAGCAGATAAGAGTGCTTGCTGCTCTTCCAAAGGACCAGAGCTGAGTTCCCTGCACCCATACCATGTAGCTTACAGCTGCCTTTACCTCCAGTTCCTCCAGAGGAATTAGGGAGATACTCCCTTCTCGCTTCTGTGGACACCCACATGAAAGTCACACACATAATGAAATACATTTTTAAATTTGTATGTTCTAAATACATTGTTAAATACAATAGAAATGCTTAGTGAACCCAGAGCGGTGGCTCATGCCTACAATTCTAGCGCTCAGGTGACAGGCAGGCAGACCTGAGTTTGAGGACAGCCTGGTCTACATAGTGCGTTCCAGGACAGCCAGGGCTACACAGTGAGACCTTGAAGAGCGGAGGAGGAGGAGAGAAATGCTTGGTGTACACCAAGCACAAATAAGTCAACACTATTTCTGACTTTAAAGCCTTAGAGACACGGTCACTTCTGAAATCACCAACTGTTCACCAAGCAGCAGACCCCAAGCGAACTGGTCAGGGACTAGTGTGTCATTTTTACTTTTCTGAGACAGGGGCTTGTGTTGGTAGCCCAGGCCTGCATCGAGCTTCAAGCTCCCTGTGTAACAGAGAATAACCTTGAACTTTCTGATCTTCATGCTTCTACCTCTCAAAGGACTTCAGAACCACCATGACTGGTTTTAATGAGGTGCTGGGGTTCGAACCCCGAACCTAACCCACGTTAGCCAACACTCGACAAAATGACTTAAATCCTACTTTAACTTTCCATTCAACAACTATACAGGATAAGACAGCTCACTGTTAACTATGATCCAGACCAAATCTAAACACCCATTCTCGGGTGAACACTACTGAATTTGAGAGTTGCGGAGAAGGGTTCGGCTGTTTCCTTGTATCATCTAAGGGAGTCGTTCTTCCGCGTTTACATAGTGGGGAAACTTACTGTACCCATTACTGAGGCCGGTGAGGTGAATGTACAGGTAAAGGCACTCATCACCAAGCCTGATGACCTAAGTTCGATTCCTGGACCCATTTGGTGTTATGAGACAATCAATTCGCTTAAGTTGACATCTACACAGGAATGGGATGCACCCCTCCAAAAAAATAGATATAATTAAAGAAAACAAATTAACAAAGGGTTAATTCACAACTTTGTAAAACAGCTGACTCAGCAGAATGTGCATGCGAAATTAGGAGACACACGGGAGGTTTTTAAAAAAAATAAACATTACAAAGAAGACAGATGATATAAACTGAGTTCCCGCTGAAGGACGTTAACTTTTGTACTCACATCTTTACACATCACCGAAAGTACAATAAATGAGGTGAAAAGCCATCACTTTTAATAATCCTGTATCAATCCTATCCCAAGGTTTAGATCTACGTAACTCGCAAGGCCAATCATCCAAGGTCCCTCAGCGAATCCATACCGGACAGCAAGCCCTTAGTTACGGAACCACTTAGAAACTGGTTATCTAAACAAAACTTCCAGCTACTTTTAACCATGCTGGGCTCAGCCTTTCACGCTCTTTGTTCACACACCTAAGGCAGCTAACAAAAGACCAGGGACGCACGCCCTGCGGCTCTGCCCAGCTCCACCTGCTTCTGGACCGAGGAGCAAGCGAGCTAGGGCTTCCCACCCGAGAGCGTGGGCCCGGGAGAGCCAGCACCGAGGGCCCGTCCCGCCGCGTGTCTAGAGCCGCCCGCGGGGGCGTGGCGAGAGCCGAGCCAGCCTTTGTTGTCCCTCGTGGCGCGGGAGGGGGGGAGGGGCGGCCCGAGGCTCGCCAGGCCCGCGGCCACCACCAGCCCCTGTCGCGTGGCTCCGCGGTCCCCACAGGCGCGCGCGAACCCACCTTCTTGTAGTGCTTGCCCAGCCAGACTCGCACCGAATCCAGCTGGGACACTGTGTCCGGGCTTTCCCAAAACTTGCTGGCCGGGCCCCCGTCCTTCCTCCGGTACACCGCCAGGCCCGAGGCCGCCGCCGCACCCCCTGCACCCACGGCGCCTGCTGCCGCGCCCGGACCGCCGCCCGCTGTCGCGGCCATGGTCACCGTCCGTCGTCTCCACCGCCCGGCCTGGCCCTCGCGGCGTTTCCCGTTCGCACCCGCGCGCGCGCGCGCAGATACCGCCGCCTCCTCCTCCTCGCCCCGCCTAGCCAACCCCCTTCCGGCGTCCAGGCCCGGCCCCGCCCCTTCTAGGCACCGGAGCGGTAACGGACTGGCGCTCGGAGCAGGCGTACGCATGCGCAGCAGGCCGGCAGCCCACTGCAGGAGGCGCTGTCCGCCTCTTCCGCCTGCTGCTCAGGATTGAGTCCCCGTCACTGCTCTTCGTGAACTCTGCATCTGACTCTCCCCGGCTTCCTGCGTCTGATCATTAGGCGGTCAACAACCTAAAGGAGATTCTGTATCACTACTTGAAACAGCCACCTAGGGTGCCCACCCTGAGCGCTAGCGTGGCAGTCCCCGCCTGCCTCAGTCCTACTGCACCCGGGGGCCGCGTCGGCCTTGGAAACCTTCATTCAAGCCCCAATCTTGCTTGGAGCTTGGGCTTCACGAAACACCTTCGGGCTCTCATTAGTGTCTCTCGAACCACATCAGCTAGTTTCTGCCTCCAGCGACTCCTGCGACCTCGAGAATATCTTCCTTTTTGATAACCGCACGCGAGTCACTCTGAAATTCATCAAAGTATTCCAGAAAACCAGCCCCTGACTGCACAGCTAATCACACCCACCGGACGGTTTCTTTGTAGTTCTCGCCACAACCTGGTGTTTTTATTTACAGGTATATCCTCGGCATTGGGAACAGGACGTTTTGTCTACACAAAACGTTCAGTAAATATTTGATGAATGAATGGTCTACATGAAGCTTAAAAGAATTTGAATTCCTAACAAAGTGACTAATTGTATTAGAAACGTGAACATCATACTATGACTTTGGAGCTCTAAGTGAGCAAGTCTGATGAGTTTTTCGACATTTTCAAAATGAGTAGCAGGGCAGTGGTGATGCACGCCTTTAATCCCAGAGGCAGAGACAGGCAGATCTCTGAGTTCAAGGCCAACCTGGTCTACAGAGCGAGTTCTAGGACAGCCAGGGCTACACAAGGAAACCCTGTATTTTTTTTTTAAAGGAGAGAAAAAAGTGAGTAGAATGTAATCAAAAAGGACAGGTAACTGAGACAAAGGCACTGAATGTGAGAAAGAATACTCAGTGAAAGACTCGAATAGAAATGGAAAGGTTGACTTTACTATAAGCACTGGGAAGCAAGCTTTAAGAGGAAGTGACATGATGAGGTGTATATGTTAGGAAGATAGCAACCCCATGCATATGAAGGGTAATTTGGGGAATGTGGATTCTGAGCTGTTGTGGTGGCACACGCCAATGATCACAGCACTGATGACGCTGGGTTCGTGAGCTGGGAGGACTGCAACAAGTTCATGGGCAGTTGGACAACAGAAAATACCCTGTCTCGAAACCGGAGTTGGAACCCCAGAAACCGCATAAAGGTAGAAGGAGAAAATCTCCACAAAGTTATCCCCTGACCTGGGCATTGTGCTGTGGCATACATACATCATGAATACCTAATCTTTTTTTAAATAGAACAGGGCAAAGTCTGGCTGTGGTGGCCCACACCTTCAATCCCAGCACTCGGGAGGTACAGACAAATAAATCTCTCTGAGTTCAAAGCCAGGCCAGTCAACATTGTGACTTCCTGAACTACATAGAGAGCCTCTTGCCTCAAAACAACAAGCCCGTGGTGGCGCACACCTTTAATTCCAGCACTTGGGAGGATGAGGCAGGCGGATCTCTGTGAGTTCGAGACCAGCCTGGTCTACAGAGCGAGTTCCAGGACAGGCACCAAAGCTACACAGAGAAACCCTGTCTGGGGGGGGGGGGGGAGGACCAAAACAAACAACAAAATGGAGCGAGTCAGTGAAATGGCTCATGGGTAATGCCAAGCCTGACGCCCTGAGTTCAATCCTGGAACCTGAACAATGGAAGGAAGGAACCAATCGACTTGCTTGTTGTCCTCTGACCTCCACAGGCAGCCTTTGGTGACATGCACACTCACACCCACACATATACACAAAGTAAATCAATTTCAAAGTTCTTTCAAAAAGAAAATAGCCATGAGGTGGTAGCTTATGCCTTTGATCCTAGCACTCAAGAAAGCAGAGATTCAAGGACAGCACAGAGAAATCCTGTCACAAAAGAAAAAAGAATCCTTGTCTCAAAAAAAAAAAAATGGATTATGCCGTTTAAGACCTTAAACTCTGAACTAATAATAGATGGGGTTTGTGAAGCACTATGTACATCATACCACAATTGGTACTGAGCACACCTTTTTTCTTTTTCTTTTTCTTTTCTTTTTTTTTTTTTTTTTTGTAGTTTTTTGAGACAGGGTTTCTCTGTGTACCTCTGGCTCTCCTGGAACTCAATCTGTAGCCCAGGCTCAGAGATACCTGCCTTTGCCTCCCAAGTGCTGGGATTAAAGGCAAGCACATCTATGTCATTGCAGATAAGAAAAAGGAATCATGGAAAAAATGGAAAAGCAATCTGAGGTAAAATAACTAACGACAGGGAGTAGAGTCTGGCTATGTATCTGAGTGTTTTGATATCCCGTGTATGTCTGTGCACATGGGTGCCTAGTGCCTATGAAGGTTAGAAGAAGGTGTCCCCTGGAACTGGAGTTACAGATGATTGTGAGCTGCCATGGAAGTCAAACACAGGTCCTCTGCAAGGACTAGAGCCCTTAACTGCTAAGTCATATCTCCAACCCAGGTTGAGTTGTGTGTGTGTTTTAAACCAAGACCTTATACCCTGAAGTAAGCTTCCCTCTTTTCAAGTACATTGCATTATTTGTTGATAGTGCAACAGAGCCATAAAAATGTATAGGAGGCTAGACAGTGGTGGCAAATGCCTTTAATCCCACCATTTTGGAGGCAGAGGCAGGTCTGATCTACAGACTGAGTTCCAGGACAGCCAAAAATACATAGAGAAACCCTGGTTTGAAAAAAAAAAAAAAAAAAAAAAGCTGGCGATTGATGGTGGTGCATGCCTTTAATGCCAGCACTCAGAAGACAGAGCCAGGTGGATCTCTCTGAGTTCGAGGCCAGCCTGGTCTACAGAGTGAGATCCAGAACAAGCACCAAAACTGTACAGAGAAACCTTGTCTTCAGGGGAAAAAAAAGTTCAAGATCATGCTCAGCTACCTAGCATTCCAAAACACAGCTAACAGGAGAATGAGGAGACACTATCTTTTAAAGCTATTTTGATATCGCCAGACTCTAATGGCGGGTCTCCGTGCAGCGGCCAGAAGACCCACTAATTTGGCTAAGGAGGTGAGGTTCTTCAAGGGCCTGAAGAAACCCCCTCTGCCTTCCTTGAGAGACTCATGGAGGCATATAGAAGGTATACCCCCTTTGACCCACAGTCAGAGGAATTGAGGGGAGCAGTAAGCATGGCCTTTATAGGACAGTCCGCACAGATATACGGCGGAAGTTGCAGAGATTAGATGGATTGCAAGGGCTGAGCCTGAGAGATCTGGTTAAAGAGGCAGATAAGGTCTACTATAAGTGAGAGACTGCGGAAGAAAAAGAGATTCGACTGGAAAAAGAAAGAGAGGAAAAAGTGAAACAACGACAAAAACGCCAGAATCGGGATTTGACACGGATTCTTGCAGCCGCGGTAAGAGACGGGCCAGGGCCACGGGGGCGAGGAGGAGGAGGAGGCCGGGGAGGCTGCTCTCCTCTGGGACCAAACCAATGTGCCTACTGTAAAGAGGAAGGTCACTGGGCCAGAGAATGCCCAAAGAAGTTAAAAGGGCGAGGTCGACAGGTCCTTGCCCTCGAAGACTGAGGGAGTCAGGGTTCGGATTCCCTCCCCGAGATCCGGGTAACATTTGAAGTGGAGGGGACCCCAGTGGACTTTGAGGTGGACACAGGGGCAGTCTACTCAGCCATCCAGCATCCGCTGGGGCCTCTATCTACCCAAAAGTCACTGGTTCAAGGAGCGAATGGAAGCAGAGAGAGACCCTGGACCACCCAGAGAACAGTCAACTTGGGAAAAGGTACTGTACAGCATTCCTTCCTAGTCCTGCCTGACTGCCCGGTGCCGCTTTTGGGCAGAGATCTCCTGACAAAATTGGGAGCACAAATCTCCTTTACCGCTCGGGGCCCAGAATTAAAATTTGCACACCCGAAAGTGGGGGACCTCCATCTCCTCACATTAGAACTTCCAGCCGCTGAGGAGTATCGGTTGTATGGAGCAGCAGCTAAAGCCTCTGTAGCTGCTGTCTCCCCGAACAACGAGGAATGGATTCACAGGTTTCCTAATGCGTGGGCAGAGACAGGGGGCCTTGGGCTGGCTAAAGAACAACCTCCGGTGGTAGTCACCCTTAAGCCCACCGCGGTGCCGGTGCGTGTAAGACAATACCCGCTCAGTCGAGAAGCCCGGGAAGGCATAAAACCCCACATCAGGAGGTTTCTGGAACTGGGCATTCTGAAACCATGCCAGTCAGAGTGGAACACTCCGGTCCTACCGGTAAAGAAGCCAGGAACAAATGACTACAGACCGGTCCAGGATCTGAGGGAAGTCAACTCCCGGGTAATAGACATTCACCCTACAGTGCCCAACCCCTACAATCTCCTGAGTACCTTGCCTCCAGAGCGCAATTGGTAGGTACACTGTTCTGGATTTGAAAGATGCCTTCTTCTGCCTACCCCTCCACCCAGATTCCCAAAAGCTCTTTGCTTTTGAATGGTCAGACCCTGAGGAAGGGAGGACAGGGCAGCTAACATGGACTCGACTTCCGCAAGGATTTAAGAACTCCCCAACACCGAGACCTTCGGGGGTATCGAGAGACCACCCCTGATGTCACTCTCCTCCAGTATGTAGATGATTTACTCCTGGCAGCTGAAACTCAGGACGCCTGCAAACTTGGGACTGAAAAACTTCTAGATACCCTGGCTAGGCTGGGGTACAGGGCATCTGCCAAAAAGGCGCAGATCTGTAAAAACAAAGTCACCTTCCTCGGTTACTCCTTGGAAGGAGGGAAGAGGTGGCTCACGGATGCCCGGAAGCAAACCGTGGCCAGCATACCAACTCCAATAGATCACCGGCAGTTACGCGAATTCCTGGGCGCAGCTGGGTTCTGCAGACTCTGGATTCCAGGATTCGCTGCCATAACAGAGCCTTTCTCTCCCCTATTAAAAGAAAAGACCCCTTTTGTCTGGCAGAAGGAGCACCAGCTCGCATTTGAGAAACTGAAGAGGACACTCCTGTCAGCCCCGGCGCTTGCTCTCCAGGATGTAAGTAAACCCTTCACCCTGTACTTACATGAGAAGGGTGGGGTGGCGGTCGGCGTCCTAGTACAAGCCCTTGGTCCATGGAAAAGACCGACTGCCTATCTATCAAAGCGGCTTGATCCTGTAGCCAGGGGATGGCCGACCTGCCTCCGGGCGGTGGCAGCAGCCGCCATGCTGGTGAGGGACGCAGATAAATTAACTCTGGGACAGCATCTGACTATTATAGCTCCCCATGCATTGGAGAGCACTGTCCGCCGGACCGATGGCTCAGCAATGCTCGGGCCACATACTATCAGACAACTCTCCTGGACCGGGACCGCATCCGTCCTTAACCCAGCCACCCTCCTCCCAGTTGCCCAACAAGAAGAGGAGGGAGAGCCAGTGCATGACTGTGGTGCCATCCTGGCGGAGGACACTGGGGTCCGGACAGATTTAACGGACCAACCGCTGGCCAACCCGGACCTGATATGGTATACGGATGGCTGCAGTTTCCTAATGAGGGGCAGCGGAAGGCGGGAGCGGCAGTGGTGGACAAGAATAAGGTCATCTGGTCTAGCAGCCTCCCAGAGGGAACCTCGGCTCAAAAAGCCGAATTGATTGCGCTCACCCAAGCCCTCACCATGGCAGCGGGTAAGCGAGCCACCATCTACACAGATAGCCGGTATGCATTTGCAACCGCGCATGTGCATGGGGCCATATACAGGGAGAGGGGACTATTAACATCGGCAGGAAAGGAAGTTAAAAATAAAAAATCGAGGCGCTACTAGATGCCGTCATGCTGCCTCGTGAGCTGGCCATCGTACATTGCCCAGGACACCAGAAGGGCGACTCCCCAGTTGCGGTTGGGAACCGGAGGGCTGACCAGGAAGCAAGGGAGGCAGCTCTCCGAGGCATCAGGCACCTGACAGTCCACCTGTCACCCTCTAAAAGCCCAGTCTCTGAAGAGCCTCTGGCCCCTGAGACTCTGAAGGACACTCTGGAACGAATCCACAAGCTGACCCATCTGGGTAGCCAGAAGTTAGTCCAACTCACAGCAGAGAATAAAACCCACTCCCCGTCTGAAAGGAAGCGGATGGCAGAGGAAGTGGTGGCAGGCTGCCAAGCCTGCCAGCAGGTTAATGCATACCCTGGTCGGGTGGCTCCTGGAAAGAGACTACGAGGGAGTCGACCGGGCCAACACTGGGAAGTGGACTTTACTGAAATACTGCTAGCTAAATATGGCCTAAGGCATTTACTACGAGATGTACTCAAGATTTCCCAGAAACTGCTGTTACCCACCCAAAACCACCCAGACCCTGAGTAACCCCTCTACCCGACCCGTGTGAAACTGCCCTATAAAAAGCCTATAAGCTGGAGCTTCGGGGTCTTCAGTCCTCAGCTTGACTGTTGACCCGTGTGCACACCTACAATAAACTGCTTCTGAGTGACTCAAAAAAAAAAAAAAAAAAAAAAAAAAAAGCTATTTTGAGGGCCTGTGAAATGGCTCATTGGGTAGGTAATGGCACTCTGAGCAAAGCTAAATGAACCTCAGAACCCACATGAAAGTAGAGAATTAATTCCTGAAAGCTGTGAGATCCTCTGGCCTCTCTATAATACACAAAACTAAAAATAGTTTTGTTTTGAGACAAGGACTTGCTATGTGGCCTAGATTGGCCTGAAACACGATCTTGCCTGGGCTGGTCTTGAACCAATGTTAATATTACCCCAGCCTCTGCGGGGCTGGGATTACATCTCTCCAATCCTCCAAGTGTATTTAAAATGAAAACTGGGGTTGGGGATATTGCTCAGTAGTATAGTGTTTGCCAAGCATGAATGGTACCCTGGGTTTGATCCATAGTGATATAAATAAATGAATAATTCAATAAATCCTCCTAGGCTGGGGAGATGACTCGGGGGTACAGTGTGAAGACTTAAGTTCAAATCTACAGAAGTCATGTGAACTCAACTGCAGGAGCACACAGCATCTGTGACCCCAGTGCTCCTTTGGTGAGCAGCACTGATAAGACCTAGGGAGATGGCTCAGTGGATAAAGGAACTTGTCACACAAGCCTGATGACTTTAGTTCATCACTGGAACCCACATAAAGGTAGAAGGAGAAGAAACCCCACAATTAGTTTTCTAACCTCTACAGTGTGCTGTGGCATATGTAACCTCCCCTCCAACATCATATATGCATACCACAATAAACAGTTTTTGAAAATTCAAAAAGGCTGCCTTCCAGATGCTGGCCTGGATCTGTCAGTACCACAGTCACAGCTGCTGGGCTGTGTCTGTGACATTGGGGCAAAAAGCAAGTGTCCATTCCTACACTCAGTGTTCAGAGGCAGTAAGCACTAAGAATGGGTTATAGCCTGACATTTCACATGGGGGCAGGGGTAGCCAGGCATGGTGTCACATGTCTTTAATTCCAGCACCAGGGAGGCAGAAGATGTATCACATCCTACTCAGCTTGGGTTCTGGAACCCTGACTAGGGCCAGGGAAGGAATGAAGAAAAGATAGACACACAGATTTAGGTACAAGAAAGCGGGGATGAGATAGGGTTCTGGAGAGCACAGCTTATGTATCAGGCACAGCACAGAAGGATGGGTTGGCTGGTTGGGTGGGAGGTCTCTGTGGGCAGGCAGTCTGAGGCAGCAAACATCCAGGGAAGCTGCAGTTGCCAGTCCTTGCACACACTGGTCACTGTTTGTAAACTCACACACAGACCCTCTAACTATGTAGCTGAGGCTGGCCTTGAACATCTTGTTTCTACTTCCTAAATGTTGCAATTACAGGTTTGTACCTAATGTGGGGCTGTGTGCTGGGGGACATTTGTTTGTATTCATTGCTTGGGGACCACCAATAGAGTACAACCTCAGTTTGAAGGGCAGAGTCTGCTTTCAGCTGGCCAGAGTGGATCATGGAGCTCCCTGGTGGATGCAGAGGGAGATAGAAGGACACACAGAGGAGAAAAAGGAGGCTCTGAGAGGATGTTTGGGCTCTTCAATATGGGTAGTGGGGAGAGGCAGGTGTTCGTGTTTCCATGGATCTCTCAGGTTTTTTCTCTAATATTACTCCTGAGTTTTATTATTTAATAAAATGAAAAAAGAAAAGAAATCTGGCATCCAACATGTGGTGACATCATGCTGTGGCTTTTAAAGCTGCTACTTCACCTTGTGACCACGTGCTACCAAGGAATTTTCCTGTTGTGATCTGCACAGCTACCCATCAGCTCTGAAACCACCTGAGTCAGCCACTTATCGCTGGCACTATAATCCTGTCGGTGTGGTGCCCTCCTATGCCACATCCTAGCCAAGCAGGCTTCTCCTGCCCGATTTCCCCTTGTACCCACTTCTTAGGCCTCTCCCTGGCCCTCCCCTGTGTAGCTGGTACAAGTACCCGGATGGAGCAGAGCAAAGCCACTGCTCCTCTCCCAGGCCAGTCCTGTGTGGACAGCACACACATCAGGGCTGTGGAGAAATAGTCTGGCTGCCTGGGCACCTCCCCCACAACTGCCACCGCCGCCACTGCCATGGCCCCCACTCAGGGCAAGTGCTTTTACTGCTGCTGCCATGGCCGCAAGCTGCCAGGGGGACTAGCCTTGCACCACTGGTGTCCACTGGTGTCCACTGGTGTCCACTGGTGTCCACTGGTGTCCACTGGTGTCCTCTGCCCAGCTGTGCTGAGCAGTGACAGCTAGCTGCCAGTAACAGGCTGGGCAGTTCTGTCCCACACTGCTGCGTCCCAACCGCATGGATTCCTCCTACTGGTTTTCTTACATTAGCTCTTCAGACAGCTCACACCCACACTGCCACCCACACAGCACAGGAGCAGCCACAGTGGCCTCTGTTGTGCCTGCCTCTGTGCGGGCACAGTCAAACATTGTCACTGCAGCTACTGACTGTGCACATATCCACCTATGCTGTCAGCATCAGCAGAGCTCATAAGAAACTTGGGAAATTTTAAATGGGAAATTAGGTTCACAAAAAAAAAAAAAAAAAAAAGGAAAACCTTTTCATGGCAAGAATCAGAAATATCGGGGTTGGGGATTTAGCTCAGTGGTAGAGCGCTTGCCTAGCAAGAGCAAGGCCCTGGGTTTGGTCCTCAGCTGGGGTGGGGGAAGGATCAGAAACATCACAATGCAGGGAGTTAGGACCATGTCTGGATGGCTTGCCAATGGAAACAATAAATGAGGGGATAAACAATTTAGCTGGGATTGACATAAAGTCAATCATAATTATTATCAGTTTGCTAATTCATGTTTTATTTTTTAAAAAGTGGTTTGGGGCTGGAGAGATAGCTCAGAGGTTAAGAGCACTGGTTGCTCTTCCAGACGTCCTGAGTTCAATTCCCAGCACCCACATGGTGGTTCAGAACCATATACAATGGGATCTGATGCCCTCTTCTGTCATGAAGATGTACAGGAAGATGGAACACTCACACACATAAATAAATAAATCTTTTTTTAAAAAAAAAGTGGTTTGGTAACTGTAACAAATATGGTAATTTGACTAATACAAGCCTTAGAAAGACCTACTAATGAAAAGGAGAAAAATATTCACACAGAGGAATTTAGAGCAGAACCTACCTCACCAGTGCATGATTAAAATGAGAGCAGCCCAACATTATTAGAACCAACCTTAATTTATCCAGTTACCACACAAAAATGAACACTAGATGACAAGTATCCCAAAGGCTATGAAGAAACTAACTGGAATCCTGTCAAAATGTTAGATTTGAGATTTAAGGAAGCAATAGTTTCATATAGTATACATTCACCTTTTGTGAAGATGTTAAATTCAAGGGCCACTCAATTATTCCACAAGACTGGAAATACTTACTTATAGCAATATGGGAAGCTGGTCCTCAGTTACAATGGAAAACATGGTGGAAAGAGGAACCTAGGGTCATAGAAGTAGGGCTAGAGGTATTGAAATTTCCCAAGACCAGCTTCTTAGTGATGGTCAGTATGCTGATTTTCAAAGACAGACTCCATCTGATGATCACACATTGGCTCTTTGCTGTACAGCAGCTTTGAATGCTTGGAACAGGGTTGAAGAATCAGGAAAGAAGACTGAGTCATTTACTAAAATTATACAAGGCCCAAAAGAAGCCTTCACTGAATTTTTGTAAAGACTGATTTCAGCTGTAAATAGAATATCAGATTCAGAAGTTAGACAAATATTAATTGAATCTTTGGCTTTTGAAACTGCTAATTCAGACTGCAAGTGTAATTAATGAATACCACAAGTGTAATTAATATCATGAGTGTAATTAATGAATATCATGAGTGTAAATAATATCTTGAATGTAATTCATGCCACTGAATTGTGAATTTACAAATGGTTACAATTGCAAATATTATGTTCATTTAAAAAAATAAGGTGGAGCTGGGCGGTGGTGGTGGCGCACGCCTTTAATCCCAGCACTTGGGAAGCAGAGCCAGACTGATCTCTGTGAGTACGAGGCCAGCCTGAACTACCAAGTGAGTTCCAGGAAAGGCGCAAAGCTACATAGAGAAACACCCTGTCTCGAAAAACCAAAAATAAATAAATAAATAAATAAAATAAGGTGGAATGTAATCACCATATGTTATATATGTGTATGAAATTGAAGACAACAATGTTCTAAAATAGAAAGTGGTGATGGTGTCATGGGCCTATGAGGATGCTGGACTAAAGTCTATCAAATTGTGCAAACAGGCAAATTGTATACTATGTGGATTACTTGTCAATAAAGATTTTATAAAACATTAAAAAAAAAGAAAATTCTAACTCAGAATTCAAGAGGGCAATCAGGCCTTTAAAGGCAAGATCAGCACCCACAGATGAATAGATCCAAAATACAGTCAATGCTGGATCTCATACTCATGATAATACTTGGATAGAAGAGGTGATTTCCATAAACTTTAATAAAAATCAAAAGGTCAGATGTTTTAATTGTGGTAAACAAAGTCATCTAAAGAGAAACTGTAGGCAAGGCTTTCCTAAAAAACGATGTTTTTTTCTAGAGATAATCCAAACTGAAGGCCCTAGTCTTGTGGAGTATGCAGAAGGTGCAGCAAAGGCTGACACTGGACTGATGAATGCTGATCAATAAAAGACAGGCAAGGTAATCCTTTGCCATCAGGAAATGCCTTAGGAAGCCTCTTACAGGCCCCAATGTCAAATATGGCTCAATCACTCACTGTCAGCATGGGGGAAAACTCCTCCACAGAGCAATTAAAGGACTTAATGCCAGCAGAGCATTTTTGGTGCACGCCTTTAATCCCAGCACTCAGGAGGTGGAGGCAGGCAGATCTCTATGAGTTCAAGGCCAGCCTGATCTACAGAGCAGGTTCCAGGACAGCCAGGACTGTTATACAGAGAAAAAAGAAAGGGACCTAATGCCAGCTTCAGTAGATAAAACAAAATTTTCAGGAGAGATCATTAAAAAAAAAACTATTCTGGCACACTACTATAAATGATCAAAGACTAAAGCTAAAAATATGGATAAATGACATTGTAATTGAAGGTTTGGTTGACTCAGGCATGGATATAACAATTTAACCAAGCTACTGTCCTCCAAATTGGCCTCTTCAGGAGGTAAATGTGCAGCTTTTTGGGATTGGAACTTTATCTCAGGTAAAAGAAAGTGTAAAGATAAATAAAATGTATATGGCAGATAGGAAAATTAAAACCATATGGGTCTAACATAGCAAGAATTTATGGGGATGTGATTTGTTGCAGGAATAGAAAACACAGATTAACATTCCTCTAGTCTCAGAAACAAACCATAAAATAAAGAATGGTTCTGAGAGAAATATTAAAAGGTATTATGAAGAATAGTCACAGACTGTTCAGGTTGTACATAAGAAGGGCACAACAGCTGGTGATCTTTCAAAGGTACCACAGCCCAACTATTGAAATGGTTAACTGACAAACCTGTTTGTGTGGGACAAAGACCTTTGACATCAGAAAAATTACAGGTACTAGAACAGTTGATACAGGAGCAGCTAAATTCTCAACATATTGAAGAATCTACTAGTCTTTGGAATTCTCTGATATTTGTCATGAAAAAGAAATTTGGGAAATGGAGAGTGTTAACAGATTTAAGAGTCATAAATAAGGTGATTCAGCCAATGGGCCCTTTACAGCCTGGAATTCCCTTGCCTTCTTTATTAACTAAAGGATGGTCTATTATAGTGATTGATTTTAAAAGACTACTTTTGGCAGGTGATACATGCCTTTAATCCCAGCACTTAGGAGGCAGAGCCAGGTGAATCTCTGTGAGTTCGAGGCCAGCCTGGTCTACAGGGTGAGTTCCAGGACAGGCTCCAAAGCTACACAGAGAAACCCTGTCTTGAAAAAAATCCCTACTTTTTTTACTATACCTTTGCAAGAACAGGAGAGAGAAAAATTTGCCTTCATGGTGGCTATTTATAAAATTCTCTAGCCTGTTAAAGGTATCAGTGTAAAGTTCTTCCACAAGGGATGCTAAACAGTCCCATCCCATGTCAATATTTTGTACAACAGCCATTGGAAATAATTCATAAAGTTTCCTCAATCTATAATTTGCCACTATATGGATGATATCTTACTAGCTGATTCAGACTCAGATAGTTTAGAAAAAAATATTTGAAGAGGTAAAGAAATGTTTGCCTTCTTGGGGATTTCAAATTGCTCCTGAAAAGATATAGAGGGGAGATTAGATCAATTACCTAGGATATAAGATAGGTTTACAAACGATTCAACCACAGAAAGTACAAATCAGGAGAGATCAATTATGAACTCATAATGATTTTCAGAAATTGCTAGGAGATATTGACTCACTGTGGACCATAATTAGATTGACAACTTAAGAACTAAGCAATTTTATTTGAAACCTTACTAGGTAATAAGGACTTTAATAGTCCAAGAAAAGCACCAGCTGAGGCTGAGAGAGAATTGGTTTTGAAAGAAGAGAAACTACAAGATGCACATGTGGATCATCTGGTTTTACCTACTAAACATTCTCTTACAGGAATTCTTATGTAGAGGAAAGACAATGTTTTTAGAATAGATATTTTGGCCACATAAACAGAATAAAAAATTAAAGAGTCCTCCCCTCCAAAAAAAAAATTAAAGACTCATGTAGAAAAGATTTCTAAATTGATTCTGAAAGGAAAATGGACATTTTTGTCAACTAACAGGAATAGACTCAGCAGAAATTGTAGTACCTTTTACTAATGCTGAAATTCCCGCACTATGGGCAGAAAATGAACATTGGCAAAGAGCTTGCAATAATTTGGGAAAGATTAACAACAAATATTCCAAAAGCAAGAGACTTCAGATTATAAAAAGAACTAATTGGATTCTTCCTCATATTGTGCAAGGAACACCAGTTTCTGGAGCCCCTACATTCTATACTGATGGAAATAAATCAGGGAAGGCAGGTTCTAAGTCAGGAAAAATAAGCAAAGTGGCTCAAAACCCATATGATTCCTTTCAAAAGTTAGAATTATATGCTATTCTCATAGTATTAGATTTTTCAGAACCTCTTAGTATTGTTACTGACTCCCAATATGCAGAAAAAGTTGCTTTACAGATTGAAACCACTGAACTTATTCCAGATGGTTCAGAATTAACTTCTCTACTTATTCAATTACAAGAAATAATCAGAAATAGAAATCATCCCTTGTATATAACACATATCTGATCGCAGGCCCTCTAGCACAAGGTAATGTAGAAACTGATCACCTATTAGTAGAAATGTGTTCAGAAGCCTCTGAGTTTCATAAGAAACAACATGTTAACAGCAAAGGTTTGAAGAAAGATTGTCCTATCATATGGCAACAAGATAAAAAAATTATAAAGAAATGTCCTACTTGTTCTTTGTGTAGCTAAACTTCACTACTTGCAGGAAGTAACCCAAAGGGTACTCAAAGAAATGAAATTTGGCAAATGGCCTGGCGGTGGTGGCGCACGCCTTTAATCCCAGCACTTGGGAGGCAGAGCCAGGCGGATCTCTGTGAGTTCAAGGCTAGCCTGGTCTACAAAGCAAGTTCCAGGACAGATGCAAAGCTACACAGAGAAACTCTGTCTCAGAAAAAAAAAAAAAAAAAGAAAGAAAGAAAGAAAGAAAGAAAGAAAGAAAGAAAGAAAGAAAGAAAGAAAGAAAGAAAGAAAGAAAGAAATTTGGCAAATGGATGTGGTTCATTTTTGGAATTTGGAAAATTAAAGTATGTACACCACACGACAGATACATATTCAGGATTTCAATGGGAATTGCTTCAACTTCTGAAGTCCTGAAAAGGCTGATTATGTAATTACACATTTATTAGAAGTTATGAGGGCTGGAGAGATGGCTCAGCAGTTAAGAGCACTGACTGCTCTTCCAGAGGTCTTGAGTTCAATTTCCAGCAACCACATGGTGGCTTACAACCATCTATAGTGGGATCTGATGCCCTCTTCTGGCATAAAGGTGTACGTGCAGATAGAGCACTCATATACATAAATAAATCTTTAAAAAAAAAAGAAATCTTAAAAAAATATAGAAGTTATGAACATCATGGCGATACCTGTATAAATTAAGACAGACACTGTTCCAGCATATGTCTCTAGTAAAGTGAAACAGATTTTCCATATTACAATATAAAGCATATTACAGGTATACCACACAATCCTACAGGACATGTAACTACAGAATGATCTAATTGCACTTTACAAGATATGCTTAATAAACAGAAAGAGGTAATAAAGACCCCCAGAGATAGATTGTACACTGCTTTATAAACTCTAAATTTTTAAATGCTAATGAGAAAGGAACAGCAGCTGTGGAGAGACATTGGTTAATGAAAAAAGCTGCTGAATTGCATCACTGTGTATACTTCAAAGGTGTGTTGACCTCATAATGGAAACCAAGATATGTTATGTTGGGGAAGAGGTTTGGCTTTTGATTCCATAGGAGAAGAAAAGCTATGAATAACATCAAAATCGATAAAGATTAGATTTGAACAGGTAAGACCGCGTGATTAAGAGAGGCATGCCAAAAGGGGAAACTCCCCAAAGTTAAGGTTGGGGCAGGTTATGTTTTTTTCTTTCCAGGAGAATAAAAGCGTCCAACTAAGATATCTGAAGATCACCAGACAAATGAGACATTTGAAGAAGGACGAATGAATTATCTAGAGAATATGACCCAAGAAAAGGAGCAAACCGACCTAATGGTATAGCACACTTCCAATAGGACAATATCTCATGAATCTTCCCCAATGCTTGTCTCTACTGTTCTCTACAGAAATATAGGGCAAAAGGTGTTTTGTAGTCCCAATTCATTAAAAATTAAAGTTGGCTATGGAGTTGGAGAGTAGCTCTCTCCTTCTCTAAACCCAACAATGCTTGTTAAAGGAAAATTCAAAATCTCTCTCATGGTAGAAGAGCCACATAGTATTGGACAGAAGAAAAACCAAAATTAAGAAACTATTCTATTACCACTAATCTCAAAATCCTTTGGTTTTATTTTGACTCTTTAAAGCTTTTAAGGTATAAATATTATCTCAAAATTTATAAGATTTATACATACATACATACATACATATATATCTAAATCTTCTGTCTTGATATTAGTAGTCATACAGAGTACTAACTTATTCTAGAAATATGCTTCATCTAGCTTCTGTATGTGATTTCAGGCTTGAGTCTGAAGCAGGTACCTAGGGATTAAGTTTGTGTACCCCCGAGGTATTTAATAGACTGTCTTTAACCTCTCCGATATCTGCTGCATATTTAAAACTTTTTAATATTTAATGCTGGACATTTAAAACTTTCCTTCAGTGAACCATCATATTCCTTCAAACAGTGACGTTTAAAATCTCCAAAAGGATATTGGGGACCCACAATGTTGAATCCACCTGGATTGTGGTAATGCCACTAAGCTGACAAACACCACCCAAAGATCAGCTTTAAACTACAAACTGATTAGGACATCTTCAAAGCAGTTAGCTATGATGGTCCCTTAAGGACTTCAGATAAGCCTTGCACTCTCCCATCACATGGAAAGTGGACAACAGCTAGCTCTCCTAGAACTAGATCTTTATCTTGATCTTTTTTCAGGGTCCCCTAAAGATGCTGTCACCCCCACACTACAGGAAGTAATTTTAAGAATACGACACCCACATTCCCAAGAGGTGGGGTGGGTGGTTTTTGGTTGTTAGATGGATGTTTGCCATTGTTTGGGGGGGGGTTGGGACACAAGTTGTTATTGGTCATGGTCGGGGAAGAAACTAAACAAGGGAGGTTTGAGTCAAGGATCTCTTTCTGAAAAGAAAAAAGTGAGATATAGGAATGATAGGATAAAAGGGTAGATTATGAAAGCTACTTTAAACTAAAAAGTAACTATTAATGTCAAATATTTTACATTGGTATGGGTTTTTGTACATTGATACAAAGTTATTTTTGTTAGAACATACTCTAAGTTTCTACTCTTAAGATATTTTTATATATTGATACAAATTTAAGGCTATTTTTGTTATACTGTAGTAAATGTTTCTATTTCTTGTCTAAGGAATTATACCTATGCAGCCTCATTTGAAAATGCGATGTACTCTCTCTGCTCTCTCTGTTCCCTTTGCTCCCTGCTCTCTAGTACAGCTCTCTGTAGCTCTGGGAGTCGTGGCCGTGGGTCATGACTTTTCCACTGGTAACCAGTGCCGCCAGCCGCGCCATTCATCCTATCATCTTGTGCCGTGCGTGGTCTCATAGGAAATTCCGGCACTCTGTGTCCAGGGCTGAGCATTGGGAAGCCTATACCGAGGACCTGTGACTGCCCTGCCCGCTACGCTTTTTTCACACCGCCACTGCCACTGCTGCCGCCATCACAGTATGTCAGGACTGTGCTCATGTGACAGCCTCGTCTCTCCCCAAGACTGCTCCAGAAACCAGCTTAAACCCATCTGGACAGGTCAGACCTACTTCAGGCTTCTTCTGTCTCAAAAGCATCCTGTCAGACACAAAAGTGGCCAGAGTGCCAAGCCAATAGGGATGGACAGCTCCAGGGCAGCAGGACAGCCCACCATCCCAGGATGCCTGTCTACCCCCCCCCCCAAAAAAAAACCTTCCATACCCCCCTAAGAGCCAACCCACACCCACCAAGTCAGCTGGAAGCAGTTTTTCTGGGAGAAATGGCACCCCTATTCCTATTCACTCGCTTTTTATAATAAGCAAAAGTCTAGAATGTTAGGATCCTGCCTGTGGTGGCATTGTGTTCCTCAAAATATTGTGCACCCTATTAAACTTACTAGGGGTCAGAGAACAGAAGAGCCACTAGATATAGAGGCCAGAAAATAGTAGCACTCACACCTTTAATCCTAGCCTTCTGGAGGCAGAGATCCATCTGGATCTCTGTGAGTTTAAAGCCACACTGGAAACAGCCAAGCATGGTGACTCACGCCTTTAATCCCAGGAAGTGATGGCAGAAAGTAGAAAGGTATTTAAGGCGTGAGGACCAGGAACTAGAGCAGGTTAAGCTTTTAGACTTTTGAGAAGCAGTTCAGCTGAGATCCATTTGGATGAGGACTCAGAGGCTTCCAGTCTGAGAAAACAGGATCAGCTAAGGAATTGGCAAGGTCAGGTGGCTGTAGTTTGTTCTGTCTCTCTGATCTTTCAGCATTCACCCCAATATCTGGCTCTGGATTTGTTTTTATTAATAAGACCATTTAAGATTCATGCTACACCTGCCCTCACTCCTAGGGGTCTTGCGTCTTACGTCATTAGGGGGTGCTGGCGACTACGTACCCACCTCATGGCAATCTGCGCCTTAAAAAGCCGGACGCGGACCCCGACTCTCTCTCTCTGCTCTGCTCCCGCCATCTCTCCCTCCCCCCAGGCCTGGCTCTCCTCACCCCTATCCCCTCCTTCCTTCTAATAAAGCTCTCTGTAACTCCGGTAAATAAACAAACAAACAAAAATAAAAACACAATGTAAAGTTCTAGTCCTTGAAAGCTAGTAAGTATAATAAATAAATACAGGTTAGTAGTTAGTCATTTATAACAATCGAACTTGTAGTCATTTTAGGTATATTTTCAAGGACAATCAAAGACATATTTTTAATAAATAGATGGTCTTCAAACACTTAAGAGACATAGAGAATATGGCATTTTAATGTTTTATAACAAAAGGCTTTTCATCACAGTGAGACATGTCTGTTCACAGCAGCACCAATTTACTCCAAAACAGGATGACAGGTATCAAAAATCCTCCATAAGGAGTTTGCTTTCATTTGTGGCAACGTCAGCCACTGGGCAAAGAAACTGTCCTTGCCTCGACTGCTGACAATATGCTGTCCAAACTGGACAAGTAGGACACAAATAAGGCAACTACTGAACTTTGCCAAGAAGAGGTGAACAGTACCTCAAAATCCCTGCTTCACAGAAAAGTCTGTCATATATTTTAGGCCTATAGGCTGAAGATGGATGCCCCAACGTTGCAGAGGAACCTTGGGTGACTGTCCAGAAAGCCAGTAGTCTCTGTCATTTCTATAGTTTTCAAAGTTGTTTGCTCTGTTCTTCCTGTTTACTCAGGTAATAGTATATCCTTCTCAGGTCTCTGATCGAGTTGAAGATTAATAGTTATAGTTACAGTTTTCCTTAGTCATAATAGACAGTAAATTAGGCACAAAACTCTGGACTCATCAAGATATGATAAATAATGAAGTATTTTCTCCGAATTTGCCAAATACAAATGGACTTGACATTGTGAATGTATTTCTTACTTGATAATTGTTCTTATTGTATATAGTTTCATTTTGTTAGTTAATACCTTTCCTTTCTATTAGACAATACCTGATAATTGTTATTATTGTTTATAGTTTAAATTTGTTGGAGTTGAATCCCCTCCTCCTTTTTTTTAGACAAAAAAGGGGCAACGTTGGGGGAAGATTTTTTTGTGTGTTGATTGCTCCAGGACCACCAGTAGAGTCCAACCTCAGTTCAGAGGGCAGAGTCCACATTCAGTTGGCTATAGTGGACCAGAGTTTCCCTGGTAGACTCAGGAGATACAAAGAAGAGAAAAAGGAGCTGAGATGCTTGGGCTCTTAGATCCAGGAAGTGGGGAGAGGCAGGTGTTCACATCTCTGTGGCTCCATGGATCTCCCAGGCTTATTCTCTAATATTCACTCCCAAGTTCTATTATTTAATAAAATGAAAAAAGAAATTGCAATATCTGTGCAGGGAGTTTTATGTCTTTTGTTCCCAAGAAGTAATTCTTTGAATGAAAAAAAATCATGTTTCACTCCAACTCCTAGACTTCTGTGCAATGTTGAGAGAAAATAACAACCATATGCTTTCCCTTCCTTCCTTCTGTGAGATAGGGTCTAACTATGCAGCTCTGACTGGCCTGGAACTATTCAGATCGGATCTATCCACCTGCCTCTGCCTCTGGAGCGCTGAGATTAAAAGCCTGTACCACCATGCCATTCTTGCTATGCAATCCAGGTTAGCTGGCAGCTCACAATCCACCTGCCCCAGTTTCTGGAGTAGCTGAAGTCACCGGTGACATGGCACCCATCTAATGACATATTTAAATGGCTGCACAAATAGTATAGATTATTGGGCTGGACATATGGCCCAGAGGTTATGAACACTGTCTTGATTTGTTTTTTTGTTTTTTTTATGTTTCTCTCTCTCTCTCTCTCTTTTTTTTTTTTGTCAATTCGACACAAGCTAGAGTCACCTGGGTAGAGAGAACCACAACTGAGAAACTGCCCCCACCAGATTGGCTTGTGGGCACTTTCTTGAATGACTGACGTGGGCGGGGTGGAGGTGGGGGGGACTCCCCTGGACAAGTTATGAGAAGCAAGCTAGCAAGCAATGGTGCAATGGTTTCTCCGTGGGTTTTGCTTCAGTTCCTGACATGACTTCAATCAGTGGCAGACTGTGACCTACAAGATGAAATAAACTTTCATCCCCAAGTTGCTTTTGGTTATAGTATTTTATCACAGCAACAATAAAAAACCCAAGATAAGGGCGGACCCACAACAGTCTGTAACTCCAGCTTCAAGGGATCTGAAGCCATGTTACCTTGTACATACCCTACATACCCACAAGCATACACAGAATAGTTTGTTTTTTGTTTTTAAATTACGAGCTATGGTACCAGTTCTCCAAATATCAAAAGGTCACGTTCTGAAATACTGTCTCCCGGCTGTGAACTACTGAGTTTCCTCCATTGAAGGCGGATTCCATGGAACACATGCTTCATTCTGCTCAGAGCACAACTGGGCACATCGACTTTGCTCACTCCTGACAGGCAGGCGATGGGGCCTGGGCTGGCGGTCGGCCCTCTCCCCGACCCCCCTAAGCCAGCAGTAAGCGCTACCTTGTCCTTGGCCCGGTGTAGTTTTACATCTCTGGGAGGCAAAATCGCTCACCTCCCCTAAGAGTGCAGAAGACCCAGGGGGAGACCCAGGAGAGAAAAGGTAGGACACAGAGCTACGGCTGGGGACGGCGAGACGAACCGCAGACGGCCATCAGCCCCCAGCTGCCGCCGGCTCCCACGGCACAGGCCGCGCGCGGCCCCGGCCGCTCCGCCGGAAGTCCCGCCTGCGCCTGGGGCTACAGCCGCGCGCCCTCCGGCCAGTGCTCGGATACAGGCTCGGCGTGGCCACCTCGCACCGTGAGCTCAGGAACACTACAGACAACCTAGGCAGCCGAACGCCTCGCGAGCCCCCGAGAAGCCGCATCCCTCCCAGGAGGCAGGCGAAAGGCGCAGGCCGAGGAGCGTCCGGGCCGCAGGCGGGACTTCCTCCTCGGGACCCGGAAGGGACCGCGCCGTCGCTGGTGGGAGTTGTAGTCCGGCCGTGGTTGGGGGGGCCCGCGGCTCATGCGCCGTGCACCGAGGCTTGTTTCACATCTGTAACAACAGGTGAATTGGGCTTTTTATTCTACCCTTTCGTGCCCCCTGAAGCAGCCTGCCACGGTCGGGGGTGGTCGGCGCGAGGAGGGGTCCCGGGTCCGGCCGGCGGCCTGGCGGAGAGTGGGAAAGAGGAGCTGGCGAGCCTGAAGAGCAGGCCGGGCATCCAAGGCCTGCCCGGGAAGCCGGCCCGGCCGAGCCGTGGACAGTCAGGCCTCGGCCTGCGGTTGCCATGGAGCCGGGGCGGGGCGGGGGCCAGACCGGTCTGCCGGGGCGGGCCTCGCTGCCAGGGGCTCCGCGGAGGCCGAGAGAGAGGCTGCTTTATTGGCGCGACGACGCCTTCGCCTCAGGGGATGCTCCGTTTTCCCTAGGCTGGGCCTGGAGGAAGTCTCCGGAGTGCCCCGAGACCTTTGTCTGCCCCTCCTCCCACTGTGCGGTCTGGGCCGTTCCTCCAAAGGGAGGCCTGGTGCATTTTTTACTCCTTTGGGTTGCCCCATTTTGCACCGACCTTGTCACTGGGGGAGGCTAAGGGGTGAGATGTTCTTTGTTTGCTGCTGGTGACTTGTCCCATTTTGCAGGGGAAGACCTAATGCATGTTGGGTCCTTTGTTTGCAGTGGAGTCCCAGGGGTCCTCAGAACCCTCAAGCCATGGGTATGGTGTCAACACGCTTTCTAGATAGCCCTTGTGTAAGCAACTTTGGTCATTTAACTGCGGCTTTCCAATGCAGAGACTGTTCACCTTACAACCCCAGTTCATGGGTGTTTGCCATGCACTGTAGCAGGTAGACTGCAGCAGTCCAGTTGCAAGGTCTCAAGTTGTTTTGAATGCAGCCTACTGGCCAGAGTGAATTTATACATTATCTGATGGTTTCACTTGCGGTTTCTTGGAAGGCGGTGACTCTACTGCCATGTGCCCTATGCCATGCTCAGAGTCTTGACATTTCCAGGAGGGAGACGCTTTCATGACATATATTTGGTTTTTTTCAGGACAGGGTTTCTCTATGTAGTTTGTTGCCTGTCCTGGATCTCGCTATGTAGACCAGGCTGGCCTCGAACTCACAGAGATCTGACAGGCTCTGCCTCCCGAGTGCTGGGACCAAAGGCGTGCACCACCACCGCCTGGCCTATAGTTGAGATTTATGATAGTGCTTTTAATGTGTGCATTTATATATTCTTTGCCAAAGTTTATATCTATGTAGGCCTTTCCCACCTGACCCCCAAAGATAGTAACTACCCAAGTATTTTAATTTATAAAGTTATAGTCCAAAGTTTTATCAGCTTTTTGACCCCATTTGTCCTCTCAAAAATGAACCTGATACATTCAGAATACAGGTTGATATGTAAGAAAAGTAGTGTAATATAGACATGTAAAATCATGGGGCCAGAATTCGTAAATGCAGATTTCCATTCTGTCTTGATGCTATGGGATCCTGGGTAAGATCTATAACTGTGTTTCAGTTTCCTTCTCCGGGAGAGAACATTCTTCACAGGGTAGTTGCAGGGATTATATGAAGTAAAGTCTATGGACATTCTTTGTAAACCGTGAAAACTTACTTGAGGTTATCATCATTGTAATTTTCCCATTCTGGAAGTGTCATTTTAGATAGATTAATATTATAGCCATTGTGGGATTAGAAAAGTAAAAGGGGGCTGCTCTGGGCTTGGAGAAATTTTTCTTAGCATTTTCTTTTCCTTTTAAGACAGGGTTTCTCTGTGTAGTTTTGGTGCCTGTCTTGGATCTCGCTTTGTAGAATAGGCTGGCCTCGAACTCAGAGATCCACCTGGCTCTGCCTCCTGAGTGCTGGGATTAAAGGCCTGCGCCACTGCCACCACCACCCGGCAGCATTTTCTTATAGGTGCTGTATGGGACAATTCACATTTGGTGGGTCTAGAACAGGTCAGCGGACCATTGTGTCAAAAACTTGTTAAAGTTAGTAAATTGATTTCTATGATGGGTACAGTTTTGCCTCCCATTGGGGACTGCCACTCCAGTGACCTGACATTGTAATTTCCAGGAGGAGGCCCAGCCTCGTGATGAGGAATAGCAAGGAAAGAATTCAGCTCCAGTTCGAAAGCCTACAAAATCTGAGCCCCTCACTGCTTTTATAAGGTAAGGTGACTTAGCCCTGCTTGTAGAGTGGTGTGCATTTTGCTTAGCCACACTGTAAAGTGTGTGGCTAACTCCATTTATGGTCCTCTTAGGAGTATTGTTCATAATTTGTCATTATGGAGTCTATGTGCTGGCTCAGAGCCATCACAGTCTACTAAAAGTTCTGTTTCCTCACATAAGAAATTTTCACATAGAAGAATTTTATGTATCTATAAATTATATTAGACTGAATCAAATGTTTTAAAAAATATCACCACATCACAAGGGAAGGACATTTATTTTAGATCTCTTTGAGATATTCTAGAATATTATAAAATGAAATGTTTTAATATCTTGAATCTCATAATTTTTGAGATGAAGACAATAGACCGTAAGATATGAAACTCAGTTGGCAAAGAGAGACTCCAGAGACTTTTTAAAAGCAAAATTCATCTGGGCATGGTGAGTTATGCCTGTAATTCCAGCACTCTGGAGGCTAAGGTAGGAGGATTCCTTTGAGTTCAAACACAGTCTGAGCTAGAGAGTGAGTTCTAGGTTAGTCTGGGCTATAAGGTGAAACTTGTGGAAAAAATCTCCAAAACCTGAAATTAAAACAAAAGTCTGTTTACATGCAGATTAACTTAAGATTTCTTAGCAAGAACATATTGTTTCTGAGCTGCAGTTATACTTTATTGGTAGATCAATTGATTAGCATTAAAAGGGCTTGAGTACAATTCCCAATTCCCAAAAAGAAAAAAAAAAAATAAAACTTTCAGGCTTTCTTTTAAGTTACTCTTATTTTATACTCTTAATTTGCATATTTGTAGGATGTAACTTCTTTGAGTAAATGGATTGTTGTTGATACTGTATTGAAGTTTTCTCTCTTAAATGCACCATATCTTACTGGCAGAAATTTCCAGCATCCTTGGGGGAGCGGAGGTCATGATAAGGATTTGAAAGATTAGGACTTTTACTTTCCACATCCCCACAAGTTGAGAATGAAAGGGAATAGCAGTCAGGGACAGGTGTGTAGGCCCTTCTAGTCTCCTAGCAAGGTTGGGTGTTAACCTAATGTGGAAAACATTATATAGATCCTTTAAAACTAAGTCTAGTAATGGTTACTGGACCTAGTCCTAATCCAGGAGTGCTATTATTAAAAAGATCTCTGCCAGGCATTGGTGGCACAGGCCTTTGATTCCAGCATTGGGGAGGAAGAGGCGGTGGATCTCTGTGAGTTTGAGGCCAGCCTGGTCCTCCTGTGAGTTCTAGGACATGAACTCGTGAATATGAGTTCTAGGACAGCTAGGGCTGTTACACAGAGAAACCTTGTCTTGAAACAAAACAAAACAAATAAATAAACAAATAAACAAAACAAAAAGAATAAATAAAAAGATCTCTAAGTACGAGTTTGAATATTTAACAAAACAGTTATTACTAAATTATAAGTGTTACTTTTTCCAGTAATCACTTGATATCCAGTCTTCCGTTAAATGTATTAATAAAAACCAGCCAGGTGGCAGACACTTGTTATTCCTTCACTTAGGAGGGGGATGCAGGAGGATCAGAGTTCAGAAAATGAAGGAAATAAATAAATTAAAGGAAAAACATACTAATAGGAGTGTACCCAAACACCAGGTGTGAGGTGCATGCCTGTAATCTTAGTGCTTAGGGAGCTGAAATAGGAGGATAGTTTCAGGCTAGCCTGGGCTCTATAGTAAAACCCTGTCTTGGGGGAAAGGAAAAGCATCAATCAAGACTTCTGGCTAGTACCTGTGGTCTAATGTATTTATAATTTATTATTAATGATACCACTAACAATTACTTCTTGGGAATTTATCATTCGTTTCATAGGGACTCGCCCCTAAAAAAACTTTTTTTCTTTTTGTTTTGGTTTTTTGAGACAGGGTTTCTTTGTGTGGCCTTGGCTATCTAGGAACTCGGTTGATCGACCTGCCTCTGCTTCCATAGTGCTGAGATTAAAGGTGTGCGCCACCACCGCCTTGGCATTCTTAAATGGGGAGCAGCAGCGGGCTCACTAGCTCATGGCTTCGTTTCCCTGTCCGATTCTGGGTAATGTCTGTGTTCTTGCAGTCTTTGCAGATTCTTGAACCAGGAATAGTAATCAACATTCATGGCCTTTTGACCCTCCTTCTCAGGATTCCAGCTTTCTCTCCTGGCCAGAAATGTTCAGCCTGGACTCATTCAGAAAAGGTAAACTGGAACTATACCATGACTCCATGCCTCTCCTCCCTTTGATTGTCACTTTGAAGGCCGTGAGCCCGACCCTTCGGTGTGCAGGCCTCTGACCCTCGTCCTTCTTACCTTAGCTCAGAACTGGTGCTGCCTCTTGCCCTGGTTTGTGTGTGGTTGCTCCCTTACTCCCAGAGTGCTCCTTCCTGCCAGCCACTGCTTATCAAAATCCTGCTTTTACGTTTTTCTTTTTCTTTCTTTTTTTTTTTTTTTTTTGGTTTTTTTCGAGACAGGGTTTCTCTGCGTAGCTTTGCGCCTTTCCTGGAGCTCACTTGGTAGTCCAGGCTGGCCTCGAACTCACAGAGATCCGCCTGCCTCTGCCTCCCAAGTGCTGGGATTAAAGGCGTGCGCCACCACGCCCGGCTTTCTTTTTCTTTCTTTCTTTTATTTCTTCTTTCTTTTTTTTTTTTTTTTTTTTTTTGCAGGGTTTCTCTGTGTAGCCCTGGTTGAACTGGAACTCACTCTGTAGACCAGGCTGGCCTCGAACTCACAGAGATCCGCCTGCCTCTTCCTCCCTGGAATTAAAGATGTGTGCCACTACTGTTAGGTGTTCGTCTGTTTTTAATGTAGCCTCCTTGAATGGGAATGAGAACTCTTTTACAATAGGAATGGAGAAGCTGAGCTAATCATTTCCAACCTTACCCTCAGGATGGATAGAGGTGCCTATAGGCATTTCGGGTTTGTGTTTACCATGAAAACCACACACCTGTAGTATCTCAAAGCTTATGAGAGAAGCAGAACATGATCGAAATACAGTGTATGCATATATGAAGTCCTCAAAGAACTGATACAAATATTGTTTTTAAAAAGAAGACATGGCAAACAGACTCTGGGCAAGTGCAAGTGCTGTAGTGTGACCAGAGGATGACAAATCACTGGTGCAAGGGTAGATGCTTTGGGCCACCAAGGCAGTCAGCTAGTGTGATGCTAAGAATGTGCCAGGAACATTCTGATGAGAACAGGTTGCTGAGGCAGTGTAAGGGGGAAGTGGAGCTCTGAGCTGCTGGGCTGCATAATTTTATTTCATGTATCTCAAAATTTTGGAGCTTCTTATAAAAGTAATTTGTGGCCGGGTGTGGTGGTGCACACCTTTATTCCCAACGCTCAGGAGGCAGAGCCAGGCGGATCTCTGTGAGTTTGAGGCCAGCCTGGTCTATAGAGTGAGTTCCAGGACAGCCAAAACTACGAAAAGAAACCCTGTCTGAACTCTCCTACCCTCCCCACCCTCAAAAAAGACTGGTGTAGATGACTAAAGCAAAGCATGTAGGATGTATATTAAGACTCAGAGAGGCCAGATGTGATGACATATACCAGTGGTTTCAGCACTTGGACCCAAGAGTTCAAAGTCATCTTTAGGTCAGTGAGTTCAGGGGCAGTCTGGGCTATTAGATATGCTGTCTCAGAAAAACAGCAAAGCAATGCTAAACTTCATAAAGGGTAGATGAGGAAATAATTGGAGGCCTTCTGGAGAGTCAAGAGATTTCTACAAGAATATCTCTGGTGTCTGTAGGAGCCAGTTACTGTTTTGTGTGGTATTGCCACCCTGTTCCTTAGAACCTGTGATTGGTTCTCCAGTATTACCCCGAGCTCCACTTGGATTCCCAGGGTGAATAAGCTCAATTGTATACACCGTGAGGGGTGAGAACATGTCACCCTAATGTGTTTTCTATTTTCCCAGATCGGACCCAGCACAGACAGCGTCAATGCAAACTTCCCCCACCCCGCCTTCCACCCATGTGTGTCAACCCTGCCCCTGGAGGGACCATCTCTCGAGGTAAGGGAGGAGGAGCCTTGCCTCCAGCAACGGCTTGGTCCAAGATCAGTGGGTAGGTGGGTGGTAGTGGAAACCTTGTACCACGGACATGTGTTTCTCGAAAGTGAGCCTGGAAGGTGGGCTTAGCAGAGCTGATGGACCCGAGTGAGAGCCTACTTAGAATAGGTTTTTATGACCCCGGGCTATGTGATTTTACCCTACAGTCTCCTTGGGCCTCCATGTGTGGCCTAAAAGAAATGTTAGGATAAGTTGAGTTGCTAAGCACCAACATAGAGAATCTTGTAGGCTAGAAGGAATTCCTGGAATCTTCTTCTGTTTCAGAGAGAGCAAATGCTTGAAGCAGAGTCAGAACAGAGCCCTGACCTGACCTGGTCCCCTCTATCCTAGATGCTTGGATACTGTCTATCCAGTACCTGAAAGCACTTTACTGACATCAGAGTCTGCCTGACAGTCCTTGGGCAAGATGGCCTGTCTTTTTGATAGGGAAGAATGTCTAAATACCCAGATGAATGACGGCTCACCTCAGGTGGACATAAACCTAGAGAGAGGGCTAGTGGTCAGAGCACACAAATCTTTACCTTCCTCCGACTGAAGTCTTTTCTACGTTTGCCAAGACCGGCATTCCTGGGACCGGCATTCCTGGGACCGGTGTTCCTGGCAGCCTTTTTGTCTTGACAGGGGCTGCCCTGCTTTTTTACTGCCTGTGCCTGTCCCTCTGTCTAGTGGCAAGAACAGCACTTTAGGTCATGGAGTCTTTGCTCCATATAAAGTGGGTCTGTCTGGTTTCTGTGAAGTCCTTTGAAGGTCAAGAGCTTAGGAATGGTGTGGGGACCATTTCTGTGGCCTGTGATGCTGCCAAGTTTCCAGGCACTTTTCAGTGCACTGCCCTCCACTCTGCCATGGCCCTGACTTTTGATAGCAGTGTAGTAGAAATACACACTTCCAGCCCTGTGACTACCTGACTTAGGCTTTAAAGAAATGCCACCCCTACTATTGCTAAAACAAGAGTTGATTGCCCTTTTTTTTTTTCTTTTCTTAAAATGCCCTGTAACTCGAAAAGGCTGAACGCTAACATTTCCACCATGGCAGGTGAGTGGCTCTGAGAGATGTGCTGGGCTAAGCTCCAAGATTGTTAGTTTGGGTTAACTAGGGGTCAGATAGGCAGTGCTTCCTTGAGTGCCAAAGAGTATACTGTGCTGTTGGGATGGATAACTGCCCTGTGGGGTGACCCGTAGGTGCTGCACACTCCTCTAGCTGTGCCTCCAGAAGGCATCCATGGCGTGTCCAGAAGACATCCTGATGTGCACATAAATCTTAGGCCTTCTTTCTCCCTACAGCTTTCTGTTTCCTTTTTTTTTTTTTTTTCTTGTGGTGGTGGGCATTGAACATGGCCTCACAAATGTAATGCTAGGACTACCATTGAGTTACATTCCCTCCTCCATCTCTTCCTCTTCCTCCTTCTTTATGTTTTTTTTTTTTTTTTTTTTTTTTTTTTTCAAGACAGGGTTTCTCTGTGTTGTTTTGGTGCCTGTCCTGGATCTCGCTCTGTAGACCTGGCTGGCTTCGAACTCACAGAGATCCCCCTGCCTCAGTCTCCCAAGTGCTGGGATCAAAGGTGTGCGCCACCACCACCTGGCTCTCTTCATGCTTTTTGTATTTTGGGGACAGAATCTCACTGTATTGTGCAGGCTGACTTGGACTTCAAGGCTCAGCCAGGTCTCCTGCTTTGGCCTCCCAGCAGCTGGACTGACGGTGCTGCACCTGGCACGGCTCGCTATCGGCCCCACTGCTGTCTCTGTCCTTAAGAAGGAGCTGTCGAAGCCGGTGGTGGGGCACGCCTTTAATCCCAGCACTCAGGAGGCAGAGGCAGCCAGAACTCTGTGAGTTTGAGGCCAGCCTGGTCTACAGAGTAAGTTCCACAACAGCCAGAGCTACAGAGAAACCCTGTCTCAAACAAACAAACAAACAAACAAACAAACAAACAAACGAGTTGTGAAAGCCAGATGTGGACATGAACATCAGTAATTCCAACTTATGAAAACAGGAGGGTCTGGGTTGGGGATTTAGCTCAGTGGTAGAGCGCTTGCCTAGCAAGCACAAGGCCCTGGGTTCGGTCCTCAGCTCCAAGTTGTGGGGAGGGGGAAAAAACAGGAGGGTCAAGAGTTCAAGGCCAGGCTTGGCCCCAATAGTACATGAGACTTTGTTTCCCTACACCCCTGGAAAAAGAAGGTATGTGGTAAAAAATAGTATCTCTAGTGTTCAAATAAATAGCACCTAGACTGGGTGGTACACACCTTTAGTCCCAGCACTTGGGAGGCAGAGGCAGGCAGATCTCTGAGTTCAAGGCCAGCCTGGTCTACAGAGTAAATTCCAGGGTGGCCAGGGCTACATAGAGAAACCCTTTCTTGAAAAACCAAAAAATAAAATATAAATAAAAATAAATAACTAGCTCTCAGAAGACAATGGCCATTTGTATTGAGCAGAGCCCATCAGAGTCAGATTTAGAATTGAAAGGGAAAAAACCGATCATCTCCTTTTTAAACCTTTCCTTTCCCACTGCCAGTCTCTTACCAAAGCATCCTTCCCAGGGAAGGGTGGATAAACTGAGAAGTTTCCCTCTGAGGGTCCTCTGTGTGTCTGTTCCTTCCTGCCCAGAACTGAGGCATGGGGCACTAGAAATTCTGCAGGATCCTCTGTCCAGACCCACGGCCACAGTTTGCTCTTTTCTGTGTAGTCTTAAGGCAGCTATGTTTTTCCCGAGACAACAGCTTACATTGAGGGATATGTAGCATTCACATGTGTAAGGGTGTTTGCCTGGCTCCTCTAGCTCTCTTATCTTCTCATCTCCAGTCATGTCTTCTTGCTGGCTGAGAGCCTCAGTTGTTTTAGGTGTTGATAGCCCCTCCCCTGTTTCCATCTAAGGTGCTGTGGTGTGCACCAGAGCCTGGGTTGTTGTGGGTTTCCTCCTAGCACCTTCTGGTTCCTATGCCAGGCATTTGGATGATACCAGAAGTACTCCTAGCACTTGGGAGCCTGAGTCAAAAAAGGATGGTTACAAGTTTGAGGTAGCCTGGGCTACATAATTAGTTCCAGTTCGGTCTGGGCTATAGAGTAAGACCCTGTATCAAAACGTAAGTAAAGGTTAAGCTCCTAAACATTCACCTTCGGATTCAGATCCTCTGCACCTTGATTCCATTTAGTGGAGATGTCCTGCCTGATCCAGAAGTGGACAGAAATCTCTCTGAGAGCTGGCGAGATGGCTCAGCAGCTAACAGTTATTGCCCTGCTATCCCGATGACCTGAGTTCAAACCCTGGAGCCCACGGTGGAAGGAGAGAATCACGAACATGCATACACACTAAAAATTAATAAAATAAAAATGAATTAAAAAGAAACATCTCTGAGTTAGTAAACCTTTTTATATCTTTTTTTTTTTTTTTTTTTCTTTTGAGGCAGGGTCTCACTTTGTAGCTTTGCTTGGCCTGAACTCTGTATGTAGACCAGAATGTTCTGGAACTCACAGAGATTTGCCTGCTTCTGCCCCCGAGTGCTGGGATTAAATTCTTGAGCCGCCATGGCCAGCTATATTTCAGGTTTTGCTGTCATGTTTTTCTGTGCAGTTAACTCTGTCGTGATAGCAGGAAAGCAGTTAGTGATATTCCATAAGCAGATGAACAGAGCTCTGTTCCACTAACTTCCTTACAGGCTGGAACTGCTCTTGTGTTGGCAGGAGTATTTGCCTAGCTTGAGATCAACGTCCAGCCCTGAATAAATCAGGTGTGATGACACATGCCTGTACTCCCTGTGCCCAATAGGATCAGTAGTTCAAGGTCATCTTTGGCAAGTTCAAGGCAAGGCTGGAGTAAAAGAGATCCTGTTTCAAACACCAACAACTAAGAACTTAGATTAACAGCAGTGGACTGGGTTTGTTCTGCGGCTGATGGTTTGCCAATCCCTGCTCTGAACTCTTGGGAGAAGATCATAGAAATAGAAGGCTTCTAAAAGCTGGTCTACAGAGCTCCCTTGATTTTACAGGAGTCCCTGCGATTATGGAGTGAAATACTTGCTCAGGATGACTCCAGCTCTTAGAGCACGATGTAATTTATTTTTATTATTTGTCCACATTCTTGTTATGTGGGCAGAACAAACCTAGTTTTGTTTTTTAGTCTAGTGAGCTTTTCTGTTTTGGTGGGGTTTTTGTTTGTTTGTTTGTTCATTTGTTTTGTTTTTCAAGCCAAGGTTTCTCTGTGTAATTTTGGTGCCTGTCCTGGATCTCGCTCTGTAGACCAGGCTGATCTTGAACTCACAGAGATCCACATGCCTCTGCCTCCAAAGTGCTGGGACTAAAGTCATGTCCCCACCCCACCCCCAGCATGAGCTGTTGTTTTTAGATTTTATTTATTGTCTTTGTGTATAGTGGGTGTATATAATGTGTCTGGGTAGATACATGCCGTAGTGTGTGTGGAGGTCAGAGGACAACTTGGTTGAGTCAGTTCTCTCCTTCCACCTTTCTGTGGGTTGTGGGGAATTAAACCTATGGCTTCATGCAAGCTTGTCAGTCACTATACCTCTTAGTTATATCCCTAGCACTTTTTAGTTTTAGAAACAGGGTCTTATTCTGTATCTTTAAGGGCTGGCCTTGAACTCTCAATAATCATCTTGTTTTAGCCTAAGTGCTGGGATTATAGGCATGAGCTACAATGCTTACTTTGATTTTTTTTTTTTTCTTAATGACTTATTTTTATTTTGTGTGCATTGGTGTTTTGCCTGCAAGTATGTCTGTGTGAGGGTGTTGGATGCCTTAGGACTAGAGTTACAGACAGTTGTGAGCAGCCATGTGGGTGCTGGGAATTGAGCCCAGGGCTTCTGAAAGAGCAGCCAGTGCTCTTAACTGTTGAGCCATCTCTCCAGCCGCCCACCCCTTTTTAAAAAAAAAAAAACATAAAATTTCAAACACCATTTCAAAATGTGTTTTCTAAAATTGGAGAAAATGAGCAAGGTGTGGTGGTACATGCCTTTGGGAGGCAGAGGCAGGCAGATCTCTGTGAGTTTGAGGCCAGACTGGTCTACAGAGTGAGTTCCAGGACAGCCAGGGCTGTATAGCGAAACCCTGTCTCAAGGGAAAAGAGAGAGAGAGAGAGAATGGCACAGCAGATGCCTCTGTTCTTGTCCTTCAGCTTGGACTCTTGACTAATTATGGCAAGTTTTGCTCTGTGTATGTTCTTTCACTTTGCCTCTTTGGAAGGAAAGCCAAGAAACCATGCATTTCTACTGTGTGTTAGTGGCTGTGGGAGCAGAGTGCAGGAGTGAGCGGGTCATGTTGGGTACAGGTCAGTTTTCTAGGTGTGGGGTCTTTTCTCCAGACTGGTTTCCTTCAGCTGTGAGACCTGTTGTGCTCACCCTGGCTTGGTAAACTTCTCTGTTCTTTTGAAGAAATTTGGGCTGTTCACAGTCTGTGAGGACCATTTTTGAAGCTGGTTAGACTTCTAGCAAAGTAATCAGCCACACCGCCAAATGCACAGCTCTTGAGGAATCATATTTTGCCCTATATATGGATCTGGGTAGGGCTGTTTAATACAGGTGGTGTCTCCTGTGACAATTGGATCGGATTTTTACTTATTTATCCTTAAATGTGTTTTATTTTGTGTGTATGGGTGTTTGGCCTGCATGTGTCTCTGTATAGGATGTGCATTCCTGATACCAGCAGAAGCCAGCAGAGGGTGTCAGATCCCCTGAAACTGGAGTTACACAGTTGTGGATGCTGGGAATCAAACTCTGGTCCTCTGGAAGAACATTCAGGGCTCTTAACTGATGAGCCATTTCTATAGCCCTTATGTCAGATTTAAAATTTATTTATTTATTTTTGTTAAGACAGTGGCTCATGTATCCAATTTTGGCTTCAAACTTTGTTTTCCTGTTGCCAGGGATGACCTTGAACTTCCAATCCTCCTGACTCCACTTCCCAGTGCTGAGATTTACAGACATGCTCCTATACTATATGCTCTGCTGTGCTGATGGTCAAACATAGTGACCATAATTATGGAGCCTTGGCAAACACTACCAACTGACAAACTCCATCCCCAGATCTGTTTTTTGTTTGTTTTAATTTTCCGAGTTCCATTGTATATCCTAGGTTAGCCTGGAACTTCCTGTGGAGACCAGGCTATCCTCAAACATGCAGCAATCCTGCCTCTGCCTCCTGAGTGCTGGGATTATAGGCATGGGCCACCACTCTTGACTAGCAATATGTTTTTTAGTTCTTCTTTTTTCTTTTGTCAAGACAGGGTTTCTCTGTAGCCCTGAAAGTCCTATAACTTAATCTGTAGACCAGGCTGGCCTTGAACTCAGAGATCCAACTGCCTCTGCCTCCCGAGTGCTGGAATTAAAGTTATGGGCCACCACACCCAGCACTAATGTTTTAATAAGCTCTCCAGGGGATTATTCAAGTCATGGCTAGAACTGAAAAACAAATTTCTTCTTTGCAGCCTACCCAACCTAAACTGCCAACCCCTGACCAAGGCTTTCTTTCACAGTGCAGAGACTGAGGTCCTTGCTCATGAGGCCCTTGCTCATAGCCACTTCCTTCAGATTTAGTTTCATTCCTAGCCCACCAAGTCCTGCTCCTCAAAGCTTTAAGAGACAGAAGAGGAGTAAAATCCAGGCACAGTAGTTTGGAGGTGGAATTCCACTGTCTTTACACAAGCGAGGAAGCCTAACTGGACTCTTAACCGTGGAGCTAGCTCAGTTCTTGGCACTGTGTCCCAAACTAGGTGCTGTCTCCTTGGACTCCAGTCCAGGCCATTAAGTCAGTTTGTGATCAAGAGGTCTTTCATACTGGAGAGTCTTCACAGATTTACCCACAGGAGATGGGTGCCTGCCTAGCACTCACCTACGTGCAAGAAGTTGTTAGAAAGCAGCTTGTAAGGGATTCACCACGTGTAGGACCTGGAGGGACCTTGGCTCATTTCCTTGAATGAACGCTGAGAAAATACAAAGTACTATTTTCTAAAATCATCCCATCCCTTTCCTGCTTGAGATCCAGATGCCCAGTCTGTTTGCATTTCCTGGTGGGGAGACTGGCATGCTAGCTAGCTTCTCAGCACCGAGTCCCCCTGGCCAGCAGAGGGCGCACGGTACTCCTGCCGGCCGCTGAGCCCTCGGAGGTACTATCGCAGGCTGGGGCCGCGGGGATCGGCGGGATCGCGATGGCGTCTGCTAGGCGGCTCGTGGCGCTGGCTGCCAGCGTCTCTCCGCGCCTGCGGCCGCCGGATCCCCTCGCTGCCGGGCGACAAGGACCCTCGCGTGGCTTCTCATCAAGTTTTGTCCGCCCAGATGGCACTCAGGAGGCTTCTGAGGTCGAGCCAGAGGTGGCCCCTAGCGAGCTTGGGGAGGGCGACGGAAGCATGGTGAACGGTGAGGGCTGGTAGCAGAGATTGGGCTGCGACGTCCTTGACTAGAGAAGGCAGGCGAGGGGCGTGGGCTAGAGACCGGCCGGGCAGGCCAGAACTCTAGTCTTGAAAGTGATTTAAACCCCTTACATCTGTGAGTCCCTGCCCTGCTGTTAGAAAGTCTTGAGTGGCTTAGGTTCCCCTAGAATCCAGCATGCCTGCACGTGGATAGGTGTGGGGAAATAACATGAATAGCCTACTTCTGTCAGGCTGGGTGGCATTGAGGGTTAGCTCTGTCATCACAGTGGGACCTGGCCCCAAATACACCTGGAATTTCAGCATCTTAAATAGAGATGGAGTGTCTTCTTTTTTAGACTGTGGCTATATGGCTCCTGACAGGGCAGAGAGTGGAGCTGGTGAGAACATCTATGGCCATTAGGACAGGTGGAGTGAGCTAGCCAGTCTTTATCCATCTGGAAGAGCTGGGGGGTGTGTGGCATTTGTGCACATCTGTGGGTTACTTAAATTAGGGATACAAGATGGGATCAACTCTTCTTGAGTCTACCTAGGTACTTTTTTAACTGCTTGATTCTTACATGATTTATAGTAGAGCATTTAGGAGAGTGCTCCAGCTAGAACACTCCTTTGTGCTAGTTGACACAGGTGTGTGCCCCAGGTAAATATTGCAAACTAGATAACAAGGTCACCTCAGACATTTTGGAGGACCGTCTTCACAACACAGCGCTGGTGAGATGCTCAGCTGGGAAAGTGCTTGCTGTACAAGTCTGGTAGACCCAAATTCCAACCCCTGACCACAGTGGAGGGAGAGAACAGACTTGCAAGGGTTATTCTCTGACCTCCAGATGGTGGACACACACATACACACACAGAAACACATGATAGTATAATAATTTTTTTTGAGACAGGGTCTCACTATAAAGCCCTAACTGACTTAAAACTCAGAGTCTGCCTGCCACTGCCTCCCAAGTGCTGGGGTTAAAAGTTTACAACATCTGCCGGGTAATGAATGAAGTTTTGAAGAGACAAAAGAATTAAATACAGATACTCCCGAACACTGCTGGCATTCTCAGGTGCCAACTGAGGAGTAACGGATCCGCTGCCATTGCACAACCCTCCCCAATGAATACGATGAGACAGGCACACAGTACTGCAGGGAGCACCCACTCAGTTCCGCGGTAGAGGCTGAACGTAATGCTAGAGACTGAAGGAGGCCTTACATCTCCTGAAGATTTCTGGTGCTGCGTGTGACGGGCCCTTTAGTTTGTTTTCAGCCCTTCTGAGTTGCCCCTTTGTGGTTGACTAAGCCCTGTGGCTGGCAGGAGCTGCTGCCAGATGGGACATCTAAGCCATTTGTGTACTTTGTATTTACTACAGAGGTGAGTACAGAGAATGAGTGAAGGGAAGGATAGAGCCCTTCCGCTGTCTGATGCATCCTTTTCCCCTTGATGCCAGGGGGATAGGAAAGGATTGGCTCATGCCTGTGTCTTGGCAGTGAGACTCTGGGCTTTATAGAGGACTTGTGCAGAGTGCTGAGGCATAGTTGAGAATGGAGGCATAATCTTTAAAATCTGGATCTCATCACTGGCCTCCATGGCTTGAAAGGATCGGTATCAGCTCAGGACCCCCAAGACCAAGATCAGTAACAATACTGGACCTTGGCAGTCAGCCTCAGGAGGAGAAAATGGCCAGATAAGGGAATAGACCTCAGTGGCGAGCTTTAGGAATGCAGTCTAATGGTTTAGCAAGGCAGAGGGAATGGGAGAGAAGGGCGAGGCCTGCCAGAGCCATGTTTGCTGTGCTGGAGCTGCCCAGAGTTCCTTCAGGGCCTATCCTAATTGTGTGAACCGCTTTAGGAGGTTGATCTCTCATGTGCATTTGTAGAAGATAAGTGTTTTGTTTTTGAGTACCCTCTTTCAGACATCAGACTCATCGAGTTTATTCACCATCTTGCCCTTTCCAAGGACTCCTATAGTGAATGCTTTGGGTCCTGAGCCGACAACGTTAGCCCTGAGTGGCTTTGGTGTACCTTATGGAGTTTGAAAAGAAACAGAATTGTAATTATTGTATTCTTATTTTCTTAGCTTCTAGGGACCTATTAAAAGAGTTTCCACAACCCAAAAACCTTCTCAACAGCGTGATTGGAAGAGCCCTTGGCATCTCACATGCAAAAGACAAGCTAGTCTATGTGCACACAAATGGACCGAAGAAAAAGGTAAGTCTGCTGATGGCTAAGTGAATCACTGGTTTGATTCAAAGGAGACTGGCTGCTCTTTTCTCTTTCTTGGGTTCTTTTGTCAAAGAGACCAGAGTGGGTATTCTGTTTTGTTTGCCTTTTTGTTTATTTGTTTGTTTTGAGACAGGGTTTCTTTGTGTAGCCTTGGCTGTCCTGGAACTCGCTTTGTAGACCAGGCTGACCTTGAACTCACAGAGATCCTCCTGCCTCTGCCTCCTGAGTGCTGAGATTAAAGGCGTGTACCACCTCCCAGCCCTATTAGTTGGCTTTTCATTATTTTGCTTTGAGATAGGGTCTTACGTGGCCTAGGCTGGCTTAGAACTTGACATGTAACAGGACCTGGCCTTGGATTGCTGGTCCTCCTGCTTTCAGGTCTCAGATACTGAAGGTATTCTACATACATGGGAAAAAAATCTTTTAGATGTAGGCCACTGTGCCCAGCCAGAATGTGTTTTCTAGATGTGAACAGTCAATAGAGAACCTCATAATACAATTAGATTTGAAGAACTACCAAAAATCCACGCTTCATTCAGGAAAAGCAAGCACAGCGGGTGGGATAAGGATCTTGGTTTTGGTCCCTGGTTTTGGTCCCTGGTCTAGCAAGGAATGCAGGGTAGAGGTGATGGTGAGGACCCCTGCTCCAAGAGCGCCATAGAGCCTAGATTCCACAGAAGCACTCAGGTAAACCATTCTGAATGAAGGTTTTTTTGTTTTGCTTTTTTTTTTTTTTTGGTTGGTTGTTTGCTTTGAAACAGGGTATCTCTGTGTAGGAACTGTCCAAGAACTCACTCTGTAGACCAGGCTGGCCTTGAACTCAAGAGAGACACCAGGGTCTACCTCCTGAGTCCTGGGGTTAGAGGACTGTGCCACCACACTGAGCTCTTTGCTTGTTTTTGCTACAGGGTCTTGTATATCCCAGCTGGTTCTGGAATTTACTTTGTAGCCTGGTCCTCTTGCCTCCACTGCTGCAGTGGTAAGCGCCCACACGGGCTGTCGTTCCCACTTCCTTATTCTCTTTTCACTTCCCAGAAAGTCACCCTGCACATAAAGTGGCCCAAGAGTGTGGAGGTAGAAGGCTATGGCAGCAAGAAGATAGATGCTGAGCGGCAGGCTGCAGCAGCGGCCTGCCAGCTGTTCAAGGTGAGTGCCTCCGCTGCAGGCTCAGGCCTGGGAGACCGCTGTTCCTCGCTCGCTCTTGAGGTAGTTTTGGGTCCAGGGACATCTTGGTAGATGGTGATGCGGTGTTCAGTCATTCAGCTTTCCTGAGCCCTTCCTACGTCTCAGTTTTTTTCGTCATGTGTGTATGTATGTGTTTGTGAGTACGTGTGCCTGTGTGTAGACCAGAGGTCCATTACCAGTGTCATTCCTCAGAAGCTGCCTACATTGTTTTTCTGTTTGGTCGTTAACTTGTTTGAGACAAGGTCTTACTGTGTAGCTTTGCTGGCCTAGAACTACCTATGTATAGACCAGGCTAACCTTGAACACAGACATACACTTGTCTCTGCTTGTTGAGTCCTGAGACTGAAGGTGTGCCTTACCACAACTGACTTGTCTACATTGTTGTTCTGAGACGGTATCTCTCTCTGTGACCTAGGGCTCACTGATTAGGCTGGGCTGGTTCGCTGGCTAGCATGTCCATGACCCAGCTGTTTCTGCCTCCCCAGCCCTGGGAGCAAAAGTGCTCACCACTACCACCTGGTGTTTTACATGAGAGTTGGGGATTGAATTCAAGTCTTCATGCTTGTGTGGCAAGCATTTTACTAAGTGAGCTATCTAACTCCCCAGCCTTGTCTTACGAAATTTAAAAAAAAAAAAAAAAAGATTTTTGAGATGTGGTCTCACTGTGTAGCTCTGGCTTGCCTGGAATTCACTATTGTAGACTAGGCTGGCTGCCTGACTGCCTAAGTGTTAGGATTAAAGGTGTGCACCACCACCACTGAATTTTAAAACTTTTTAAAAGATACTTATTTGTATGTGTTGCTTGCCTGCATGTGTATTTGTAGGCAGAATTGTAGTCAGGACTGAGATATACTCTGTTCCACCAGCCACTTCCCAAATAACCACTCAGAGACTTAATATTAATTATAAATGCTCAGCCAATAGCTCAGGCTTATTACTAACTAGCTCTTACAACTTAAACTAGCCCAGTTATGTTAATCTAAGTATTGCCACGTGGCATTCCCTCTCTTTCATCTTGCACCCCCTGTTTCCTGTCTGTGTCTGGCTGGTGACTCCTCTCTCTGCCCTTTTTCTTCCTGGTGTCCTTAGTCTGGTTCCCCTGCCTAACCTTATCCCGTCCATCTATTGGCCAGTCATCTTCTTTATTAAACCAATCACAGTGACATACATTTGCGCAGGGTAAAGGAATATTCCACATGTATGCCTGGTGCCCTTGAAGGTCAGAAAAGGGCAAAGGTGTAAAGATGTGTGACACCCTACCCATGGTATTCTTGTGAATTTTACAACTTTGTGATTTGTGATTAGGCAGTGTGATTTCTCCAACTTCACATTTCTTAAGATTATTTTGGGCCAGGCAGTGGTGGTGCACGCCTTTAATCCCAGCACTCAGGAGGCAGAGGCAGGCGGATCTTTGTGAGTTCGAGGCCAGCCTGGTCTACAGAGTGAGTTCCAGGATAGCCAGAGCTGTTAAACAGTGAAACCCTGTCTTGAAAAACCAAAAAAAAACCCCACAAAACCCAAAACAAAACTTTTTTCTTGATTGCTTTCTGTTTTTTGCGGTGCCGAGGACTGAACCCAGGGTACATGTTAGGTGAGGGGCTCTACCAGTGAGCTACAGCGTGAGTGAGCTCTTTGAGTTCTTTTTTTTTTTCCTCTGTGTGTGTGTGTGTGTGTGTGTGTGTGTAGGTGTGTGTGTGTAGGTGTGTGTAGGGGTGTGTAGGTGGGTGTGTGGGGGTGTAGGTGGGTGTGTGGGTGGGTGGGGGTGTGTAGGTGTGTGGGTGTAGGTGTTTTACCTGTGTGTATGGCTGTGCACCATGTATGTGCAGTGCCTCTGGAGGCCAGAAGAGGGTGTCATATCCATTGGAACTGGAGTTATAGATGTTTGTGACACTCCATGTAGGTGCTAGGAATTGAACTCGAGTCCTCTAGAAGAGTAGTCAGTGCCCTTAACTGCTGATCCATCTCTCCCACACTTTATTTTACATTTAAGTATATGTATGTGTGTGTGTGAATCAAGTGTGTACAGGTGAATACAGTACCTGTCAGGCCAGAAGAGAGCATCAGATCTTAAGCTGTTGTAAGGTGCCCAGCTGAATTAGAGTCCTCTGCAAGAACAGTCTGTTCTCTTACATGCTGAGCCATCTCCTCAGCCTATTCTTTATTTTTTTCATATAGTTCTAACAGGATTCTTGTGTTAGAAATGATGACTGTTTGATGTTGTAGGCCATTCATTTTCTGATTGCCCTGATTACTGAAGCTTTGTCAATTACTGTCTGGCTGTATTTTCTGCTCCCCTGGCTCCCTGTTTACTTGTTTGCTTGTTTGTTTTGGTGGTTTAAAGACAGGGTTTCAGCCGGGCGGTAGTCACCTTTAATCCCAGCACTTGGGAGGCAGAGCCAGGTGGATCTCTGTGAGTTCGAGGCCAGCTTGGTCTGGTCTACATAGCGAGTTCCAGGAAAGGTGCAAAGCTACACAGAGAAACCCTGTCTCGGGGGGAAAAAAAGTGTTTCTCTGTGTAGTCCTGGACATCCTGAAACTCACTCCGTAGACCAGGCTGTCCTCCACCTCACAAAGATCCGCCTGCTTCTGCCTCCTGAGTGCTGAGATTAAAGTTGTGTGTTACTAGGTCTGGCTTATCTAGCTTATTTTCATTTCTCATTTTTATTTGTTTGAGACAAAGTCTTGCCGCTCAGGCTGTCTACAACTTTCAGTGATCCTCCTGCGTAGGCCTGGGAGAACTAGGATTTCAGGCATTTACCACCAGATCCAGCAAATCTAGGCATTTTTAAGTCTTCTCTGTCTTTTCTCCTTCCCTTCAGTCAGTCTGTCCTTCTTTCCCTTTCTTTCTATTCCTTTTTTTTTTTTTTAAAGATTTATTTATTTATTATGTATACAGCATGTATGACTGCAGGCCACAAGAGGGCACCAGATCTCATTACAGATGGTTGTGAGCCACCATGTGGTTGCTGGGAATTGAACTCAGGACCTCTGGAATAGCAGTCAGTGCTCTTAACCTCTGAGCCATCTCTCCAGCCCTCTTTCTATTCTTGTTTCTTGAGCTGGTCTCACTGCACAGGTAAGACTGGCCTAGATCTCAAGACCCTTGTCAGCTCCCGCTGCCGGGATGACAGGAGAGCCCCACTGTGCCTGGATTGAAGTCTTCGTTGTAGTCCCATTTCTGGCCAGGGCTGAAGTGTGTCCAGCAGAGCACAGAACAGGTCGGCTGAGGTGTGCTGATGGTATGCGCCTCACAGTTTTTTTTGTCCAACAGGGTTGGGGTCTGCTGGGTCCACGGAATGAACTGTTTGATGCAGCCAAATACCGAGTGCTTGCTGATCGTTTTGGGTCTCCAGCTGACAACTGGTGGCGTCCAGAACCCACCATGCCTCCAACTTCTTGGCGGCAGCTGAATCCTGAGAACATTCGGCCAGGGGGTCCTGGAGGCCTATCACGATCCTTAGGCCGAGAGGAAGAGGAAGATGAGGAGGAAGAGCTAGAAGAAGGGACCATTGATGTGACAGAGTTTCTGTCCATGACCCAGCAAGACTCCCACAACCCACTCAGGGACTCAAGGTACTGCTCTGACAGAGGGAATCAGGGGACCCTGGCCACATCTCAGCCTGGGATTGGTCTTCTCGGAGCCCCCGCTTATGGGAGGGCTATGCCCAACACTTTAGTTTCATAGCCTGTTGCCTAGTGTGTCTCTCCTCTCGGGGGTTGGGTAGGATGGGACAGTGCACTGGTGACCACCTGCAGACAGCACATGGTCCTTCTTTCCAGCTCACACCCGGTCCCACTTTCTCAGCGGTCACTCTGCTCGCCTCTCTCTGGGGAAGCCAGGGCCTGTGGGCTGCTGCAGTGTGACTGAAGAGGCAATAGTTCCTGGCCCAATCCTTTCATGCCTCCTGCCTGTCTGTCATACCAGCACTGTGTCCCAGCCTTGAAGTCCCAGAGAAACTTGCCTAGGAAGACAGCAGACTTTTTCACCTCAACTGTTTGTCCTCATAGGGGGGGTTCCTTTGAAATGACAGATGATGACAGTGCTATTAGAGCTCTGACCCAGTTTCCACTTCCCAAGAACCTTCTGGCCAAAGTGATTCAGATCGCAACGTCCTCCTCCACAGCTAAGGTGAGTCGGCTCTCCAGAAGTGTGGGCTTGAGCAGCTCTCTTGTTTGCGCTTGCCTTCCCAAGGCTCGGCAGGAAGGAAGGAAGGAAGGAAGGAAGCTCAGGTGTGGGGCAGGGCTCAGGATGCCTGTCTCACCTCCCACCTAGGCCAGCAAGGACGACAGTGGGATCCTTGATGGATGGAAAGCAGAGCAGCTGGGGGGACAGGAAAAGTGAAAATAGCCACACAGGGTATAGGCTGGGGACTGCTAACTAAAGACCCGGATCTGTGACCAAGTGGCACGTCAGGGATGTGAAGGAACAGGAGTTTGGTGTCTGCGTTGTGTTATCAATATCATCACTGATGCCATAGCAAGGGGCCTCAGAGGAGGCTGAGGTAGAGACACAGGCCCTTTTACTCTGTCAGGACATGCCTGGGTTTTGGCTCATGCTAACAGCTACAGCCCCAGATTTTCCTGAAGGTGCTAATCAGATGTGGGTGAGGAAGACAGGTCGTGGCATCTCATGAATCCCGTCTTCTACAGAAATTGAGAAGCCAGCTCAGGACTAGGGCCACACGTGACCGTTGATGGGTGGCAGGCATAAAGCAGAGGGACAAAAGGGAAGTCCTTGAGGTGCCTAGACTACCCACCTCTCTGTTCATTCCGGCCTTTTGTAACTTCCTCATTTACCTCTGTGCAGAACCTCATGCAGTTCCATACTGTGGGCACCAAGACCAAGCTGGCTACGCTCACTCTGCTCTGGCCCTGTCCCATGACCTTTGTTGCCAAAGGGCGCCGCAAAGCCGAGGCTGAGAACAAGGCAGCAGCCTTGGCTTGCAAGAAACTGAAGGTGAGTCAGTCCCTCTGTCTGTGACAGCTTCGTCCACTGTTTAGGAAGTCAAGTGCACACCAGGCCTTGGCTGTTTGTACCCAGGTAGGAAAGGGTCCGGTGCCCCGGCTCTGCATGTATTTGTTACCGCTGTTTCCATGACTACTTCCCCAGAGTCTTTGGGGACTTTGCCTGTGAGCTCAGCCTTAATAACACTGGCCAGAGTCTAGGTGAAACCAGAGTGTGATGGCACAGCAGAGGCGTGGAAGAGTTTGGGTTAGGAGGTGTGCTGGGTGCCCAGAGACCCTGTAGCCTCGGTGGCAGTGTGAATAATCGGAGTGCATCTGGAATGACGGTTAAGCAAGGGAGCGGCATTAAGGTGACAGCGATGTGGCCTCCAGGCTGTGTGCCACCTCTCCCCCTTCTCTTTAAATACTTGCTGTGTGTACGCCGTGGCATACGTGTGGCGGTCAGAGGGAGGTATGCAGGAGTCAGTGCTCTTCATTCACTGTGTGGATCAAACTCAGGTCAGACTTGGTGTCAAGCCTCCATCCTCTTTTTTTTTTTTTTTTTTTTTTAAATTTGAGACAGAATCTGGTGAATCCCAGGCTGGCTAGGGATCCCAGGTTACTACACCACTGAGGATAACCGTGAGCTTCTGGACTTTCTGTATCCACCTCCTAGGTGTCTGTACCACCACGCAGTGCTGGGACCAGACCCAGAGCTTCATGCATGCTAGGGAGCTGACCACTAACCAGCCTAGCTACATCCCCAGCCTGACCTCCAGCCCCCCTCCTTTTGAGACAGGGCCTCCCTAGAGCTCAGCCTGGCCTGGTACCTGCCATGTAGCTCAGGCTGGCTTCCAGTTCCTAGCCTTGTCCCATCCCAAATGACAGCATTATCAGCAGATGCCATTAAGCCTGGCAAGTTCTTTGTTTTTGTTTCTTCCTTTCTTCCCACGGTTGGGGGTTGAATGCAGGCCATTCCTCATGCTCGGTGGCCACTCGACCACTGTGCTGTATCTATGTCAGGTCCTTTGAAGGAGCTTTGGCACTGGCTGATGCCATAGCCGTAGACGGCCTTCTGCCTGATTAACAGAATTGAGTTCATCTGAGCATGACGGTGGAGGTTGAGTTCGAGAATGTGAACTGGGCCTGCTTTACTGGGTGCTCTTGGAGAACCATGCCTTAGATCCCTCTGATGGTGAGGGGTATACCTGTCAACGTGGAGAATGTAAGGAGTCCATGAGTTGGGGTGCTGTATACCATATCCTAGTACTTGGGAGGCAAGGCAGAAAGATTGTCATGAGAGCAGGGCTAGCCTGGGCTACAGAGCAAGGCTTTATTCAAACAAACAAGAACAAGAAAACAAGAGAAAAAGCTGCACGCGGGTGGTGAAATCTGAGGGTGTTTATGTGCTCTGCTTTGGGCGCAGCAGAGACTTGGGCCTCATTGCAGGATGTGGAGGGTCTGCAATTTCACTTCCTGTGCAGAAGTCCCACTCTTGGCTTGGGGGAGACTGGGAAGGAGCTGCAGTGTGGGGAAGCTGACCCACACAGACAGCAAAGTGGTAGCATTGGTGCCTTTTGTAATCTGAGCACTGGTGAAGAAGGGGACACCTGTAGTGAGAAGATGTCCTCAGGGAGGTGACACTTGGCTGAGTTTGGAGAGAGAGCTGGTGACTTTCCACATGGCAGACACACAAAGCTAAGAAAATGATGGGACCACATTTGCCTGAAGGTCATATTTTGTCTCATGGGGTGATTTTAAGCACACGGTGAAGCAAACAAACGTTTTACTTTAAAAGGTCTATTTTATCATGTTCAGACATGTACAGAACATTCTATGTGCTTCTCTGTATGGTGGGTCACAGACGGCCCTGGCCAGAACAGTTAGCAGCAAGCCCTGCTAGCAGGATTTGGGTGGGGAAGCTATGGTGAGGGGCACAGGGAAAGCTTGAGGAGTAGGGTCTTCTGGGAAGGTGTGACTGCACCAGAGAAGGCTGTTCTTGGGCCACCATGCCTGGCCAAGGGGTAGGTGGTAGGGTTCTACTCTGATATCACATTTAATTCTTTTTTAAAAAAAAAAAAAGTTTTTTTGTTTTTGTTTTTGTTTGTTTGTTTGTTTGTTTTTGGTTTTGCGAGACAGGGTTTCTCTGTGTAGCCTTGCGCCTTTCCTGGAACTCACTTGGTAGCCCAGGCTGGCCTCGAGCTCACCGAGATCCACCTGGCTCTGCCTCCCGAGTACTGGGATTAAAGGCGTGCGCCACCACCGCCCGGCAAAAAAAAAGTTTTTTAAACTTACTTCTAGAGTTATACCGTGTAGCCCAGGCTAGCCTGGAATTTGACAAGCCTTTTACCTCCACCTCCTGAGTGCTGGGATTCTAAGAGCATAGACTGAGCCATCCATGTCCTCCTGCAGAGCCTGGGCCTGGTGGACAGGAACAATGAGCCGCTTACCCATGCCATGTACAACCTGGCCTCCTTGCGTGAGTTGGGTGAGACCCAGCGCCGGCCATGTACCATCCAGGTGCCCGAGCCCATCCTTCGCAAGATAGAGGCCTTCCTGAGTCATGTAAGAGTCCTGCCTTCCATCCCACTGTCTCCCTCTCCAGACTGAAGGCTGCTTCTGCCTGCAAAAGGCGTAGGAAACCTGTGTTTTCCCCACCGAGCAGGGAGCTTTGGAGCGCCCTGGCCCTAAGTCCCCTTAGTCATGCCTGTGAGGGTGTCGGGGCAGTCACAGCCCAAGTTCTCCTCTGCTCTCTGGGTTGGGCCCTAAACATCTGACTAGGTGAATCCTGTGGAGGGGCTGACTGCATGGAGGAGGAAGACAGGCACTTCTGTCATTTTGCTTGCTTCCTCGTCCTCTAGTACCCGGTGGACAGTTCATGGATTTCCCCAGAACTCCGGCTGCAGAGTGATGACATCTTGCCCTTAGGCAAGGACTCAGGGCCCTTAAGTGACCCTATCACAGGCAAGCCATACATGCCCCTGTCAGAAGCGGAGGAGGTACGCCTGAGCCAGAGCCTGCTGGAGCTGTGGCGGAGGCGAGGGCCGATTTGGCAGGAGGCTCCCCAGCTACCTGTGGACCCTCATCGGGACGCTATCCTCAGTGCCATTGAACAGCACCCAGTGGTGGTCATCTCTGGGGACACGGGCTGTGGGAAGACCACACGCATCCCTCAGCTACTGTTGGAGCGCTATGTGACTGAGGGCCGAGGGGCCCGATGCAATGTGATCATCACACAACCTCGCCGCATCTCAGCTGTGTCCGTGGCGCAGCGGGTCAGCCATGAACTGGGCCCCTCCTTGCGCCGCAACGTGGGCTTCCAGGTGCGCTTGGAAAGCAAGCCCCCAGCCCGAGGTGGGGCGCTGCTCTTTTGCACTGTGGGTATCCTGCTGCGGAAGCTGCAGAGCAACCCCAGCCTGGAGGGTGTGAGCCATGTTATCGTTGATGAGGTCCATGAGCGGGATGTGAACACAGACTTCCTGCTGATTCTGCTTAAGGGCCTGCAGCGCCTCAACCCAGCCTTGAGGCTGGTGCTCATGAGTGCTACAGGAGATAATGAGCGCTTCTCCCGCTACTTTGGGGGCTGCCCTGTCATCAAGGTGCCTGGCTTCATGTATCCCGTCAAGGAACATTACCTGGAGGACATCCTGGCCAAGCTGGGCAAACACCAGTACCCACACCGGCATCGGCACCATGAGGTGAGGGACATCCCCATACACACCCCAGGGTTGCTGGGCCTTCTTTTGGAATTCCCTCCCTATCTTCATGATAGAGCATATTATCTTCCCAAGCCTGTCTCCTTGATAAAAACTGGGGAAGAATCATGACTATGTGTGTGTGGCAAGTATGTGAGGGCTGGAATTCACATACCAAGGAGCTCACTCTCACTGTGTCCATTGCTGTGTCCTGTCCTGTGTATGACCCCTACCCCATGACTGTGACTGGCCTTTCTTCCCCACCCCAGTCTGAAGATGAATGTGCACTTGATTTGGACCTTGTGACTGATTTGGTTCTGCACATCGATGCCCGTGGGGAACCAGGTGGGTGCTTCCCCACTTCTCAGCTATGTCCTTTCCCTATAGCTGGACAAGCCAGCTCATGGCTGCAGGGCCCCTTTACAGGTGGGATCCTGTGCTTTCTGCCTGGCTGGCAAGAAATTAAAGGAGTGCAGCAACGTCTCCAGGAGGCCCTGGGCATGCACGAGAGCAAGTACCTCATCTTACCAGGTGAGAGTCCTGCCTCTGTGGGAGGAGCCAGCCTGACCTCGATGGCCCCAGTTTCTGACTGTGTTTGACCCTTTTTCTCTGAGGGTGTGGTTTACCAAATGGTTTCAGCTTATGGGGGCCAGGGCTGGGTGGGGAACCCACATTCCTGTCCTGCCCTCAGCCGAGACTCTTCTGGTCGGACAGTGCCTGTAGCGCTTTTCCATCTTGCTATCATCCACCAGTGCACTCCAATATCCCCATGATGGATCAGAAGGCCATATTCCAGCAGCCTCCACTTGGGGTCCGTAAGATTGTATTGGCCACCAACATTGCAGAAACCTCCATCACAGTTAACGACATTGTGCATGTCGTGGACAGCGGTCTGCACAAGGAGGAACGCTATGACCTGAAGACCAAGGTGGTGCCACTCTCTTGGACCCAACCCATCCATTGGGGGAGGACCCCTGTTCTGGGGTGGCCCCTAGTCCCCATCTGCTGTAGACATCCTTTGTGTGTGAAGGCCACACTTGGGGGACATGTCCCTGTTGAGGGGTGCTGAGGGCGACTGGAGAGGTGGGCAGGCAAGACCTGTAGACGTGGCGGTTTCCTACCTCCCCCCAGGTGTCCTGCCTGGAGACCGTGTGGGTGTCGAGAGCCAATGTGATTCAGCGCCGGGGCAGAGCAGGCCGCTGCCAGTCAGGTTTTGCCTACCACTTGTTCCCGAGGAGCCGGCTGGAGAAGATGGTTCCTTTCCAAGTGCCAGAGATCCTGCGCACACCCCTCGAGAACCTGGTGCTGCAAGCCAAAATCCACATGCCTGAGAAGACGGTGCGGCAGAGGCAGGGCTGGGCGAGGACTTGCTCCTGGACAGGGCATGTGGGACACAGGCTCATGGGGGTGTGGTTCTTGTTGCTGCAGGCGGTGGAGTTCCTCTCTAAGGCGGTGGACAGTCCAAATATCAAGGCAGTGGATGAGGCTGTGATACTGCTCCAGGAGATTGGTAACTGGAGGCCAGGAATGGTTGGGCTGTGGAGTGGCTGGCTCATGGGTGGGACTGACAGCTGGGCTGTTGCAGGGGTGCTGGACCAGCGGGAGTACCTGACCACCCTGGGGCAGCGCCTGGCCCACATCTCTACTGACCCCCGGCTGGCCAAGGCCATAGTGCTGGCCGCCATCTTCCGCTGCCTGCACCCACTGCTGGTGGTTGTTTCCTGCCTTACCCGGGACCCCTTCAGCAGCAGTTTGCAGAACCGGGCAGAAGTAGACAAGGTTAGATCCAGGGCTTCCTATAGCCCTCCTGCTGTTTTATTATTCACACCCCACCCGTTGTCCTGAGCTGGGCTCTGGTCTCTCTCCTGACCCCTGGACCTTCTCTCCCAGGTGAAGGCGCTGCTGAGCCACGACAGCGGGAGTGACCATTTGGCCTTCGTGCGCGCCGTGGCCGGCTGGGAGGAGGTGCTGCGTTGGCAGGACCGTACCTCCCGGGAAAACTACCTGGAAGAAAACCTTCTGTACGCCCCCAGCTTGCGCTTCATCCACGGTCAGCCTGGCCCCCAAGAGGGCCTTCCTGAGCACCTCCCACCCACAGAGCTCCCATCAGCTCCCACCCCCAGCCTTGAGGCAGGGCCTCTCTTCACACTGCACTTTGCCTCCCCAGGGCTCATCAAGCAGTTCTCGGAGAACATTTACGAGGCTTTCCTAGTGGGAAAGCCCTCCGACTGCACACTGCCCTCCGCCCAGTGCAATGAATACAGCGAGGAAGAGGAGCTGGTGAAGGGGGTGCTGATGGCGGGCCTCTACCCCAACCTCATCCAGGTGCCTCCTCTAGGATAGGAAGCTGACCGGTCCCTACCTCTCTCCACCCCTAGCTCCTTGCTCAGTCTTTTCCTCTGTCCCTTTAGGTGAGGCAAGGTAAGGTGACTCGGCAGGGGAAGTTCAAGCCCAACAGTGTCACTTACAGGACCAAATCTGGGAACATCCTGCTGCACAAATCGACCATCAACAGGTGGGTGGCAGGCAGGACCAGAGAGGGAGGCCCTCAGAGACGGGCCAGAGGTGTGGCTTCACGTCACACGACACTCTGTTCCCTAGGGAGGCTACCCGGTTACGGAGCCGATGGCTGACATACTTCATGGCCGTCAAGTCCAACGGTAGCGTTTTTGTCCGGGATTCCTCCCAGGTGCACCCGCTGGCTGTGTTGCTCCTCACAGATGGGGACGTCCACGTCCGTGGTGGGTACCCTCCCTTCCACCACTCCAAGGCCTACCCGTGGCCTCAGAGGCTCGGCCAACACAGACTCCCTGTCTTTACCCTTCTCCAGATGACGGGCGCCGGGCCACCATCTCACTGAGTGACAGCGACCTGCTGCGGCTAGAAGGTGATTCCCGAACTGTGCGGTTGCTAAGGGAGCTGCGGCGAGCCCTGGGCCGGATGGTGGAGCGCAGCCTCCACAGTGAGCTAGCCGCACTTCCACTGAGCGTGCAGCAGGAACACGGGCAGCTGCTTGCACTGTTGGCAGAGCTGCTGCGGGGACCGTGTGGCAGCTTTGATGTGCGCAAGACAGCTGACGACTGAGTCCCTCTTCCGTGGGGCTGTGTACAGAGTGCAAATGTTTATTTAAAATAAAGTTATATTTATCCCTTGTGAATACTGCTGTCCTACTAAGGGCTCCTCTCAGGACTCTGGGCTCTTGGCCCCAATTCAGGCGGACCGGAGATGCTTACTGCTGGGGATACAGAGCTGGCTATGGCCCAAGTCCTAAGGGAGGAAGGGGCTTAAAACCTCCACTCTTCAAGACTGAACCACCAGATGAAATGTCTTCACATTTCAACTGCTTTGCTAGTCTCCGCATTGACACAGCTGCTCCTAACACCACAGCACAGCACTTTTCTAGGCAGCCTTGGTTTGTGTGATGGTCCTGCAGGGAACACCGGGCCTTTGTCCTTGGCCACACCCATGTCTCACAGATGAGGGAGGAGGATGAAGTAGGTATGGGGACTGACAGATGACAAGCAACACAGCCCGTGTGGTGGGATGTCAGGCAGCTTTATTGTTTAAATCAGTACAGTTAACAGACACGGGTAATGGCTAAGCCATGAGCAAACAAAGTACAGAAAGATCTCATCCCCAAACCTTGCAAAGTATACACATCATATGGCCTACAGTCCCAATTGGCCAGATCAGCCGCCTCAGGTTCTCCTGACTTGTGGGACCATTCCAGGGAGCTGGGTCTCTTACAGTCTACCTAGAGAGCGTGGGCCACCTTCCACTCTCTAATCCTTGGCCAGTGGACTCTTGTCAATCTCAGCATCCTCAAGGCTCCAGGATCACCAAGGAAGGTAGCAAGTACCTTTATGCCCTCAGCCACCAGCACCCTGGTCCCCGCTGCTTCCTTCTTCCCAGTCCCATCTTGCCGAAAAAATACTGACACTGAAGGCTCCATGCAGCGTTCTACAGACAGCCTGGGAAGAAAGCCACTCCCTGAAGGCCCCTGCAAGTGTGTGTGTGTGTGTGTGTGTGTGTGTGTGTGTGTGTGTGTGTGTGTGTGTGTGTGAACTGTCTAGGACCTTCAGTCCCAGGGATGACTTCCTTGGGCAGAGACAGTACAGACCTCTACCTGCTCAAGCTGTACCTGGAGCAGAGGTGGAGGCTGTGTCAGGAGGAGGGCCAAGAGGGTCAGATCCGGGCCGTCCTCCTGCCAGGCAAATCTGCGCAGCAGAAAATGCCCCACCAGAGGAGCCCTTAGACACGCCCAGGCCATTTCACTACAAACTTAGGTTTGAATCCTTTATTAGAAACCATGCAAACTTTAATACAAAAAATACAAGTGCAATAAGAATCTTGTGTTGATATAATTCCAGGACATTCTCAGCACTGCAGCCATCCCACCCACAAACAGACCACACTGGGACGATGGCTGCACCACCACAACTTGCCTGGCCTCTCCTGCTCTTCTCCAGTCACACCAGGTCTCATGCATTTTAGTCTGAAATTTCCACACCTGATTCCCCACTGTTCACATGCATTCTGGACTGCTCAGGCTCCCCTTGACATGAGCGTTTGGGTGCCTTGGCCTGCAAGTGCAGGTCAGGGATTTTGACCATCATTTCTGTTTCTCCAGCCCTGGTTTTGTATCACACGTTGACCACCAGTTCCCGGGGAAGAAGACAGACGTCAAAACCAGCCTCTTGGTTAGAAAAAGAAAGCAGCGTACACCATGCCAGCACAGCCAGGCACACTGGCCCGCCCTCGCTGTCCGGCTGCTGACTAGGCAGCAGCCCCACTCCTCAGGTTCCTTCCCACTGGGCCCCAAGCGGCCCACAGTAGGGCAGCCCCCAATAACTGACAGCCTCCTCCTCAGTGGAGACTCAGGACCTCCCCCTTGCTTCCTCCATCACCTACTGAGAACTCTCTTTAGACATGGCTTCAACCTGCAAACTATACCAGCAGTTCATGGGTTATTGGGAGGGAAAAAAGACTACAACAAAAAGAAAAGGGAGACAGCAGCTATTCAGGTGTAAGCATGGGGACAAGGGCAACAGACCCTGATTAACTTAAAGCAGGGCAGCAAAAGGGCCTGATACCACCTACAGGGCGGCTTCCTCTGGGGGTCAAGGAGAGGCAGTGGTTTAGGTGCCAGGGGATTCGGTCAGTGCTGGTCACAACCTGGAGTTGACCTCTACTAGTCCCCCCAGGGTGAACCAGGGAAGAGAGGGAGGGTTTGTCAGTTTCTTGGAACCCAGCACCCCACCCCTAGATCCCACAGAGATCCCATTAGACTCCCCATCCCCCCCACGACCCTCTCCATGAGCAGTGGTGCAGTGGTGGGTAGTGAAGTTGAAGCTGGGCCGGAAGGGGGGGAAGGAGGTGAAGGCAGCGGAGGCGGGGCTGCCGTGAGCAAGCGAGGCGGGAGGGAAGGAGGCCTAAAGGGCTGCCCAGCACCCAAGAGCTTACAATCTAGTAGACAGCCCGGGAAAGGGAGCCCAGGGCCCGGGACCCCAAGCTTGGGCAGCCAGGGAAGTGGGGAGGCCGGGAGACAATGTCGGCCCCATGGTCGGTGCGGGCCCTGGCATTTGCCCGGAACGTCAGCCTGTAGGTCTCAATCTGCAGTGACACGTGAGGAGGGACGGGAGAGGGCAACAAGGGGGAGACAAGAAGGGGGACACGGGGGAGATGGAAGACGAGACCAGAATGTCATCATTAGATGCCTGGAAGATAAAAGGTCACCTTGTTAAAATTTAGCCATACTCCAGTCATAAAACAAAGGAGTTTCCATTGTCAGCCAGTGACAGGGCCCCTGGCTGGCCCTTAGGCCAAGCCCAGCCACTTACTTGTCTCCTGGATCTGGCTGTCCAAGGTCTGGGGCTCCCTTTGGTCACCACCCCCTGACAGGGTGGTGTGGCCACTGAGGCCACTGGCTGAAGTAGGGGCGCCAGCGTCAAGCGCAGCCTCAGGGATGGCCGGCTCCTCCCCAGCAGGGGGACCCGGACACGGAGGGGCCTCACTGCCACCGCCCTCAGTCTACAATGAAACAGTGGGGGAGACAGTGGAGGGTCAGTTGGGGAGGGAGTGGGATGGTGATGGCGGTGAGGTTTCATAGACAGCCTTCCCAACCCACACCCCAGCGAGCACTGGCTCTGCACCAGGTGTCTACCCTCTCTTCCCCACCAGACTCTCAAGACTGGAGCTGGTGGGGGTTAATGATACTCTCGTGAGTCTCACTATGGAACTCTGTGAATCTCACCAAGGTCGATACCAAATAAAACATGGCTAAGACAACAAGCAACAGTAACTCTGAAGAGCACACAAGAGTGGACTAGGCCTGGCTGGGAAACAGGAGTGGCCCCTGCCAGACCACAGCCAATGCTTGGAGGGCCCTTGGTAACTAAGTAGACACCCTGCCTGCTCATCTGCTGTGTGGTAAGGTCCCCTCATGGTACAGCATCTTTTATTCTTGGCATCATTCCTGGGCACATGGACACAGAGGAAGCAGGAAGAAGGTATTCAAAGAGGTGTTAGCCAGGAACATTTATTTCAGGGCCTTGTAGAGCCCAACTGGAGGATCCTCAGCATCAACAGTGGGAGCTTTTAGTGGGATGGACCACTATGCCCCAGAAAGCCCACCAGGCAACAGCGGAGACAGACAAGGAACAGACAGGAAGGTAAAGTGGAAAAAGAAAGTAACACAAAACTTGGCACAGAAAAGCCTGGGTGTGAATCTTGGGGTGCATTCCCTTCCTGCTGTGGCCATGAAGCAGATCCCAAATCTGTAACGTCCGACTCAGACAAGATGCCTCTCAAGTCTGGGAGGTTAAACGCGAGAGCAAAGTTCCTCAAAATGTTAACCTAGGTGGAGCCCGGGCTGGAGGCGGAGCATGAAAGGAAAGGCCGGCTGCACAGTGCCGCCCAGCACTCCTGGAGGGAAGGTGCAGGGAGACCGTGGCCCTGGCCCCGCTCCTCTTCCCTCAGTATGGGCAGCAGCTTCACCCTTGGGACCGTGAGCCACTACCTGCACAGGTCTCCCCACCTGCCCACGACACTGAATGAGGGATAGATGGAGTCTTGGCACACAAAAGGTCTCACAGTACTGTGGAAAGAGGTGGGAGGAGAGGAGAGGGAGGAAGGGGAGAGGCCCAGCCACTGTCCGATCTGCAAGTCTGTCTCTGCTCTGATGCTCTCCCAGAGGCTGGGGCAGGGGAGGCCCCAGCAGTACTAGTCTCTGGAGTAAACGCCAGCTCACCTCCTCACCTGGGCCCCAACCATGTTCCCTCAGAAAATGGCTGAGATGTGCCCAATAAGGGAGCTGAGAGGTGGCGGCTGGGGCTCTGCCTCCCCTGCCTCACTCTGGACTAAGGTGGTAATGGAGACAGCAATGGGATGACTGAACATGTGACTTCTGGAGAAACTGAGGGGCGGTGACAGGCCTGCTACGCCCCATTGCAACCGCACTGACCCCACACCACTCTAGCTCGGCACTGGTGACCCACGCACTACCTTCACGGCACCTCCTGCAGGCAGGTGGCCCACGTTATCGAGGGATCCAACTTTGGCCTGGGCCTTCTCCTTGAAGTTCAACTTCTGACTTTCAATCTTGACATCTCCTCCTCCTGGAATGACAAAGGAACTGGTCACTGAGCAGCTCCAGGGTGGTCCTGAGGACAAGAGACCGTGGTAATACCTCCCTTGGTGGGAAGGCTGATCTACAACCACTGGAGGCCCAGCCTGGTGCTGGCTTTTGACTCTCCGGCCCCACTGTTCTCCTTGGTGCTCCATCAGTCAGGGTCGACTGGGCAGTTGCTCATGATGCTTGGTGAATGGCAGGGAGAGGAGCTGGACACTGACTGCTGGAGCCCCAGCGTGCCGAGGAGGAGCAGTAAACAGAAAGGGCAGGCTCGGAAGTGTGCGTGAGAAAAGGCTGACGGGGCCAGTGCTCCTGGGCTCGGGGAGAAGTGAAGGGTGTTTGCACACGAGGGCAAGGCTGAGAGCACACTGCCAGAAGGGAGCACTGGGGAGGAATCATCTCTGATCCTCCCGTCCCTGTTCACCTGCACTCAGCCCACACCCACCCAAGCTCCTGACAAACTTACCAGGTTTCCTCCCCACTGTAGGGACAGCCCTGGCAACATCGGGCCACAAAGGGGGAGTGGGATAAACGATTAAAGACCACAGTATTTGGTCTTCCACTAGAGAATACACTCTAAGTTGGATCTCACAATCCCAATATTTGGAAGGAGGAGGAGGAGGACTGCTAAAAGTTAAAACCACCACAACAAAACTAAGAAAATAAAACAAACCTGCTTGGGGGGGCGGGGTTCTGTGCCTTCACTTTAACTGGCCTAGGAGCTGATCTCAGGAGACATCAGTTTTTGGAGCAAGACCTCACAACCTACTGTCTGCTGTGGGCTGGGAACCAGAGCATGAGCCAAGGCCAAGTGCCCAGGCTCTTCTGAGAGGCCTCAGTGGGACACTGTTAGTGATGCTGCCAGAGGGAACAGCTGTTTGATGCCATTGGTCCAGTTTCCAGATGCTCAGGTTTAGTCAGCATTCCAAAAGCTCTCTCTCTCTTCTCCTGGAAGGCTGGGTACCCAGGAGTCTCTGCTGGGGGCTCCACTGTTCCTGCTCTGCCGTGGTCTGAGCCATCACTGGACTCCCTCACACCAGCTGCCAGCATGCTCCGTCAGGAGGCTGGCCCAGGTCACCAGTGCCGGGCACACAGCACAAAGATGGCCAGGGACAGGATGGAGATGTCACCAAGGAAACAGCTGTCAAAAGGGCCTCAGCAAACTGTCCCTCTTCCAACAGAAAGGCAGCACCCAGCTGCTGTCTCTGGCAGGGTTGGAGATCTGTGCTGCTTCTATCAGGCACCGAGGGGTGGGAGGTAACTCAGTTTTTCTTCTTTATTTTTCATGTGTATGTTGTGTATAGGCATGTATGTATGTGCAGGTGTATGGGTTCACAAGCTCGTAAAGGCCTGAGGTTAAATGTCAGGAGACTTCCTTGAAGGGTCTTTCTCAGTTGAACCCAGAACTCCCAAATATGGCTTGTCTAGGGATAATGTCTATCTGGCTACTATGTCCAGAGGGCATTTATTTGCTTTGCAGGGATCTCAAGTTGGGTCTGGGCACCCTTTCCAGAACTGACTCAGAGTGTTTTGTTTTGTTGTTGTTGTTTTAGTTTTTCAAGACAAGGTTTCTCTGTGTAGTCCTGTCTTGTCCTGGAACTCACTCTGTAGACCAGGCTGGCCTTGAACTCACAGAGATCCACCTGCCTCTGCCTCCCAAGTGCTGGGATTAAAGGCATGCGCTACCACCTTGCTCTGGCTCAAGAGTTTTGATGAAATCGTCCCAGCCAGAAGGCCACTAAGATAACCTCTGAAGGTCCAACCTACCCCAGGGAGTCTTAGCACCACAGGCAGAGTCACTCACCAGGCTTGTGCTTGATATTAGCTTTGGACCCACACTTTGAGGATACCTTGGAGATGTCCACTTTCTTATTCTGAATCTGAACCTAAGCAGAAGAACAGAAAGCAAATATCCTCAGAGAGAAGGTAGACCATGGATGAGCCCAGCCCCCCTTCATGAGCTCCCTTGGTTACCCTCATCTCAGGTCTGTTCAAGGATAGGGCTACATCCTAAAGTGCTGAGAAGAGCCTATGATCTACTGTGGCCCTTCTTTTTCCCCTGACCCCACCTCCCAGGCCCAAGTCTTCCTTTCCATCCTCCAGAGCTGCTCCTCTGTGCAGGATACAAACACCAACATCAAGACTCTCCTAAAATGCCCATCTGGTTTGGTCTCAAAACCTTACCCATCAGCTCTTCGCCCATAGAAACTTAGACTAACACTGAATTTCCTTCCAGTGCTTTTCAATGCATGTCCCCCAGATCAACTGCACAGCCACATGTGTGGCTTTGGACTCTCTACGGGCTTCATGATACAATCAGTCTCCCAAGAAAACAAAAATGCACACAAGGGTCACAAATGATCTGTACTATTTGGCATACATCTACTCCTCAGCAAATACTCAGCACTTAGGTTATTTCCTATCTCTACAAAAGAATTATCTTCAAAATGTAGAATAAAGTTATCAATTTAAATCTTTTTTACATTTTATGTTAAAAAGGTGTGTTTTTATTTGTGTGTTTGAGTATCCTGCCTGCATGTTATGTTTGTGCCCCTAGAGTTGTTACAGTTGTGAGCTGTCATGTGAGGAGAGACAATCAAATAACCACTGAACTCTCCTCTCGCCAGCCCCACCTGGTACATTTTATACAAACAACAAGTAAGGTTATAAGACAGCAGTGTCCTCAGGTAGCAACATATGTTTTGTTTTGAGACAAATTCACCTTTGCTAATATGCAGACCTCAGCTTCCAGAGTGCTGGATTACAGTATCATACATAGGGGCTGTGGTTATTTTTCAGATTGATTTTTAAATGTGCTTCTCAGCCATGGAAGACCCACTTTACCAAGAATACTTGTTCCTTTTGAGCAGTCCGAGTGCTGGAGGCATAGTCCCGTGTGCCTCTAGAGTCTGTGCCCAACAGTCTGTTCTGACCATGCACAATTTGCTTTCTTGCTTCCTTCAGGCTTCCCATAGGCTTTCATTTACAGATACTGTGCTTGTTTAGAAAATAATCAACAGAATGAATTGCCTGACAAGACTATGCAGGTTGTGCTGGCACACGCTGGCCTCTAATCCCAGCACTCTAGAAGGCAGATGTAGCTGGAGCTCCATGAATTCCAGGCCATCCAAGGCTATATGTTATGTTTCTTCTTTGAAAGATAGTTCTCACACCAACAAAGACTGCCTTGAACATCTGGTCTAAGGCAATCCTTCTGCTTCAGGATACCGTGTTCTGGTAACCTCAGAAAGTGCATGCCCTCAACTAAAAATCTGGCTGTTATTTAATTAGCCCACCAAGGTATACTGAAGCAAGGGTGACTATCCCTGAGATCGCCTGTGGGAAATTAACAGAAACTACTTTGTCAGTCTGGGACTGGACACTTTCCAAAACGATGTGAAGTTACATTCGAGGCCTCCTTTCTTTATCTCCTAACTATGCCACAAAGAAAGGAAAGCCAGTGGGAAAAAGTTCTGATTAAAAGACATATTCCAGCCCCAAACTAAAGGATGCTGGAGTCTCATGAAGACATACTCTTCTGACACCACAAACATGACTAATGGCTGATGTGGAAAAGCCATGACCTGGGAGTCATGCCGAAATGTGGGAGAAAAACGTAAACTTAAATTAGTTGAAAGAAAACTGCAGGACAAAGGAATACTAAATGAAAACGCAGGCTACAAACAGCAAAATTAACACTCCCTAGAACAGGGACTAGGGAGGTAGCTCTATGGGTAAAAGTGCTTGTCATACAATATAAGGACCTTACTTCAGCTCACACTTCAGAGATCACATACAACCTAGATTCATAGCACCAGCACCTCAAATCCTATAATTCACACAGAGGGAAGGGAGGCAGGGACAAAAGAATCCCCAGAAGTAAGTAGCAGATAAACAACAAAAGACTTTATCTCAAGGCGGAAGAACTTGATCAAAGAGGCCCTCTCATCTCTACCCATGTGCTGTGGCTTGAGTGTATGTGCCACACACACACCCTTAGATGCTAGATAGATCAGAATATGAAGTTCATTCACCCCCCCACCAAGTAGCTTAAAACAAAAGAGTTACTTGAATTGAAGGATCCTATGATTAAAGAAAAATGTCAGGCAATGGTGGCACACACCTTTAATCCCAGCACTTGGGAGACAGAGGCAGGCAGATTTCTGTGAGTTTTGGTTTGTTGATTTTATTTATTTATTCGTGAGACAGGGTCTTTCTATGTAGCCCTGGATGTTATGGAACTCAATATGTAGACCAGGCTGGCCTTGAAATCAAGTGCTGGGATTACAGGAGTGTATCACCACATTAGACTCTTATCTATCTCTCTATTTATTTACCTTTTTTTTTTTTTTTTTTAAATTATGTTGGTGTTTTGCCATGGGTGTCAGGTTCTCTGGAACTGGAATTACAGATAGTTATACTGGGAATTGAACCTGGGTCCTCTGGAAGAGCAGTCAATGCTCTTAACCACTGAGCAATCTCTCCATCCCCACTTACCTATTTTGTTTTGTTTTTCTAGACAGGGTTTCTCTGTGTAGTTTTGGTGCCTGTCCTGGATCTTGCTCTGCAGACCAGACTAGCCTCGAACTCACAGATTTGCCTGGCTCTGCCTCCTGAGGGCTGGGATTATTTTTTTTCCCCAGAGTTGAGGACTGAACCCAGGGCCTTGCACTCTACCACTGAGCTAAATCCCAACCCCAGGGCTGGGATTAATTAAAGGTGAGTGCTGGGATTAAAGGCATGCACTACCACCACCACCACCACCACCACCACCACCACCACCACCACCACCACCACCACCACCACCCGGCCCTTAAAGGAACACTTTAGGATACAACCAGTCATAGGCCAACACTCCACCCTGTTCTACCTACACCAATACATGCTGTTGAAATGAACTGCCCACAGGTCTGAGCACTTACTCTCCCCCTTACAAGAGTGAAACAGAACCCAAATTGTCATAAAATCTTAAGTTGGGAGGAGCTACAAAAGCAGCTGAAACAAAGAACAGATGAACACATGACTTCCTTTTCTTTCCAATGTTCTCTGGGTATGCAGTTTGGGAGCATTTGGGGAGCACTATGCCTGTGATTCTAGTACTAGGAGGTGGACACAGCCGAATCATAAGTTTGTGAAACCGGCTCAAAAAAAAAGTATGGCCTGGCGGTGGATGGCACACGCCTTTAATCCCAGCACTTGGGAGGCAGAGGCAGGCAGATCTCTGTGAAGTTCGAGGCCAGCATGGTCTACAGAGCTGGTTCAAGGACAGCCATGACTACACAGAGAAACCCTGTCATGAAAACAAAACAAACAAACCACTGTTGAGTTTTAACTAGGAAGTATAAAGAGGGGGTTGACTAGGAAAGGGAACACTCTTGGCTGCATTCCTCAAAATAAAACTTCAGGGGGTGTTTGCAGACCTGGGCAGAATGGCCTGAGAATCTGGGGAAGCAGGGGTGCAGAGAAAGAGAAAGAAGGAGAAAGGAAAGCAGAACACCCCGGTTAAACTGGGCCAGTTTCTCTCCAATGAGAGGTGAGGCAGGGCCCAGCAATGTGCCCTTGGTACTCTGTAGACTTCTACTTGCCTAGTCACCACCACAGGAGCAAGCAGGAAACACCCACTGAAGGATGATGACCCTCTGAGCTGTTTCCCTGGACCAGAACCTCCCTGTGAGCTGTACGCACCAGCATCCCCCAACACATGCAAAGAGCTAACATGAACAGCACTATGATAACAAGGAGGATGTTTAGATGGAACAGACAAAAAGAAAAGGAACTGAAAAAGAGAAGATGGAAGGTAAGCAGGAAGAAGAGAGAACACAAAGGAAGAACATAGATAGGAACAGGAGTGGTAGGGTGCAATGTTGGTTAGTATAATTTTGTAACGTCAAAGAATCAAGCACAGGCCTTGGTAGGATATGGGCATCTGTCTCAGAGCAGGGGTTCCCCCAGGGGCTGCCCAGGTACACAGGCAAGTCTGTACATCCCAAGCAATGGGAGCTTCAGCTCTCAGCAGGTCTCTGGCTCAGGTAGAGAAAAACCGCAAAGCCTCCACACATGGTGGTGAGAGGAGACCACCCGAGTATCTCTAGCCGTGCATCATTAGGACACCCCCAAAATATATATAGGCCTCCAGCTCCCATCACTTGGCAGGAGCGCAACCCAGACCTCTGAGATCCTGTCATATGAGGGAGGGAGCCCCCTTGCCAGGGTTTCCCCGAGTCTAGGCCTCATATACCAACTGACCAGAGCTTATACTTACATTGCCACCTCCAGGGACATGCTTAATATTGTCCTTGGAACCACACTTGGATTGAATATGGCTGTAGCTCACTTTTTTGGAGACTATCTGGACCTGGAGTGTTAGAGAACAGAAAGAGAGAGAAAAACAAAAACAAAAAACACAAAGGGAGAGGGCTAGTTAGAACTTACACAGAGCAGGTCCACATATGATCACAATACCAACAAGAGCGTCCTTCGACCTCTGTCCACACTTTTGTTAGAACATGGTTGGCAAACAAAGGAAAATGGATGAAAGCAAGAAAGAGAGTGAGTAAAGAAAGCGATGACAAACTGCACAGTGCTGTGTGGCTGCCTCACTGCTCCTGGGGGTTGGGCTGGAGTTCCTAAGATTCAAACAGGCCCCTGATGCCCACTTAAATACTGCCCCAATTTATTGTCTAGACCCTCTCTGAAGAGTGGATATTGATGCTCTGGACCAGTTCCCATCTGGGTCCTGGAACTTGCAGCCAGACTCAGCCCTGGAAACAAAAGCTGCTCGAAGAATTATTGGGCAACTGGCTAATAGCACAGATCTGATAACAACAGGAAGGAAGACACTGTTCATATAAAAAGGCAAATGGTCACAGAATCCTGAACCTGACACCAGGAGAAGAATAGGCCACAGACTCAGTAGCTGGCACACTTCACCCATCTGTCTCAGGCTTTCAAGAACACTATGTGATGGACGAGGAGGGACTTCCTTTTCATTTGTTTGTTTGAAATAGGGTCTCACGGCCAGGCAGTGGTGGCGCATGCCTTTAACCCCTGCACTTGGTAGGCAGAGGCAGGCGGATCTCTGTTAGTTCAAGGCCAGCCTGGTCTACAGAGCGAGATCCAAGACAGCCAAGGCTGCATAGAGAAACCGTGCCTCAAACAACAACAAAACAAAACAAGACAAAAAACAGAAGAAGGAAGAAGGAAGAAGGAGGAGGAGGAAAAGGAAATAGGGTCTCACTATGTAGATAAGCAGACCTGGGACTTGCTATGTAGCCCAAGCAGGCCTCAAACTCCTGGTTCTCCTGTCTCACTCACAACACTGCTGGGATTACAGCCAGCATATCTGGCTTTACAACCCTTGGAATCCTCTAGTGTATAATCAATCCCATGTCCAGTGAGTTGCATGTACAAACGGAACAGACCGAAATGGTGCTACAGTGAGGGGCAATTCAGGAGGGCACAACCATGCCACGCTGCAATACCCTAGCCTGGAACTGAGCAGCATACAGAGTTCTTTGGCTCTCAAGAATAAATACTTCCAGGTCCTTTCTTCCATCCCTCCCTCTCCTTAGAACCAGAGGGTCTTTGCAAATGAAATAAGCTGTGCTGCCTATAGAGCACAGAGAACACCCTGAGGAACTCGAATTCAGACCAGACACCTTACCATGTTCTTTTCATTCATTTCCTAAAGTCCTTCATGACTTTAACAGTGGATTGCTGTTAGTAAACTACAGGGAGCTGTCTAAACCATGTGACTCCACGTGTTTTAGTGATGACCACCAGAAGTCACAATGCAGCTTTCATTATCTCATTACTCCCACCATAGCAGTTCCTGGGGTTGAGAAACTACTGATCTTGGTCCCTAAGGGCCAGAGTCCAGGCAACCCACCTGCCTGCTAGAGCAGGTAGCAGGAGCCTATTTTTCAGTGTGTGAAATTCACAACAAAGCTGGGGTTTCAGTTTCCCAATGCCTTTCAGCAGACACTGTATTCCCTACAAGGTGGTTTTCCACCATTGAGAATCCTAATATCCCTCCAAGAGATGAATGGGAGAGCGGAGTATCACATGATATAGCTCAGTAGTAGTCACAAAGCCTTGGCTTTAAAAGGCATCTCCAGCAGGGAAAAAAAAAAAAGATGGACCCGGTAGCCAGCAGCACCTTTGTAAGGTTAGAAGACAGGGTGGCAGGGCTCTGGGTACTGCCACTGCCTTGTCTTCTGAGGAAGAGCCTGGGCATGATGGGTTTGTATGCATACTATGCATACTAAGTGAGTTTCAAATGTCAAGGAAGTGACGGACAGTTTGCAAGTTCCCTTCATCTGGTTGAATAAGTAACCCCCAATGGGGAATGAGCTCACAACTTGGTTAGCTTTTGGGGATGATATAAAAACTGATGGCTGAGTCATTAACTAGAGGAAGGAACACAGGAAGAAGCAAGAACCAGTTAAGAACAGGAGCAAAGTAGAATAGAAGGGAAAGTGACTCAGGCCAGAGAATGATGTCACCACTTTACCTCATGGAGGGAAACCTAAACAAAACTCACTTTCCCAGCAGACGGTCTCTGTGCACTCGCAATGGAGCCAGCTGCTTTAGTGGCTGCGTTAGGTTCAGGCTTCCCAGCTGTGGCAGCTGCCTCTGTTTTTTTCTCTATTTTGGCCTGGATGGAGATAAAGGGGTGGGGGTGTGCAAATTTCAAACAAAGATGAGAGTCCAAATGCCAAGGAAAGAGGAAGGTGGGAGGAAAACAAAACAAAAAACCACGGCCAGGATATGCCAGACAGAAAGAAGCAGGTCACCCTTGTCCCTAGGATAGCACACTGCTAGGCTAGATCCTCAGGGAGCCCTGGGCCAGGGCACAGGAAGAGGAATCATAGGCCAGAGCTGTAACAAAGAGGAGATCATACATTTATGGAGAAAAGGTCTGAAGGCTAAGACGATCAAATTGGTGTTTTTTTGTGAGCATGATTGAGATTGTCATTTTAAATCACGGTGCCCACACAGACAATAGACAACCATATCACTAGCCCAAGTTATTTAGAACCTCTTAAGCTTTTATATCAAGAAAAAGTAAGAAGATCATAGATGGGGAGAAGGGTCATCTGTGGCTCAGTCCAGATACTGGGCTGGTTATCCATGGCAACCACTGTTACCAAAAGTAACTCTGAAGCCCTCATCCCAGAATGATCCTAGTTTGTCATCCAAATGAACCATGATTGTGCTGTGTTCTTGTTCCTATTCTATTTTTTTAAAATTTTATGTGTATGGGTGTTTTGCATACATACACCATGTGCATGCCTGGTACCCACAGAGACCCGAAGAGGGCACTGGACTTGCTGGAACTGGAGTCACATACAAATGGTGGTGAGTCACAGATGTAGGTTCTGGGAACTAAGCCTGGGTTCTTAACTACTGAGTCATCTCTCCAGGCCCCCTACTCAAATTCTAAGAACTTTGGACTAATAAAACTGAAGTATCCTAACTTTGGATGCTGACAGAATAGTTCAAGTGCTAGCAAAGGACGAACTGAGACTGGAACTACTCCAGGGATGAGACAGTCTCAAGGGAACTTGACAACCAATTCTTCCACACTCTCGGTTCCCCACAGCTGATAACACTTAAGGCATCAATCTGTGATCATGCAAATAGAATATTTTTTTTAAAAAGTTTGCATGTGTGCATGTAAACACTTGTGCTACAGCACATACATGGAGGGTTAGAAAAACCCTGAAGGAGTCATTTTTCTCCCCATCACAGGATTTCAGTTCTGGTGGCCAGTACTTTTATCCCAGTTATCTTGTTGGCCCCAGAATGTTCTTTGTCATCCTGCCCCCTCCCACCCTCCCAAAAAGGGCAAAGTTTTTCTATGTAGTCCTGGAACTCACTCTGTAGACCAGACTGGCCTCAAACTCACAGAGATCCTCCTGCCTCTGCCTTCCTCTGCTGGAATTAAAGTTGGGCCACCACACCCAGCTTCAGAACTTTCTTAATGTGAAGCACTGTGTATGGTTCATTCCTTTTCTTTCTTTCTTTCTTGTTTGTTTGATGTGCATTGATGTTTTGCCATGGGTGGCAGGTCCCCTGGAACTGGAATTGTAGATAGATAGTTGTGAGCTGCCCTGTGGGTGCTGCGACTTGAACTTCCAGGTCCTTTTGAAGAGCAGTCAGTGCTCTTAACCACTGAGCCATCTCTCCAGCCCTGTGTATGGTTCATTTAACAGCACAGCTTCTCTTGGACACTAGAGGGCACCCCAGTTTTCTTTCGGACAGACTCCTCCCATACCATGGGATGGAGAAATAAGTGTGTCTGTTAAGAGCCATAAATAACTGGGTTCATGTCCAGTGTCTCTTACCCTCACAGTTTCTGAAGCTCTCTCTCCATGCTCCCTAACCCCTGCAGAAGCTGGCTTCAAACTCATACTGATTCTGTTGCTCTCTCTCTCCTGAGTGTTCACATTATAGGCAGGAACCACTACATCCACTTCCTAGAGTTTTTGTAAAATAGAAGACTCTTTCTACCCCAACATACTGAACAGTAGCTCTTGTATCACTATGGGAAGAGAAAGAGAGAACAAAGCTGACCCTGGGTCTTCCTGGTCCTGAATGCAAGGTCCTAAAAGCCCTCTTTGGTGGCTGGACAAGGCAGAAGAGAAGCAGAAGCCAGCATGCTAAGATCCCCAAGCTCCTGGACTTACCCGGCCTCCTCCAGGCTGGTGCTTGATGTTTTCTGTAGAGCCAATCTTGGAGCGAACATTCTTCAGATCAGGGGCAGAGGCAGTGGTGGTCAGGCGGCTCAGCCTGGGAGCAGAGGAACTAGGCTTCGCCGAGGTGGGCTTCTTGTCCACAGAAACTGCCACAGAAGGCCGGGAAGGTACAGAAGTGGGCTTGACTCGAGTGGAGGTCGTCCCTCCTGGGGGTGCTGGCCCAGTGGGAGTGGTGTTTCTCTTCACAGAACTGGTAGAGGTGGTCTTTGAGCGACTCAAGTCAGCTGTAAAGAAGGAGAGGTGGCAGGAGTGCATGGGAAAAGGGGTCTCAGAGTTGGGAGGGAGGGCAGGCTCACTGGGCTGCGTCAGGTGTTAGGTCAACTGGGTATTACCTGGTGCAGACTTGGCAGTCATCTTTTTGACATCAGCGGCTTTTCCCTCTGTTTTAGTGGCTGCACAAACAAAGTAGTATACTTAACGAGATGACATGCTGAGATTCATCATTCATTTGACAATTACAGAATGCCTACTTTGAGCTAGTGACTGTGCTTGTATCTGGAACATAGTACAAAAATTAAAATAGTCACATGAAGACTGTGTGCTCACAGTATACAAGGCCAGCACTGCATCTCGTTTTCATCAGTCTCAGTAATGACTTATGCGAAGTAGCTTATCAAATATGCCTATGAGATTAAATTACCTGTTTCTTTTTTGCATGGTGGAGACTAAACCTAGGGCCTCGCACACACTGGAAGTGTTTTACCATGGGGCTGGACTCATGGACACAAGGTGATGGCATCTACGTAGTCACTAACAAAGGAGTAACTAACTCATCCGAGAATTCACAAGCATCACCTTTGCTCAAGATTTTTCTGATACACACAGCTGCTAATAAGCTCACTCAGTGGTGAGGGCTTGCTAAGCCCAGGGCCTGCCTGGCTACCACTGTACAAGGTACCTAACACTGAAAGTTATTGCATAAACAAATCACTATAATGTCAGTGCTACAGCCAGAAGCAAAGGGAAAGGCCTATTCTCTTCCCACTGGTTCCCAGGGAAGAAGACTATGTAATACTCACAGATGGGCCTCTTAGGCAGAGGTGTGGCAGGACTTCTACTGCTTGGCCCAGTGGAGACAAGACTTGAGGGAGATGTGGCTTTTGAGACAGTTGGGGTGGTTTTAGGTCCAGGTCTGAGGGCTGGGGTGGATGCAGGCTTGGAAGGTGAGGTCCGCTTTTCGGAAATCTTAGCCTCTGTAACTGGCTGGAAATGGGAAAGTGGAGGTAAGAGCTGCAGGTCAGTGATGGCTCCATAGGGTTTTATAAGCATGCCCAGAAAATAGAAGACACTATGGACTCTGCAGTGAGTAACTAGAAAATATATGGTTCTAAGTCAAGTAACTCAGATAATTTGGGCAAGGTGTTTGATGCTTGTGATATCAGTGCACTTGGAAGGATTAGGGTAAGAAGATTGTTATGAGTTTGAGGCTAGCACAAGCTACAAAGTGAGTTCCAGAACTGACTTATCCACAGATAGAGACCACAAAACAAAAACAAAACAAGAAAGACCTTCAGAGCAAGTGCCAGGTAGGATTAGGAGATGGGAGTCAGTCTCCATCAATCCACTGGGAGTGTAACCTCAAAGGATGTTTCTTACCACAACCTATTTTTACTTGACAAGATTTAATAACCATATGAACCAGAAGCTAGAAGTAATGTTTAGCCATTCTCTTAGTTAGCATTTACCCAGAGCAGTGGGACAGGACAGCATTCTACCAGTCAAATCTGAGTGAGAGCCTGAGCTTGTAGCCTGAGTCTGGTTCCTAAGGCACAGTGTGTCCATTCCATGTACGCTTTACTTCTTCTTCTTCTTCTTCTTTTTTTTTTTGGGGGGTGGGTGGGCGGTTTTTGAGACAGGGTTTCTCTGTAGCTTTGGAGCCTGTCCTGGACTAGCTCTGTAGACCAGGCTGGCCTTGAACTCACAGAGATCCACCTGCCTCTACCTCCCAACTGCTGGGATTACAGGCGTGCGCCACGACCGCCCGGCCGCTTTACTTCTTTATCTGAATAACGATCAGAAAACAGCATTGTTGCAGCCAAGTTTTGATGATGTGGTATTAGGGAATCAGAGCATGGGAAGACAGAAGAGAGATGACAAAAAGGGCCACGCGTAACCAACATCAGGCACAGGACAACGTTCAAATAAGAGACAGTTAAGGCAGCGTTAGAAATTAAGGTTGTCAGGAAGGGGGAGAAAAGAGAAACCAAAAGACACAAAACAGTTTGGTCTACAGAGTGAGTTCCAGAACAGTCAGGGCTACACAAACAAACTCTGTCTCAAAAAGCAAACAAAAATAATAATAAAAATAGAATTACAGGCTAGTATCCTATCAAATCAAGTCTAACTGCCTACGGAGAACCTCAGGGTCAGAATGAGGAACCTGCATCCTTTTCAGTTTGCTCTGGAATTTTACTTTGATTTCCTTTAGATTTATGTATTTTAGGTGTATGAATGCTTTGCCTGAATGTACGTACGTGCACCATATGCATGCACCATATCCATGGAAAGTGAGAAGAGGGCTTCAGAGCCCCCTGGAACTGGAGGAACAGATGGTTATAAACCACTTATGTTGGTGTGAGAACTGAATTGAGGTTCTCAAAAGTAACAAGTGCTCTTAACCAATGAACCATTTCACCAGCGTGTATGTGTGTGTGTGTGGTGTGTATGTGTGTGTGTGTGTGTGTGGTGTGTATGTGTGCGTGTGTGTGTGTGTGTGTGTGTGTGTGTGTGTGTGTGTGGTGTGTATGTGTGTGGTGTGTGTGTGTGTGTGTGTGTGGTATGTGTGTGTGTGTGTGTGTGTGTGTGTGTGTGTGGTGTGTATGTGTGTGTGTGTGTGTGTGTGTGTGTTGTGTGTGTGGTGTGCATGTGTGTGTGTGTGTGTGTGTGTGTGTGGTATGTATGTGTAGGTGCCTGCAGAGACCCAATGTGGATGCTTTGAACAGAACTTGGGTCTTCTGAAGAACAGTGTGCACTCTTTAACCCCTGGTCCATCTCTCCAGACCCTGTTCAAGAAATGAGGACCAGGCAGAGCATAGTCAGATCTCTACTGGTCTGGTGCCAGTCTGCTCTATATAGTGTGTTCCAGGCTTGTCAGAGCTACACAGTGAGTCTTTGTCACAAAACAAAACAAACCTCCCCCCCCCCCCCCCAGACAGGGTTTCTCTGTGTAGTTTTGGTGCCTGTCCTGGAACTCACTCTGTAGTCCAGGCTGGCCTTGAACTCACAGAGATCTGCCTGCCTCTGCCTCCCAAGTGCTGCGATTAAAGGCATGCATCACCACCGCCCAGCAAAACAAAACATTTTGAGGACCAAAGCAAACATTGTAACTATGGTTAAGAACAATCTAACAGAGCTTTATTATTTCTATCAGACCTCAAAAGTTGCTGGGATAGACTGCTCTTTTAGCCACAGTTAAATTGTTGGTTCCCATTTCGTTTTCTGAACAGGTTTTCCATTTTCCATTTATAGTATGCTTCTGTAAATCTACTTTAAGGGCCAAAATGGCCTAACTAGACTTTAGTGCATCACTCTCTTAAAATGTTTTAAACTGTCTATCTGAAAGACAAACAACAGGAACACTTATAATACTGGTTACTCTTTTAAGCTATGTAGCTCAAATTAGCCTGGAACTCATAACCTTCCCACCTCAACCTCCTGCACACTGGGCTTGGTTAAACATCTTTAAGCCAGTTGCCTATAAACTGCTGTTGAAACACCACATAGCAAAAAGCCATAATACAACAGTGTTGTAGGGGTCCAAATATGAGAAATGTGGTTAGAAGTAGGCTCAAACCTTGCCTCTGTCACTTACTGGCATGGACTTGATTTAGGAAGGCAACTTGACTGAGCTTAAACTTCCAGAATTAAAAAATGCAGTTAACAATATTTATATTATGGATGGTTGAGAATATCCAAGGAATTAAATGTATCAAAAAACTAGTATATAGCCAGGCAGTGGTGGCCTTTAATCCCAGCACTTGGAGGGCAGAGGCAGGCTGATCTCTGAGTTCGAGGCCAGCCTGGTCTACAGTTTCAGGACAGCCAAGGCTACACAGAGAAACCTGTATTTGAAAACCAAGAGAGAAGAGAAAAGAAACTAGTCTAGTACACTTACACATCCCGGCAGCCTCCTTTTCCTTGTCCGAAGTCTTAGTGAGGACCTACTGTCCAGGACACCAGTCACCTTCCTTCTACCCTCTTAATCAAATCGTTTCCTAAAGATCCAGAATGGGAGCCAACCAGACAGACAATGTTCAGAGAGAAAGCCTACGAGACAACACCATTTCTAGTCTCTGACAGGATTTCTCAGCTTCTTAGCCAGGGTTCCAGTTTAAGACTACAATCCCTACAGTAACTTTAAGTAGAACACTATCACCTGACCATGGGAACCCTTTCCCACCATGAATTTGAAGATAAAGAGGCTAAGCTAAAGGCTCTTCTCAAATAGAACAAGAACTCAGGGAAGCCAGTAGCAGCTACAGCCTTCACCATCTCCTCCTCCTCCTCCTCCTCCTCCTCCTCCTCCTCTTCCTCCTCCTCCTCCAGGAATATCTGAAAGCAAGGACAGCACTAACTGGGAACTGGAAGGATGAACATCACAAGTAGCCCAGTGACAATATGATCCTGGACCCTGTTGAGCTCAGCTGGAAAGGTCAGCATGTTGCTAAATAATGGGAAAACTTTATTCTAAAGGGTGATTAAAGAGAAAAGCAAATAATTGAATTCTAAATACAAATTGTGACCCATCTCAAACAATATCTGATTAGTCTATGAAGTATAGGAAACTGATGAAAGGACATAACTAGGTGAAGAGTAAGGAACAGTTAAGAAGGAAGAAGCTAAGCGGTGGTGGTGGTGGTGCACTCCTTTAATCCCAGCACTCAGAGTTGGAGGCAGGCAGATCTCTCTCTGAGTTCTGAGTTGAAGCCAGCCTGATCTACAGAGCAAGTTCTAGGACAGCCAGGGCCACACAGAGAAACCCTGTCTTGGGGAAAAAAAAGAAAGGAAGGAAGGAAGGAAGGAAGGAAGGAAGGAAGGAAGGAAGGAAGGAAGGAAGGAAGGAAGGAAGGAAGGAGAAAGAGAGAGAGAGAGAAAGAGAAAGAAAGAAAGAAAGAAAGAAAGAAAGAAAGAAAGAAAGAAAGAAAGAAAGAAAGAAAGAAAGAAAGAAAGGAAAAGAAAAGAATGAAAGTAGATGGAATATTGCTTCTGACCAGGTCAGACAAAGGTAAAAAGAATAAAAGGTTTTTAAGTGCTATGATCTCACCATTGGGCATCCAAACTGATGTTCAAAGCACCTATTTGCCCTTTCCCTACCCTTTTCCAGGTCCACCAGTTCATCATCTGTAGCAACAAAGAGCCTGTGTATTGACCTCAAGCTCAGCAGGCATCTTTTCCTGGCAGAGATGGGTGGCTACTCACCTTTGGTTTCAGGTCTCTGGCAGGTAGGGTGGAAGGCCTGGCAGCAGCACTGGCAGCAGCAGGGCGTTTGGGTGGGGCAGCTGGCACTGAGCCTGAAGCGAGGCTCATGGGTTTTTTATTCAACCCACCAGAAGTGGTGGGAGCTGGTTGCTTAGGGAGAGAAGTGGGCTGTGTTTTGGCTTTCGATGTTGAAGTCTTGGCAGGTTGAGTGGTGGCCAAAGGCTTTAGGTTGATGGTTGTTTAATTTTTAATTTTTAATTTTTAAAGAACATCAAACACACAGACAAGAATAAAAACAAATTAAAATAAAGTATAAATTGCACAATTCAAAGTAAAATTATAAGCAATGAGGATTGATGCAACTGAAAATTAGCATTCCTTTCTTCTGAGCTCAGTAAAAAAGCAAAGTGATACCAAGATGGAGATAGAAACTATAATTTTCTTCTATAAATAAAGCCATCAGCAAGTAATTAAATCAATACTGACTGGATCTTACTTCATTTTTTTTAAAACAGGATCTAGCTATTTTATCCAGGATGGCATACAGCTCAAGATCCTCTAGCCTCAGGCTTCCAAACTGCTAAGATTACAGGTACAGGCACCACACCCTGATTTCTTACCTATGTCTTGACAAGACAGCATAACTGTACCTAAAATGCAGCGCCTATGTGTTTATGAAGTACAAGAGGAAGTTTTGAACCTATTAACTATCTGGAAAACCTTCATTTCCTTTTCATGAACAGATTTCAGATAAGTCTACAATTGCTTTTTGTTGTTAGTAAGGGAAGTCATTTATACATTGACTATGGTGAGCATATCAAGACACGGTCTGAAAAAGCCATGGGCATGGTAGCAGAGTGCTTGCCTGGAAACACAAGACCCTAGGATCAACCTCCAGCACAGAAAACAAATATGTAATGAACATTTTACACAGATATACTATAAGTGCAAGGGCAAGAGGTTTTTAACATTTGGGATAGGCCATGTGAGAAAATAGGAATATACTTTCTAAGAACATCTAAATTTGAAGAAAGACAAGATAGCTCAGAAAAAAAGACAGTGCATTTATGATCCAAGCAGTAATAGCAGAAGGTCCTGACTTTAAAAATTACAGAAAAGGATTACTACCACTCATTCAAGCACCTACCTTTGCTTTCTTTTCTGGGCTTGGTGGTAGCTCCTTGTTTGGTGGGGTAGTGATGTCATTTCCTGTCACACCCACAGCAGCCTTTCCTTCTTCTTCTTGCCTGGCTATCCCTAAAGAGTGGAGAGTCAATGAGAATTATCCTAAGCAAATGTGTTTTTAAAACTATTTTAAACATACATGGCTCAGCTGAGACAGCCGGGACTCCATTCTGAAGAGTCCTGAAGGGCGATGCCGTTGAGGATGAACACTGCCCTGCACTCTCCCTGCGATCCCAGCAGTTCTAGGAGCACTTGTCCTGTGCTGAAGCAATCTAAGGAGAGGGGCCTTGATGACTGGTGGAAGGAAACAGTCCTTAACGTTTGGTTTCCTTTCCCTTGACACCAACAAAGAGCTTCTGTCACCCAAACACCTACTCCCTGAGAACAAAGGGGACAACAATCTCTTCTGCTATAGTCTATCCCTGGAGTAAAGGTTGCTGAGAGATGGGGCAAGAGCCAGCTCATTCAATGTCTGGCCTTACTTCCTTTCCCTGTAGAGAACCACTTACAGAGAGTGTGAGATTAGGCTGCTCCAGTTCTAACGGTGACCTAGATTCCCAACAAGGCTGAGATCCACAGAAAATAAAGTCATAAGCCCAAGCTAGCAAAACTCCTCTCCCCAGTGGAGGTACTTCATTTGGATGCCAATATGAACCTTGCCTAGAAGCACTATGAATGCGGAGGTTTTGTGACTGGTACAAAAATCCAGAACCACAAAAACTATAATTAAAGAAAAGCAAAGTCATAAAATCCAAAAGGCAATTGCCAAACAAAAGAAGAAAATTGAGCCTCATCTCAAATACAAAGAGATTATATGAATAACTCCTGCAAACCAGGGACTCTTTTTTTGTTACAGGATCTTGTATAGCCAGGGTTGGTCTGGAAATCACTGCATATATGAAGATGATTCTGAATTTCCTGTCTCCAACTTCTGAGTGCTGGGATTACAGAATTGTACTGTTATATCAAGTTTATGTGGTGCAAACCTAGGCTTTTAGGATGCTGGATAAGCATGCTACCAATTGAGCTACATGCCCTGTGGCTTGCTTCTTTTTTTTTTTTTGAAGACAGGCTCTCATATAACAGATGCTGGTCTTGAACTCCAGATCCTCTTACCTCAATATGATAAAAGATGTGATTACAGGCCTCAGCCATTACGCCTAGGCCCAGTTATCAGTAAGTCTTGTACGGTTAACAATTCAAAAGAAAAAGTTTTGAAAGAATAAGAAAATAGGTCTTAGAAATGCTAATGTCTTTTGAAAACATGAAAAGGTGAGCCAGGCACAGTAGCACAATGCCTATAATTCTAATACTGGGGAGACAGTAGCAGTCAAGAATTCAAGATCAGCTCTAGCTACATAGTGAGTTTGAGGCCAGCCAGGCTATATGAGATCCAGTCTTAAAAACCAAATAGGAAGGGTTGGAGATATCTCAAAGGTTAAGAACAATGACCTTTCTTGCAGAGGACCTACATTTGCTTCCCAGCACCCATGTTATAGCTTATAGATCTAGTTTTAGGGGATCCACAGGCACTGCATACACATAATACATAGACATATAGGCAGAAACACCCATGAAATAAAAATACAAATCTTAAAGGAAGAAAGAAAAGACAAAAAGAGTTGAGAGTTCTTATCTTGGATCCTCTTTTCCTGCTATCATATGGACTATACGAACATCTTTCAAAATTTCTCAAACAGTTTAGAAATTCATTCATTGCTTTGTACAACTGCTCAGTAGTTGCTGTACGCATCTAGTACTAACAGCAACAGAGACAGAACAACAGAACAAACTACTGAACTTTGATTTCCACTTACGATCCATGACCTACCCCCACTTTACTTTGATTTTCTGCAGTGGAACTTACGACTCGAACATTCTAGGCAAACACATGACTGCTGAGCTCTATTCTGAACACCTAACCCCACTTTAAAATACAATGTCCGAGGGCTGTGGAGATAGCTCAGTAGGTAAAGCAGGTCCATGGAGACCTGTGTTTGGTCCCTGCAATCCATGGGGAAATGCCTGCTTGTAATTCCAGTGCTAGGGAAGTAGAAAGTGGCCAGGCAGCCTAGCCAATGGTGAGCTTCAGGGCAACTAGAGACCTTGTTTCAAAGGAGGTGGATGGTGTTCCTGAGGATGGCACCTAAAATTGTTCTCAGGCCTCCACATAAATATGTAATATGCACCTGCACACACACCAACATATGGGCATAAAATTTGTCAGATTTATTTCTTATTCATATTGTAAGCCTCATATCAGATAATACTAGAGTTTTTGCTCTGTTAATCAAATGTGGTTTAAAAACTCATTAGGAGGACAGTCTATAATATTTATACCTTTTTATCTACTGTTGTTCTTCCATTGTTGAAACTCCAAATCCAAAGCCTCCTTCTGTTACATCTCATCTCACCTTTTGGGAGATTTTCTGTTAGCTGTTTCCAAGGGTCTGTCCACCAGACACAAATGCTCTTATTTGTCCTTGAAATAAACTCTAAAAGAATTTCTGTCTCTTCTATTCCTGGACAGCTTTGCCATCACTGTTAGCCATTGTCACTGATTTCCTGTTAGCCCTGAGAAAACACCTGCTCCTGCATTGCATGTGCTCCGGTTTCTGTCAGAAACAAACACGCTGTCATTCATTCCCTGAAAGAGTCCTCAGTCCCTTTCTGCTGCTTTCAAGATCTTTATCTTTGTTTCTAGAAGTTCCTGCTAACTTGAAAACAGGAGTTTATTAGCTATGAAATGTTTGAACATTTTTTCACATGTTTCGAATTATCAATTCAGTTTGTTTGTTTTGTTTTTCAAGACAAGGCTTCTTTGTGTAACAGTCTTGGCTGTCCTGGAACTAGCTTGTAGACCAGGCTGGCCTAAACTGAACTCAAGAGATCTACCTGTGTCTCGAGTGCTGGGATAAAAGGCATGTGCCACCACACCTGGTTTAGTTTCTTGATTTTTTTTTTTTTTTTGTTGTTGTTTTTTGTTTTTCGAGACAGGGTTTCTCTGTGTGGCTTTGGAACCTCTCCTAGCTCTCACTCTGTAGCCCAGGCTGGCCTCGAACTCAGAGATCCGCCTGCCTCTGCTTCCCGAGTGCTGGGATTAAAGGCGTGCGCCACCACCGCCCAGCTAGTTTCTTGAATTTTTATGCTACTATCTTTTACCTAATTTGGTACATTTGATGATTAGTTTCTTGGAACAGAGGGTAGTAGCAACCAATGCCCAGGTTTTTTCATTAGTTTCCCTTGTCATTTGGAGAATCTGCTATTTTCTTTCCAGTCTATTTTTCACTATTATTCAAATGATTAAACTGAGTAATATTTACTCATTTGCCAAATTCACTGATACCCCTTTAAGGATGAAACTAGGGCAAGTGCTCTACCACTGAATATATATATATATATATATATATATATATATATATATATATACATCCCCATCTCTGATTCTCTGATTGTAACACATTTTTATTTTAGATTTTTTTAAAGACTTATTTATTTTGTATATATGAGTATTTTCTCTCCATGTACATCTGCACACCAGAAAAGGACATCTGATCCCATGGGGCTACACTTAGAGACAGTTGTATGCCATCATGTGGGTGCTGGGAATTGAACCCAGGATCTTTGGAAGAGCAGCCAGTGCTCTTATCCAGCCACTGGGTATAGAGGACTGGCAGATAAGCAGCTTATACATATTCATAATGCCATTACTTGGTGATGGCAGGGGACAGGTGGGCATCCCTGCAACTACTACCAATGTGGAGGGGTAAGGTCAACAGCTGCTTCTGCTGAGTATGGAACAGATGATGTGTCATAAGGTCTCCCAACACAGGTGGATTGCCCAATGCTGGGTATATTCAGGAAAACAGGACTTCACTAGGCTTCTTTTTTTCCTTATCAAAAACAAGCAAACAACAGCAACAAAAAACCTGACCCAATTTATTTATTGAGTATATGGCATACCAAGGTGTACATGTAGAGGTCAGGTGACAATTTTAGGTGTCTGTTCTCTGCCTTCATACTAGAAGAGTGAATCCCAGGTGTGCTGAGGCTTTACTTACTGCACAGTCTCATAAGCTCTTTCTAGTCCTTTTTCAAGACAGACTGGACCCGTCTTTTTTCATTTTCTTCTCCTCCTCCTCCTCCTTTTTCTTCTTACTACTGCTACTACTGTTGTTATTATTATTGCCTACTTGCTAGAATTCTAGGTGCAGGCCTCTCCAGTGGTACAGCAGAAATAAAGAAACATGACTGGGGTCGTCCACCCCCCACCCCCCACCCCCCCCCCACCCCCCCGCCACGAGACTTTCACAGAGGAGCTCCTCCTTGCCTCTGAGGTATCCATGCTAGGCACTATTGCCAAATGTTGCCAGCGTTTCACAGACAAATGTCCAAAAGAGGATTCATTACATTAACCCCTTCCAATGACCTTTCCGATGTTCATACAACTAGCTTGAAAAACTAGGCTTAGGATCCCAGCACTCACACCCCCACACCTATCCTAGCCAGTTTCTAGTTTGCCTGTTTGTTTTGTTTTCCCCTCCATTCCTGATTTCTTTTGAGACAGGATTTCTCCAAGCAGCCCTGGCTGTCCGGAACGTGCTGTGTAGACCAGAATGCCCTTGACCTTGCACCTGCATGCCTCAAGGCAAGCACCAGCACACCCATTGTAGTCTGGTTATAATTACAGCTTTTTTGGTTTTGTTTTCCTTTTGAAATACTGGGGATTGAACCCAGGATCTCACACATACTGGACAAGTTCTTTATCAATAGACACACCCTCTGGCTTTTTGGTAGTTTTTTTTTTTTTTTTTTTTAAGGGCTAGAAATAAAGGCAGTTTTGTTAAGGGAAAAAAGCATTCCTGAGAGTGGAAGTTCGCTATCGAGCTGGGGAAACAGCTCGGCACCACGAAGGCTCTGATCCTTTCTGAATTAATTTACATAGCAGCTGTCTTCTCTCACATCTATATACTGAAGTCTTTCCTAATGCATGCTCTGGTTGTTAGATGCAACCTACATTTTGTAATTTTTGTTATTTTTTTATTTATCACTAAGCTTTCTAAGCTAGCCTTAAACTCTACTGTAAACCAGGATGGCCTTAAATTTGCCATCCCCCTGCCTCAGCCTCCTGAGTCACTAACTCATCAGGCAGGAAATTCAAGTTGCCTTACCTCTTCCCGTTCACCCTACCTACTAGGAAAAGCAGTCTTCCCATGTATACCTTGGGCTGGGTTATTTGCTGTCACTAGCAGGGAACACAGTAGTTAGCAATTACGAAATTTCTCAGTGCAGCATTTCAAACTTAGTAAGACTGGATCTCCACTTCCAAGGAGTTCCCCTACCTTTCCCTGGGGGTGGGTGGGGTGGGAGGTGAGGAGGAGCATATGTACAGGGGGCAGCAGAGAACCTCCAGACACACACATTAGCTACCATGAGATCCTCTTACGCCCTACTTAAAATGAACAAAGCCAAAGTTTTCAACTACCTTCTCCTTCCCACTGCTTCTCTCTTTGCTAGGCTCTCACTCGGTAACCCAGGCTAATATTTAACTCATAGAAATTCTCCTGCCTCAGCTTCAAGTGCTAGAATTAGAGGCATGCACCCCCACAACTTACTGGCTTCAAGTCTTTGTTTACATGAGTTCCTTTATCTGGAAGTCTTTACCTCTGAACTGTCAGCAATCCTATTTTTAAAAACCAGGATTAAGCCGGCGGTGGTGGCGCACACCTTTAATCCCAGCACTCAGGAGGCAGAGGCAGGTGGATCTTTGTGATTTCGAGGCCAGCCTGGTCTACAGAGTGAGTTCCAGGAAAGGCGCAAAGCTACACAGAGAAACCCTGTCTCGAAAAACCAAAAACAAACAAACAAAACAAAAAACCAAAACCAAAACCAAGATCAAATGTATCCCCCTAAAAAAATGTTTCATGATTCACAAATCTTTCAGCCACTGTCCACCAAGCCCTTGACTAGGTGGTTTAGTTGCTTAAAGACAATGACAATTTCTAGTGCCCAGACAGTGACTGACAAATTGTAGGCATGTTCATCAACTACTCTTTATAGCTTAGTGTCAGGATTCAGACATTTATAGGTGAAGGACTTCGTGAATTTGTCAGTTATTCAGAATGGTTTTCCTGCCAGAACTGTTAGTGTGAACTAGAATGAACCTGTTCTAAAACTAAAAAATCCTTACAAGTCATTATCCGGCCAGGCTTGGAAGAGGATGGCAGTCAGTGTCACAGACTGAATTCAATAGTTTTGGTAATTTACAAAGCCATTTTCGTAATGCCTAGAGTAAGTATGAGCCTGGAACTTAATCCCTACTACCAAAAGGGGAAGATGGAAGGAAGGAAGGAAGGAAGGAAGGAAGGAAGGAAGGAAGGAAGGAAGGAAGGAAGGAAGGAAGGAAGGAAGGAAGGAAAAGGAAACAATTAAAAGAAACAAAATCCAGTTTTCACTCACTACTGACTAGAAGGTGCAGATCACTAACTCTCCATGACCATCACAGGTTTCTGGGGACGGAAGGAAAGAGGAGAGGATCGCATCCAAGAGGACTTTGTAAATCCTGCTACTGCTAGGAGTTTACACAAGCCCAGGGTACCTGGGTTCTTACAATCCTGCTCCACAACAAAAAACTCTGCTAGTGCCCTGAGATGGCTACTCAGCAAAGCGCTTACTACACAAGACTGACAAACCTAGAAGTCAATCCCAGAACTCATGTAAAGATAGGAAGGAAAGACAATTCTGCCCCAAAGTCATGATACATGCCCACCCCAATTATAAATTTAATATTAAAACATTTCATGAAAACGTAGTCAAGAGAATATTGAGAATGGGTCCTAGAAAAGTGCTTAAATAAAAACACATTTTAAGTCCCTATTAACACACTTGTGAATCACGGTCCTTTGTGGTTCAACTTGACCCAGGGAAAAAGGAGTGTTTTCAGACCACCAACAATGCCAGCAGTGGGGGTGGAGGGGAGGAAAGAAAAGGCAATGAGAGAGCACAGAAGGCAGCACTCAGTGCTCGCGGGTCACAAGTCTCTCCTCTCCCCAATCTCCTTTCTTCTCCTTCTTCCCACAAATCCTCAAAACACATGCACAAAGAGAAAACTAGAAGCAGGATAGGGTCAAACATGAAAGACGGGGAGAATATTAAACAGCCAGGTATAAATGGCTCCTTTTCAACTTTAACAAAAATAAAACATCCTCCAAAGCAGAAGGGAAAACAGCTTCCACCCAAACTGTGCAACTTAAAAGAGGTCTGCACTGATAAACCCACTGTGAAGCTGAACAAAGTGACAGATTTTTTTTCAAGCAAGTAAATCAATCAGTGGCAGTGGGATGGTCTGAGCTCAAGAATTATTTGGTTCAAACCAATGGGATCAGAGGGGTGGGGAGATGGGGGATGGGATAGAGAGGGTGGCATGAGGTTAAGCAGCTCTCGTTTTGAATGCCCACCACTCCTGCCCCCACCCATCGCCAACCCAGTCTGCGCACATCCAGAGTCAGGCATTTGTCTCGACCCAGCCAGATTCACTTTGTTCTCTTAAAGCCTCACTCCCGGCAAGCTTCTGACAAGGGAATGAATCCCCCCTGCCAGTCCCAGATCAGGAGGAACAAGCTGCTGATGCTATGGTCCGTAACCTATTGCTTTGGCTCTTTCCTCACTGTCTGCTGGTTCCCAGAGGAGGCAAAATTTAGAAACATACCATCACGTGGGGTCTCTTCACACAGCAACGACGGAGTGTTCTGGGTTGCAGTGACCTCAATTTCATTCTTCCCTGCCAGAGCTGCCTGTCCTGGCTGTTTCTTACCCCCCTGGCAGATGAAGGGACAGGAATCACCTCTTGTCTCACTAGTATCTTCCTGTCCCCTTTCCTTGCTACTTCCTTCAGGAATCTGTTCCAGCTTACTGTGGAGATACAGCCCCGCAGTGTCCAGTTCCTTCTTCCCAGAGCTGCTGTTGTCTTTGCTGAGGTGGACCAGTTCTCTCTTCTTGGCCACTGGTTCCTCGGAGGTTAAAGGAGCAGGTACCTCTGAAGCAGGCAGGCTGGGCAATTCCTCAGCACTCTGCAATCTGCAGCTAGCTGACTGTTCCTCAGCCACTGTCATGGAGCGCCTCATGGCAGGTACTCCCAGTTTCCTGGGCACAGGGCTTGGTACTGGGCTACTGATGGGAGGCAATAGGCCAGAAGGAAGCTCCTCTCGGGCAGGCAGCTCAGGGTACTTATCAGCAAGGTTCACAGCTGGGGGCACTGAGAGGTGGTAACACTCAGACAGGGCTCTGCGCATAGCCTTTTTCTGCTGGGGGGCTTGGTCAAGCACAGGCCCCTCCTCGGTCGAACTCAATGTCTCCAACTCTTGATTCTGGCCTGGGCTGTAAAAGCCTGCATTGAAATTGTCCTGAGTGAAGTCCACCATAGTGACTGGTGGACTGGTGGTGGGTGAATGCTCAATAGTGGGGGCTGAGTGGGTGACAGCTACCAGTAGTGGGGACTGATTATTAGGCTGCTCGGAGTTATCTTTCATCACCCCAATCGCTGGATAGCTGCAGATAAAGCCATTCTCTTTTCCTGGAGTTGTAGCCCTTGAGACCTGAGGGCTCTGAGCTTCTGAGTCAAAGTTGGGGTTCCAAGCACTGGTTTCCTGCTCCTTACTATACTGAGCGATGGTGTCAGCAGCCCCTGGAAAATTCAGCTCTGGCTGGCTATTGGTATCTAGTCCATTCTTCCCTGCCACCTTCCCCTGAACTACAGCGGCTTTGTCTTGCCCCTCTGTTAGTCCCAGGTGGAACTCAGCTGTCTTCTGGTGTACTAAGTTCCCCTCTGAGGGATGGCAGGTTTCTGAAATCACATACCTGCTCTCAAGGTGACCGGAGGTTGCTTGATACGCCTTGTTAGGCTCTTCGATGTTGAGTTCTTTGTCTAGCTTCCCCTCAAAAAAGCAGAGCTTATTATTCTGCTCCAGGAAGCTGGTATTCTTCACAAGCCCGTCTTTCAGCTGCCCATCCATGCTGACATTCAGCCCGATTTCATTCAGTTTACCCTCTGTCCTCTGCCATTCAAATCCAGTCTGGTTGATTTCTTTTGGGGAGTCCATTCCGCACTCTCGAGGCTTGCCTTTGGAGAGCTGATCGTACGCAGCAGTGAGAGAGGCTAGCTGCTTGTCTGGAAGCGACATCGTCTCTCCCACTGCTCCCCCACTCACCCTGGAGCTCTCACACCACCCACGTTCACACAGAGCTTGCAGTGACATCACAGCAAGTTCCCGGGATTCATGGTAAGCTCTGTATTCTCCCAATCCCCCTTTCTCTTCAAGCAGTTGGGTGCTAAATGTATTTACCAGATGTGAAAAGGAAGAATGAACAAAAGAAAGAGAATGCAAGGCCACTGGTTGTTAATCTGTAAATATAATTTCCTGCTGGCTTGCACTATGTTTAGCCCTATAATTTAAAATACAGTATGGTGCCAATTCAGGCACCAAGGACAGTAATTATTTCAGCTTTCACCGATATAGATACATGTGTACCCACACATCCACATAACTGATTCTATGCCTAGCCTGCTAAATCCACCCACTCAAAAAACTGTTTTAAAAATAAGCAAGGCTCATTTGCCAATCCTCAGCTATAAGCCCTGAATAATGATTCCAGGAAATTGCTCAAATTTGTACTTAAAGAAAACACCTTAATGTAAAATTAAGACAGGCACTCACTCCTCAGAGGAATGGTGGGTGGGTTTTGCTGTCACAGCAGCCGATCAAATTCTTTCAAAACTCACTAGTGAGAATAGGACTTTCCTCTTAGCTGACTGGCCCACTCCCATTCTTGGGAGCTTTCCCTTCATTCTCTATTTATTTAATGTGTGTGCATTCCATAGAAAGCAAAGGTTAACTTCCAGGAGTCGGTTCCGTTCAGCCATGTTGGCTCCAGGGATCAAATTCAGGTTATAAGGCTTTTTCACAACTGAGCCATCTTGCCAGCCCAACTGCCTCTATTTCTGTTTCTTTATAAAATTCAAAACCTAACTTGAGTAGGATTTCCAAAGACCCATGGGTTCTACTGCTATCTGTACTGGGAGTTTAATGAAGGGCTTAAAGCCATCAGTATGCTAGGCTTGATTGTGCACAATTCTAATCCTAGTACTGAGCAGGCAGATGCAAGTCAATCAGTGGGAATTTGGGGCCGCCTGGGCTACAATAGTAAGACTCTCTCTCAAAGACATCAGTGCACAGGACTTTTGGACATGTACTCTAATAATAAAACACAAGTCCAATTGTATACCACACTTGTGCTTCTATTCTTGTTTCTGCTTCTTCTTGGTTCCTTGCCGGAGCTGGGTGCTCCCTCCTGCCCAGCTCTGCTCTCTCCAGGGACTGACGGGCAAGCACATTTAACAACAGCTCTTCTTTCCATTTCTAGACTCAGGGACAAATCTGTGGCTTGGAGATTTTCCTACCCATTAGAACCCACTGCCCCCATTTAGTGCAGGCACAATCCCTTGCTTCCTTTTGTAGTTTACAAATCATACATTTAGGACTAAGTGACCATACAACAAAATTCCTAGACTGTGAGACCACCTTATACTGTAAGACTGTTGTATAGTGCACTGCTTGGAACAAAGCCGGTTTTGTTGTCTGGCTTGTCCTAACACACGATCCTGTAAGACAGTCTACCAGAATCATCCTAAAGAAGGACTTTTTCTCTTTCTTTCTTTCTTTCTTTCTTCCTTTCTTTCTTTCTTTCTTTCTTTCTTTAAAGATTTATTTATCTATTATGTATGCAGTGTTCTGCCTGCACATACACCTGCAGGCCAGAAGAGGGCACCAGATCTCATTACGAATGGTTGTGAGCCACCATGTGGTTGCTGGGAATTGAACTCTGGACCTCTGGAAGAGCAGCCAGTGCTCTTAACCACTGAGCCATCTCTCGAGCCCAAGAAGGACTTTTTCTAAGAGTGTAACTGGTGGTATATATATCCCTGTAGTTCTAAGGACTCAGGTGGCTGAGTTGGGAGGCTGGCCTAGGAAATGCACTCTGCCTTAATTCAAAAGAAAGAAAAACAAAAGACCCATTCTATCTTTGGTTTGAAAACAAATATGTGGGATGTACAACATTTCTAAATCCCTATACATCTCTTATACCCAAGTCTGGTACTTTCAGTTCTGAGGTTCCTGTCATCTTTGGACGACCAGTGTCACAGAACTCAGATCCCATGAGGTTTTTAAATGTGGGGTTCTAGTGGGCAGTATGTCCAATGCCCTTTTGCCTCACCAGAGTGAGGTAGCAGCATGGCTAAACACAGTAGCCATGAGTTGGCTATCAAATGCCTACAGGAAAAAGTGGCATGGAAATTTGCCCATTGTTTTTACTTCTATCCAGTTAGAAGACAACATAACAACCATCATGCATTTAAGATCTAATTTCAATGCCATTTAAGACCTCATGTCAATGTTTAATTAATAGAAAATGGGGGGGGGGGAGCTACCTCTCAAAATCTAACTGCCTGAAAGAAAACATCTCATTCGCTGAATCCCTTCCAAAACATTCTATAAAATGTCTGCAAAGACACTGAAATGTGTACATAGGATGCTTGAACAGCTCCTATAACCTGTTCTCCTCATTTTACAGAAAGTGTCCCCCCTAAAAAAAAATTTTTTTTCTGCCCACAATCAAAAGGTTAAAATATAACAGAAAAGCTCAGGTCTCATTTCTGACCACCTGTCTTCCTATACCACTGAATAACAGTTCATCTTATTTATTTACTGGATGACAACTCTTCAAAAAGTCCCTTCAACTCTGGTGCTAGTTTCAAACAGGGGGTCCTGCATTTGCCAGGCAAATGTTCCTCCATTTAGACAAATCCCCAGCCCAATTCTTTTAAAAAGATAAAAATATTTGTGCATAGATACATATGAGTATTCTTTTGAGGAATAGCATCTACCTCTTTTGAGATGGGCTCTCTCACTGGATGGAAGGTCAGCAATTAGGTTAGACTGGCTAAACTCCAAGGTCCTCCTGTTTCTACCTCCCTAGCACTGAAATTACAGGTTTACCCCCACCTTGTTCATCTTCCTTCCACAGGTTCTGGGGATCAAATTCAGGCCTTCATGCATACAAGGCAAACACTTCCTGAGTGAGCTATCTCCCTAGTTCTTCCTTTTCAACTTTATTATTTATTTATACCACCCCCCCCCAATTTTGACAAGATCTTACTACATAGCTCTGGCTGGTCTGCAACTTGCTATATAGGCCATGTTGGCCTAGAACTCATAGAATTGGCCTGCTTCTACCTTCTGAACATTAGCATTAAAAATGTGAGCCACCATGCCTGGCCAACTTATTTACTTTTGAAACAGGGTATTACTGCACAGCCTTTATTGGCTTGTAACTCAGTATCTTCCTGCTTCAAGCCTTTCAAGTGCTAGGGTTATCCATATTCACCATCATTCTCAGATCAGATATGGCTCTCCATTTTAATATTTCTTTAATTAGCAAAGAAAAATAGTTTAGGGGCTGGAGAGATGGCTCAGAGGTTAAGATAAGAGCATTGGCTGCTCTTCCAGAGGACCTGGGTTCAATTGCCAGCACCCACGTTGCCAGCTCACAACTGTCTCTAACTCCAGATCCAGGGGATCTAGCATACTCACAAAAATAAACATGTAGGCAAAACACCAATGCACACAAAATAATAATAATTAAAACAAATAGTTTAGTATTTATTTGAGACAGGGACTCATGAGCATAAGACAGCCTCAGACATACTAGTCAGAATTTCATAAAATTCTTCTCCTTCCTAAAGATTTATGAACTACAGGGTAATCCTCTATTTATAAGCATTTCCTGAGAGCTCCTTGCGAGGGAAGATGACCTGTCACATCTGCCATGTGGGTAACCAACACAGAGGTAGATGAACAATAAAACAGTTGCTTATAAAAGTGCTATGGAGGCAGGGAAGGGCAGATCTCTTTGAGTTCAAATCCAGCCTAGTCCACATAGTGAGTTCCAGGACAGTCAGGGGCTCTGTGGTGAGATTCTGTCTCAAAACAATAAATAAAGTTAGTGGGAGGGTAGGTGGGCAGCAATGTTTCTTTATCATTTGATCTGACCTTCTCTTTCATTAAAGTAGCCCTCAATTACTCTCAAAAGCTGGCACATTTTTTTCTTTTTTCAGCACTGTAATTTGAATCCGGGGCCTCAAATCCAGGGCTGTATTACTGAGCCCCAGCCACAATTCAAGAACTAGTGATGTGGAATGCCATTTGGGCATATGGTTTGAGGTTCACTTTATTCAGGTTAAATTTAATAAAAGTACATGGATTTTTGTGTCTGGTCACAAGGTGGTTTCTAAGACTCTTTGGTCAGATATACAATGTCATGGCAATCCTCCAAGGGAGTGGGTACAGCCAGATGTACTGACAGATGTTTGTTTTTTGTGCCTGGAGTTGATATTTAACCTGTTCAGGGCCTTGGATTTCTGTATGCTCCATGGTTGGTTTCTCTGAATTCTCATTAGTTACCAAGGCAACACTATATTCCAGATTGACCAACTGTTCTGTTATTGTCTCCAGGAAACCATCCTAATAAATTATCATTACAATGAAAGTTAGTAATTGAAGCAGCCTTCAATTACTCTCAATAGCTGGCACATTTTTTTTCTTTTTTCATTACCATGACCAATAGTATTCCTTACTAATATAAGCCAAAGGTTAAAGTTATAATCTGTTTTCTTTCTTGGATATAATAATAGTTACACATATCTATATTCAAAGCCATATTTTACTGAATTTTAGGAACATATCTCAGTACATGTTCAACTCAAGAACATTATGATTCTCCCTGATTAACATTTAAAAGTTAGGAAGTCAACAGACAGAATGAAAAAAACTGAAATTAGTAATCTGATTTATGTAAACTCAAAGCACTAAAATGAAGTAAAAGAAAACTCTACCAAGAAGGACAATGTCCTTCTTTTAGGCAAAGTTCTGACCTTCTCATGGCCTCTACCAGAGGAAAAGAAAATGACCCAACTAAATCCAGACAGAAACACAAGCCTATCCACCAATACTTTGAGGGTAATTTAAGATCTTCTGTCTATGGAAGTACGTAGGACTCCTGAGAGCCTTTAGGAATTTATCTTCTTTCCCCTAATCTCTACTTAAAAGGCTTTAGAGATTTCACTGGTTCCCCAATGACTTCTCTGACAATCATACCACAGCATTTACCACTTCCTCAAATACACCATGCCACTGCATGCCACTGTGCCATCACTCAGTTCCACAAATGCTTTGCTCAGCAAAGTCTTGACAACACTTCCTGACCCATTCAGACCCCAGAACTCTTGCTCTTCTACAGGGACTCAGGACCTTTTTCTTCTTCATTCCTATAGTGAATGGCTCATGTTTCTCACTAGTCTGTTATCTTTCTATTCTGGAATTCCTTGAAGAATGCAGGAAATATGTTACTGTCTACTTTTTTGTTTGTTTGGTTTTAGCTTTTTAGATGGGATTCCTTTGTTTAACAGTCCTGGCTGTTCTGGAACTTGATTTGTAGATATGGCTAGCCTTGAACTCACAGAGATCAGCTTGCCTCTCTGTGCACCACCACGATGGACTCTAACCTACTTTTAGAACATGGTAATAACATATTGTATCTACTGAATGAATAAATGAAATACCAACATGCCCAAAATCATACTGTATGTTCACTATTTACAAAGCAGCAGGCATTAACTTATGTGTAAACCTATACAAATAACCACCATTACTAAACAGTTCAAAGAACAAACACTTGGAATTTGTTCACAGATGAGATTATCTGTCTTCAGTGGATATGTCACAAAAAAATACAAGTCCCATTTACTGTTTACCTTCATATTTTAATGAAGTGAGTATGTATCTACAACAGTGAAATTCAGAAGTTTATTTTTTTAAGATTTAAATTTTTTTGAAGATTTTTTTAATAAACTTTTTTTATATTTATTTATTATGTACACAGCATATATAGCTGCAGGCCAGAAGAAGAGGGCACCAGATCTCATTACAGATGGTTGTGAGCCACCATGTGGTTGCTGGGAATTGAACTCAGGACCTCTGGAAAAGCAGTCAGTGCTCTTAATCTCTGAGCCATCTCTCCAGCCCCAGAAGTTTATTTTTACCATGTTTCTTAAATCGCCTAATGCTCTATCAGCCAGAGAGTAAAGTGAAAGGTGAGAGAATGTGAAGGACCTCTTTAAGCAGGGTAGCTCAGTGATGGAGTGCTTGTGTAGCACTCAATATGGCAAAGAAAAAAATACTAGTATCCTTTGGAAGGAGAGATATAATATGAAACTTTTATTTCTGTGTTGGAGTAATTGCATGTGAGGCTGTGTGTTCGACCCCTACCTCACATTTATCCACACATCAGGCAAGATAACTAACATTCCAAAACATATTTAGATGTTTTCTTTCAAACAAGGTGATAGCAGCAGCCAAGGGGGATTGTTTTGAGGGTTAACCGAAAAATAAAGAGAGTTTACAACAGTGCTGGGCAAAGCAAATTTTAATAAATGGTAGCTATTTTCAGCTGTGTGACACAGAATCCCAGTAAATTCCACTAATATGCTCAAAAAAAAAAAAAAAAAAGCCAATCTGGGCAGAGTGGCAAAAAGGCTTCTGGCACTGGAGAGGTAGAAGAAGGAAGGTATCAAGGTTAAGGCCAACCTGGCTGCAAGGAGACTGTCAAGGGAAGCAAACACCGGGCAGCAAGAAGGTGAGTTGAGGACAGAACAAAGAAAGGCGTATCACAAAGGGCAGCCTTTTAAGAAAAGATTATAAAATGGGCGTTTCTCTAGTTGTGAAATAGTAGCAACTCCTAAGATTGCAAATGCTTTTTTTTTTTTTAAACTGCTGAGCATATTTTATTTATGTATAAGGGCTTTGAAACTGTTAGAATTCTGGGTTTATAAATTACTTCAAGTTTCACACCAAGACAATTTCCTACCATAAACTGACATTCCCAGCTGCTGGCAAACAGTTGATGAGCTCCAGCAAACTGAAGTAAGATAAAAAGGAGAACAGGGTTCAGCATGGAAAGGAAGGGCCTATCTCTAGGGTCCCCAAGTGTACTGTCATTTAGCTCTACTTGGTTTCCAGGGAAACAGCTAATGAGAAATATATACTGTAACCGGACATTTAACACCCTCCCTTCCCAACTTGTGCTTCCCTTTACAAAAATGGGTGGTGGTGCGATAAGACCTGTTTTGATGAATTGAGATCAGGCATCCTCATGTACATCCATAAATCTTTCCTGCCTAGAACAATATTCATCAGACATAAAGAAACGTTTTGCTAAAGTTTTCCCAAATTTGAAGGTGGCATGAAAATGTAAAAGAGAGAAAACATGATGCTAGAAAAAATGTCCGTTCATTTCCAAAAAGGCTAAGGTTAACAAAAGGTAATTTATTCTAAATTTAAAATACATGTAAAACTCTACACTAAGTACAAAGAAGAAACACCAGTAAATCAAACATAAACTTAGCATGGAAAACACTGGACAGAGTCAAAGGCTTAGAATTTAATCCTAAACTAAATTAAATAAAAAAATATGCTAGGCAGGGTAAGACATGCCTTTAACTAACGCCAGTAAACAAGAGGCAGTCAGATCTCTGAGTTCCAGGTCAGCCAGGGCTACACAGGGAGACTCAAAATAAGCAAACAAAAACAAAGAAAATTATATGGTCATTAACTGTCATCTAACTTTTTATTGGGAAGGACCTACAATTTGTATGAAATTCTCCTGAGGAAAGAATGAGTAATACTTCAGATTCAAGCAGACTTGGGTTCAGAATTTAGCTCTTCTATACTCCTGTATAATCTTGAGAGTCTCCTATAAAATATACAGTATCTTTTTGTATGTGTGTGTGTGAGAGAGAAACAGAGACAGACACATGTCTTCTTCCTATGGGTAACCAGATAGATAATATTCACTCACCAATATATGGTAAGCATTCATTTTATTTATTGTATATGTATACAAATGCATGCTACAGTACTTATGTGGAGGTCAGGACAACCTACCATGTAGACTCTGAATGTCAGATTCAGGTCGTCTATCTCAGCAGCAAGCACCTTTATCTGCTGAGCCATTATGCCACCCAGCACTATTATTTTTTTATTAATGCCACTAATATCAATACTGACCAGATTGAAATCCATGTGTAAAATCATTTGACAAGACAAATGGAGTCAAAACAGGTGAGAATCAACAATCTGGAAGATAGCACTTAGCATGAATGACTCAAGTAAAGAGCAATGGTATATTGCTCTAAGGGCATCCATGTCTACCAGCTATGGATAAAACATCATCAGATCAGAGATAAGGCATGGTGGTATGTGCCTGTAATCTCAGCACTGGGGAGACAGAGGCCATCTAGTAAAGAGTTTCAGGCCTCCCAGTGTTGGGAGCAGGAAGAGACTTTTGCCCACAGGTCATCAGAGAAACCAGTAATGTTTCTCTGCCCTTTCAAAGAGAAGGACATATAACCTGTTTGTCTATCCAGAAAGCTGGGAATTGGAAGTGATAAACAGCTTGGTGATCTGCATTATCTGTTGGGCCAGGCCATATCAAGCTCTCACAACCAGGACCAGAGATGGATAGTAATATAAATGACCATTACCTGTATCATCAGGGGCTCCCCCAAGCTCCTACAACCAGGATCAGAGATAGATGATGGTCAAATGACCCTATACTGTATGACCATAACTAGGCCAGATCCTTCCTTAAGCTTAAGCTAATACAGGTAGCCTATCCCTAGAACCCATATTCTTGGAAGAAATGGCACATACTTTGAAATGAGTTTGGATGTAACTATGAACCGGGTAATATATTATACTAGGAAACTTTTTCTCCACATTGTACTGGGTCTAAGTATGCTGGCAATAAACTGCTCTGACTAAGTCACACTGAACTGAGTTTGCATTCTTACCTCTTCCCAGCCTGACAGCTGCAGACACCCCATTCCCACCAATCCCAGGACTGCTATAGTAAGACTCTGCCTTAAAAACGAGTATGACTACATAAGCATGTACTGAGCTGTAAAGCTCTGTTGAAAACCTAACAAGTTTAAACAGAAAGGTTTGTGTGAGTTAAGCATGTCACATCTGTTTATATATAATATCGTGAAATATGCATGTCATTATTCTTTTTTTAAGATTAATTTTATGTGTATGGTGTTCTATTTGCATGTATGTCTGCACGCCAGAAGAGGGCATCAGATCCCATTATAGATGGCTGTAAGCCACCATGTAGTTTTTGGGAATTGAACTCAGAACCTCGGGAAGAGCTGCCAATGCTCTCAATTGCTGAGCCATCTCTCCAGCCCCGCATGCCATTATTTAAGCATAACTTCATTGGAAAATGTCTAATGTTTAATGGATAGAAAAACACAATTTTAATGTTTATTCCTTTGTATCTTGTCAATGTGTTAATCAATTAAAAATTAATTAACTTTAGGGAATTATAGAAATGACTATACTCACAAAGTAAAATAGTAGATATGGAAAAAAATAAAGAAAATTTCTTGACTTTTTTTTTGACAGGATCTTATGTTTCCCAGACTGGCCTTGAATTCCTGATCCTCCTACCTTCATCTCCCAAATGGGAATTACAGGTGTGACCTAGGGTGTCCAGCTCAGGATAAAACCTTTTTTTTTTTCTTTAAGATTTTATTCAACTTTATTCTTTGTGCACTAGTGTGAAGGTGTCCATCCCCTGGAACTAGAGTTACGGACAGTTGTGACCTGCCATGTGGTTGCTGGGAATTGAATCCAAGTCCTCTGGAAAAGCAGCCAGTGCTCTTAACTGCTGAGCCATCTCTCCAGCCCCTTTTAGATAAATAGATAAAACCTATTCAAAAGTATCTATTGTTCTCAGAGGTAGCAATTGGTAGAATTTAGAGAAACAGCAATAAATTTTGCTCAATACTCATTACACTCCCTTCAGCCACTCTGCAAGGTGACTCCTAACACATAACTGAGTCTAGGATGAACCTGGCAGAGTCTGACTAAGAACAAACCTGATTTCGAGAATTCTCTGCAAACACTGAACGTTTCTTTGGAAATCCTGGCTAGGTTCTCCAAAAATGTACTTGTTACCTTTTAATCACTGATAAAACTAATGATAAAAAATTGGCCTAGCAAATAAAACTAAAGAATGTGGTAGAATTCTGGAATGTTCCCTACATGCTATTCTGTTTCATTTTCTGCTTTGTTAATTGAGTAGCTAAGAGAAGAAATATAAAAGTAGAAAGATGAAAATAGACTGTGTATCCTTTCTTACACCACAAGTATTCCAATCCATGTGCTTATTCATGCCAGCACAGACTTTCACCACAAGGACAGGTCCACACCGTGCAGAACACAACCTCATGATGAAACTTTTGCAAAAGTCTACCTAGCTACTTGGCACAAGAAACTGGTGTTTTTGTTGCTGTTTTTAAATTTCTCGTTAGTAGCTGAATCATGCAAACTGGTTAAGAAAGCACTGTTTGTTGGCTGCAAAAATCTTGAAAAGCAAGGAATTATTTTTAAAGTTAGGTTTAGGGAACCCATGACTAAATGTGTCTGGGGGAGGGGGGCAATGCAAACACACATGATTAATATCTACATCTTAAGAAAAAAATTAATCTTAATCTCACTCCAATTACTTATTAAAATTCCAAAGGGCAAAATTAGGAGGAAGTTTACCATCATAGGTGAAGTTTATGAGCAGTTTGGTGAACATAGGCTATGCCTCAAACTCTAATCCATATGCAAACTACTGACCAATGGTAGTTACAGCAACAAAACTTGTCAAACTAGTCTCTCCTACCTGGTTCCTTGAGAGATCATTTCCCACTACTAGAAACATGAAGTCTGTGCCAACCAATGCTAGGGCTACTAGTATAAAGGCATTCCATTTTCATTTGAACTGAAAGCAATTTGGATGTTTACTCCCACTACCTTGAGCTATTTACATACTAAAAATAAAAGAACAACAACAACAACAAAGCCAAGTTTCTTAACTTTATTTGGTGTAAATATTTACACCAAATAATGACTGCTGCTCTGCCTAAATTTTACACATAGGTATACAATGCAAGAAAAAGAGGGCTGCAATGCTCTCAAGATACAGGGCTGCATTAAGAAGGCATGCAACCAAGTCACCAGTCCCTCAAGCTGAACACAGGGCATGCGTTGGCTGAGAAAAACATGTAAGTAGCAGTTACAGGGTTCCATGCCAACAAACCAGTGATCTACAAGGATGATTAGAGTCGCAATGGAACCCAGGCACAGGCTGTCTGCTTTTTGATGCTGATTAAAAAGCCAAAGCACACACGTTTCCCCATGGCAGGGTCATACCACTGGACTTGAGCAGCCTGGGTTTTTCTCTCTCCTGGCTTGCAGACTTTGGCAAACGTGGGGTGAGTCCTCGAGACTTCGTAGGTCTCATGTAGCCTTTCACTGGTTCTGCCATTCTGCTTTTGTCTTCCTTCTTCCTTTCACTCAGCACCGTCCGTTCAGATATCCCCAGCATCTTCTGAGGAGCTTCGATCCCATTACCTTTCAACTGGGGGACTTGGGGGTCCTTGTAAGCAGTCACCACTAATTTACCTTCTCCCTCAACACTGCCACATGAGAAACCAGACTGTTCTGTTGTTAGCATGGCAACACACTCCAATTTTGTGACTTTACAAGATAGACTAGTTTCTTTTAATTTATCCTTTTCATTTTCTGGAGGCAAAAGAATGGTATCTAGCTTCTTATCCAAACTATCTGAGCCCTTGGAATCTCTCTCTCTCTCATTTTGGTCCTCAGACAAACTGAAATTCTTTGATTTACTTCTCAAAGGGTCAGGGTTTTGAACTGGGGCCGAGTCTTTCTCAGTTCTCTTCTCCTCGTTCACTAAAGATGCTGGCAAACCACCATTATATGCATGTGTTTCTAGGACTCTGACCTCTTCTGGCAGGCTCTGGCTTTCTGAGGGCACACCAGGAAGGAAGTGTCCTTTAGCTGGCTCTATGGCAAGCTGTGCTGAATGTTTAGAGGACCCATGCTGCTCTAATTCAGATTCTCCTACCTCATGCCTTTCAGGGATTATCCCTACTTCATTCTTCCCGCAACCTGAAAGCTCACCTTTATTCTTAAGAGAACCCTCTCCACGACTGTTAATCTTTCCCTGGGCTTGTGTAGTCCCAGGAATGCCTGTGCTAGCAGAGGGCACAGCAGCAGAGGGAGCCTTGGACGTTTCTTGACCCGGGACTCCATCTTTGCTATAAGTATCTTGTACTAATAATTTGGAATTCTGGGCTAAGAATCTCTCTTGCCCACTTTTTCTACAAGTGTCAGGCAAGGAATCATCTTCTTTTACTACCTGAGGAGAAGGACATGGCTGCGTTTCACAGCCTGCTGATCCCATAACCTCTGGAGGAGCTGACTTACTCAGTCCTGATGGTTCTCTCCCAGAGGTAAATGTAATATTTCTATTTTCATCCATATACCCCATTCCTTCAATTCTACAGTCTCCTGTGGTTTCCATGGGAATATGTATTTTTGTTGTATCTGTCCTAATCTCCAAACTGTGCTTCTCAGGAGAACTATTTTTAACTTTTTCACATTTCCCATCATTACTCCTTTTATTAGGTTTGTCAGCCACTGCAGTGTGTCCCTTGGCTACACGTGTCTTGTTTTCCTCGGGTTCTACTGAGGGAACAAATCCTGCTCCCCAGACTGGGTCCTGGGAGCTCCCGTCTGTCACCTTGTCAGCTGGTTCACTAGGAACAGTAGAAGCTTGGCCTGCGTTTGTTTTATTCCCCACGAGAGCCCCAAGTTCAACAGAAGTAGACTCAACATTCTTACTCTTTATGTCAGCAACTTCCACTGTGGGCGTGGGGGAGAACAAAGGAGCGTGTATTTTAGGGAAAGCCTGCCCTAATTCCCCCTTGTTATGGGCTATATTACCATCATCACTCTCCTTCTCTACACAAGGTGGGCTGATGATTTCCTCCTTGCCCTCCATTTTGCTAGGCTGTACAGGATAATTATTTTTAAACTTTTTGTTTCTGCCTTCATTGACTCTCTTTTTAGTCTTTTCAGAAATCCAGGGGGTTGACTCATGATCCATCCAAAGGCACTTCCCTTCCTTGCTCTGGTTACTGATGCCCGTATTTTTAACCTCAGCACTTCTTTCTGTCCTAGCATACGAAGTCTGAGTACAGCTTGACCCAGTTTCCAAAGGAATCAATGGTATGGTGCTTCCCACACCAGCATCAGCCACGTCCCTGGCCACCCTCACCACTGCCTCAGTGAGATTAGTAACAGCCTCTGGTTGCTTTGAAGAATCCAAGCCTAGCCCTCTTCTCGGAGTCTCAATAGTCACTATTCCAGGTTCAGGGACTGGCTCACTTGGCATAGGAACAGCTCTCCCCTCCTTCTCACTGGTCAGAAGGAGTGGCCCCTCAGATCTGGTTCCTAACTTCCCAGAGCCTGCTCTGACTTTCCCAGGACCCCTTCCCTTTCTGCTTTTGCTCTGCAGCCCAGCAGCCTGCATTAACTCTTGGTCTTTCAGCCCCTGTGAAGTGAAGAGGCTGGTTCCATCTCTTGGCTTAGGGCATGTCTCTGGATTTATTTCTCTAACATCTTTAGCATCTTTAACTCCGTCAGGAAACATCTGCAGCTTAGTCATTTCACTCTCACCATTGCCTTCTTTCTGACAGTCTTCTACCAATCTGCTGTGTGCAGCACTGTCTATCGGGGATCCTTCCAAACGGGATGGGCCCGCTGCCATGCTGGCATCCACTAAAGGCTTCAGGTGTGATGGAGCTGAGGATCTGTGTTGCTCCTGCTGTAGCAAGTTCTCACCTTGGTTCTCTGGCACTGAGCGGTTACCTCTGTGGTCTTCCTCTACTCTCAGCTTGAGCTGAGCATTTACAACAGTCTCTGGAGGTTGTACTGGACATGAAGTAATGCTATGACTCTCTGCACAGTCAGGCTTCAAGACTTCTCTGGATACAAGTCCATATTCTGTGCCCACAGTAGTAGGCTGGCTGGGACCAACACCTGACTTCAAGGGCCCGGGCGAAACAGGATGATCTTTGGGCCCATCTGCATTGTCGTCCCAAGGTCCCCCAGCTCGGGACTGAGGATATCTCTTTTGCTTTGGTTTCTTCTTCTTTTTCCTCATTATCATTGGCATGCTTTCTATATCCCTGGCCTCCCTGACATGATCTCTCTGGGGTACTAGCAATTCAGCATGAATATTTTTCCTTTGGTTCCCATGCTCACCACAGGAAGATGAACCAGAGACCAAACCCAACTCAGAAAAAGGGTAGGGGCCCAGTCTGGGATCAAGAGTCTTCCATGAAGGAGAACCTTCCAGCAGCTCAGGAGGGACCCTGGCAGGCCTGGCCCGGGCTGACCTGCGGTCACTGGGTCTGCAAACGTGTTTACCTTGTGAGGGAGGGGTACCTGTAATACATGAACTTGGCTAAAATTCTAAACAACAAATTCCTTGTTATCATTTCTAAAAAGAAAGTTTATTTAGTGACTCATTTAAGTAGTCTATTTTCACAGCATTCACTCATTCATTTGCTCGTAAAATGTTTTTTCCCAAAACATTTCTCATCCTTAGCTGGGGTAATCAAAGACCATCACCTCAAGTCAAGAATTATTTTTTTCAGATATATTTATAAAACATTAAGATATTTAAAAAATCTTCACCTTATTAAAGTAGTTGAGAGTACACTGAGAAGACTGAAATAACAAGCTCAGGAACTGACAGAACGGTGAACAGTCAACTCGATCAAAATTTAGTGTCCTCAAGCGACACTAAAGAAATGGAATATATTGAAGAAAACTGACTTCATAAACTGTTCTAATAATTACCACCACACAATACAGGAACAAAAAATGTCCATCACCATCCCACCACTCGTAAGTGAACTATTTGAAGGATTCTCAACTTACCTGAAGAAAGTTCAGAAGACTGACTGCCAGAGGTTTCCTTCTGCTCTAAGTTCTCTAACAGAGTACCTTCATCTACTGGCAAGTTAGACTTTTGATCTGCAGCTTTGACTGGTTCTAAAGGTAATAGTAAAAATTCATGTAAGTTTCAGAGAAACAGTATTTCAACTATTTTTCCATCTGCCATAAAATGGAGATGAGAATGTATTTTAGAGAATTCTCATACACTAAACAACAGAAAACCGGAGGGGCATCATCAAGAGGGTTCCCTGTTTTATTCCTTTTTTAAATTAATTTTTGCCTGTTGGTGGTGGCAAATGTCTTTAATCCCAGCACTCAGGAGACAGAACAAGGAGGATCTCTGTGAGTTCGATGCCAGCCTGGTCTACAGAGGGAGATCCAGGACAAGCACCAAAACTACACAGAGAAATCCTGTCTCAAAAAAATAAATAAATACACAATAAATAAATAAATAAACGATTAATTAAATAATTAAATGATCGATTGTTTTGTTTTTTTTTTTAATTTATCTTATGTGGAGGAGCACACGTCACAGCATATATTTGGAGGTCAGAGAACACTTCAGTTGGTTCTCTCCATTCACCATGGAGGTCCCAGTAATTAAACTTAGTTCATCAGGCTTGATGGCTGGTGCCCTCACACGATGAGACATCAGCACTATTTTTGTCTTTGTAAATAAAATAAAATAAGCCAGGCGGTGGTGGTGCACACCTTTAATCCCAGCACTTGGGAGGCAGAGGCAAGTGGATCTCTGTGAGTTCGAGGCCAGCCTGGTCTACAGAGCTAGTCCAGGACAGGCACCAAAGCTAGAGAAACCGTGTCATAAAAAAACCAATCAATAAATAATAAATAAATAATAAATAAATAAATCAAACAAACAAACAAAAAACCCAAACAAAGAATTGATTTTGAAAGCCAGAGAGAATGATCCAATGGAAAGGAGATTTAATTAATGAGTAACTGAAAAGAGAATTGTTGTAGAATATTTTAAGGTGTGTTACTTTTATTTATGCTCTGGAACATTTGTTTAGTGATGCAAAGATGTGTTACATTTGTTTGATTAAATAAACTTCACCCGTGGTCAAGAGGCTGCGGCAGCAACTAGCTGACAGGAAGTGGTATGGGGGAACTGGGGGGAGAAGGGCTTTTCAGTGGGGGCTGGGAGAAGGTGGAGGGCTTTTTGGGAATCAGGAGCAAGGAGAGGAGGTGAGCAACTTGCTTTTCAGCCTCTCTGAGGAGCAGAATTCCATTTCTACCTTTGAATCTTAAGTTCTTTAGAGAGACAGAAATTTAGATTAAATTCCCTTAGTAGCTTTCAAAGAGTCGGTGCCTAAGGGAACAGAATCTCCTCAGGCTGCAGCTTTGGCAGCAAAACTGCTGCAGCAGCAAAGTTGCAGTTGCTGATTAGGACAGCCGAGGCTTAAAAGGCAGCAACAGTTATAAAGAAAAACAAGAATGATACTTAAGCAGATGGCACTTGTTGCCAAGTGAGGAGAGGTTGGCTTTACTTCAGAGAAGACAGACAGTTTACCCATAAAAACAGTAGAAAGGCAGAAGTAGTGCACAGATACAAATCACTATGGAGATGAGGTAATGGTGGTTTGTGGATCTTAGCTTACTTAATGCCTCATTTGTCTGGAAATAAAGCAAGGATGAGCACAAAATGGGACTAGTCATCAAAGAAGAGGGAGAGAACACTGATTAGGAGGAATATGAGTGGACCTGTAAAGCTGTATTTTACCAGGCATGACACTGTCCCTTAGTTTATACCTTAGTAGAGAGAATACTGAGAAAAAGCTGGAGCCCATACCTGGTAGAATCATGCAAGGAGGTACTGCTGACTGCCCCTTGTGCTGGACAGAGTCTAACTGGGAGTCTTTACTTAGTTCTAGGGTCTGTGCATTTTCCTTGTCTTTAATTTGAGCTGCTGCTACTTCTGTTTCCGAAAGCAGTGCAACATCCTTGGCTGGAGTCACGTTGTTGTCCAAGGTCAACCCTGTTCCTAAGGGCAGAATGGCATCCTCAGCCAGGGGAGCCTCTGTTTCTGGAGGCAGAGAAATGTCCTTGATTGAGGCCACCTCTTTTTCTGAAAGAGGGGTCGAATTGTTGATCTCAGTCACCTTTGTTTCTGAAAGTATAACCACTTCTTTGTCCAGAGACACTTCTGATTCTGGGAGTGGAGTCTTATCTCTGACCATGTCCAATTTTGCTTCAGGGGGTGGAGCCATATCCTTATCCAGGATCATTTCACTTTCCAGAGATGGAGTCACGCTTTCGGCCAGAGATCCCTCTGTTTCTAAGGGCAATGTTACATCCTTTGTCAAGGTCATCGGGGTGTCTGAGGGCAGTGCCAAGTCCCTTGCCAAGCCCACCTCTGTTTCTGAGGGCAAGTCCATCTCCTCAGCCAAAGGTATTTCCGCAGAGGACTCAGCATCCTTTGCCAGTGCCACTTCTATGGCTGAGGAGGAAACCATGACATTGACTGGGGTTAGCTCTGTTTCTTTGGGAAGTACCATATCCTCTGGTGGTGCCAAGTCCATTTTTACTGCAAATGTCATCTCTGTTTCTTTGGGCAGTGTCACATCCTTGCCTGGAACCATTTCAGTTTCTGTAGGAGGTGCCATATCCTTGGTAAAAGACACATTTTCGGTCGGCAATACGATATCCTTAACAGGGGGCACCTCTGTTCCTACACGTCGCTCCATGTCCTCCAGCATCACATCTGGATTCCTGGTCTCTTCTGTATCTTTAGCAAATGCCTCTTCGGGTCCTGTGACTGGTGTCGTGTCTGTGGATGAAGATACCTCTGTTTTTCTAGATGGCACCCCATCAGCACTCTTCTCTTCGGCCATCATTTCTAATGCTTGATTTGGCAGCTGCTCTTGTACTGATGCCACTTCTATTTCCTTGGATCGCTCTAAGGAAATTAAGTTTAAAAAATTAGGATGTAGCAGGAATAGAGAGGGGGGTCAGAGGCTAAGAGCACTGGCTGCTCTTTCACAGGACCTGGTTTCAATTCCCAGCACCCACATGACAGCTCACAACTGTCTGCAACTCCAATTCTAGGGGATACAACAACCTTACACAAACATACACGCAGGCAAAATATCAAAGCACATAAAATAAAAATAAATAAACAAAAAAAAAAAAAATCACCAAGATTGGAAAAAGCACAGGGACAAACAGCCAAACTAGTGGAAACACATGAACTATGAACCAATAGCTGAGGAGCCCCTGGATGGGAGGAAGGAGCAGAAAGGAGAGGGGACAGAGAGCCCACAGTGGGCCCACCTGCTTTTTAGGCTGGGAAGCCAGTGAAGGCTGATGACGTAATTAAAGACCAAACCCTTACAGCCCCCAACTGGATCAGGCCCTCTGGATAAGTGAGACAGTTGATTGGCTTGAACCATTTGGGAGGCACCCAGGCAGTGGGACCGGGACCTGTCCTCAGTGCATGAGCTGGCTGTTTGGAACCTGGGGCCTATGCAGGGACACTTTGCTCAGCCTGGGAGGAGGGGACTGGACCTGCCTGGAGCTGAATCCCCAGGGGAGTCCTTACCCTGAAGGAGATGGGAGTGGGGGGTGGGGGGGGGAGTAAGAGGAGGGAGGACAGGGGAATCCATGGCTGATATGTAAAATCAAATCAAATTATGAAATAAAAAAAAAAAATTACTTTCTGGCTACACAGAGAAACCCTGTCTCAACCACCACCACCCTTCCCCAAAATTTACTTTCTGGTCTGGAGAGATGGGTCAGCAGTTAAGAGCATAGACTGCTTTTCCTGGTTTTATTCCCAGCACCCACATGGTGGCTCACAAGCATCTGTAACTCCAGTTCCAAGGGATTTGATGCCCATTTCTGGCCTCTGTGGGCACCAGGCACACATATGGTACACTTACATATAAACAGACAAAACAGTCACATCCAGAAAATTTAAAGTTATGAAAATTACTTTCTTAGGAAACATGAAATACATGGATTTTATAAATATCAGATTTATATAAATTAAGAAGCTGCAGAGTTAATATATGATGTCTGTCTTTGACAACATTTAAAAGAATGAAACAATGCTAAAAGACAAGTCATTATCTCTTGGTTTTTTGGCTGCCATCAAGTGTGCTAAGAATAGAAGATGTGGAGAAGACATGACCAAGAGAGAAAATACATGATTAAATAAAAGAACAGTTATGCCTTTAATCCCAGCACTTGGGAGGCAGAGGCATGTGGATCTCTGTGAGTTTGAGGCCAGCCTGGGCTACACAGTGAGTTTCAGGACAGACTCCAAAGCTACACAGAGAAATCCTGTCTGGAAAAGCAAAACAACAATAAGCCAATTATGTAATCAATCAAAATCAAAGTTCAAGGCCAGCCTGATCTACACAGGATCTATACTGAGACTCGGTCTCAAAAACAAAGAAAAAAAGACAAGTTTGTATCTGCTATAAACTGCTGAAAAAAGTTGGGGCTTGGTGATTACTGGTGCCATAACCAATAACTGACAAAGTAGCTTTTAATGATTTACCTGCTGCCGTCTGTAGGGTTTCTATACTACTTTCTGGAGAAACCAAGGATTCTGAGTGTGGAGAGTTTGAGGCTTCCACAGACCACTCCTGAGACGCAACAGCCATGGGAGCAAATGAGTCACCGGGAAGCATACCTAATAATGAAACACAGTTTTTAAATGTGGTCATCAATGGAGGGGGAAAGTATTTGACAGGTTAAATCAGTGACCACACAAACCCAAGGACCAATAAGAGTAGAGGTTTTACAGGAAGGTCTGGCATTCTTCAGTTTTGTGTTAATTGTTGGTTTTTAAAGATTTACTTAATTGGTGCTGCAATTACGACCCTCCCCACGTGGTTTCTATATCAAACTGGTCCTTCACAAAAACAGCAAGTGCTCTTAATACCTAAGACACTTCATATCAGGTTTGAGATAAACTGTTACCAGGCAAAGAGTAACACTATATCCTAGTAGCACCAGGGACACATATTTATTACTTCCTACTGATGTCACAGAGATTTAAAATACTGAAGACTGAAGACTACCAATATCAACTTCAATGGAATATAGTAGATAGCAAATTATTGTGAGCCTTCATTCACGTATAAAGCAATATTAGAGCCGGGAAGTGGTTTGTGCACGCCTTTAATCCCAGCACTTGGGAGGCAGAAGCAGGTGATATCCCTAAGTTCAAGGCCAGCCCTGGTCTACAGAACAAGTTTCAGAACAGCCAGGGCTACCCAGAGAAACCCTGTCTTGAAAAACCAAAAAAACAAACAAACATAAAACAAGACTAGAATCTGCCTTTATGAAATGCTTAATAAATTATTAGCAAGTTGACAAATACAAGAATTATGCTCTTTTATGTCAGACATAATATGAGATTTACTATCAGATGGTTCCAGCTATTACCAGCTATTAAATTCTTTCTTTCTTCCTTTCTTTCTATTTTTTTAGGAAACAGAACCTCACTGTTAGCCTTAAACTCCTGAGCTCAGGTGATGCTCCTGTAAAGGGTTTCTCTGTGTGGCTTTGCGCCTTTTCCTGGAACTCGCTTTGTAGCCCATGGTGGCCTCGAACTCGCAGAGATCCGCCTGGCTCTGCCTCCCGAGTGCTGGGATTAAAGGAGTGCGCCACCACCACTGGGCAAGAATGTCTTTTATAATGATCGGTACAGTGGGCTATTTAGATTGGGTTAGAAAAGAGCAGCAAGACTGATTAGAAGACTAATAGGGTGATCTAGATGTGAAGGGATTTAAATGGAAAGGAACCAAAGAGGACACAAAAGAACCAAAGCATACTCTTCTAAGACAAGAGCATGGGGGGCACACAGCCGGACTCTGAGCTGCCAGCAAAGGTGCAGTATCATGAGTGTGAGCCCACTCCAGACAACACAGTAAGACTTTGTCTAAAAAGAAATGGAGAATCATAGACTTCAAAGGAGGAGAACAGAAAAGAAAGTGGTCAGAAGACACTCAGAGCAAGTAAAACATAAAAATGCCAACAGACAAGATGAGGGTACTACTGCTTGTTTACAATGTACCTGACACCATGCTATATTTTTAACATCTCTAAACAAGGAACAAATGCTGGCTCCATTGTATATATTTAATATATATACATATATAAATATTTAATATATATACATATATAAATACATTGTATATATTCAGTGGGGAGGTCTGTGGCTCAGCTGGATTACTTGCCCAGCAAGCATCAGGAGCTGCTGTGATCCAATGCTTTATAGCCAGGTCCCAGTGGGTTCCATATATCATCTCAGTACTTGGTAATGGAGGCAGGAAGAGTAGAAGAGGTAATTCTTTGCTACGTAACAAATTTGAGGACAACCTAGGATACATGAGATACTATCTCAAATAATAATAAATATTAAAAAACTGAAATTTATGAAGTAATTTTTTCTAGACCATGAAAGGCAAAATGTGCACAAAGAATCTGACCATACATTATAGGATTCAAGGTCTTATAAAAAGCCCAATTGTGAATTCTCTAATTTGCCACTCACTGGGAGACCCTAAAAATCCTTACCCTTTCAGTTTCAGTCCAAGGTGCTATGTAATATGGTGTTTTAAAGTGTGTATATGTGTGTGTGTGTGTGTGTGTGTGTGTGTGTGTGTGTGTGTGTGTGTGATTACTGGAGCCATAAAACACACACACACACACACACACACAGATTTTTCATAATTTCATATTAGTCCAGGTGTGGAGAAGAGAGAATCAGGAATTTAATGATGCCTTTTACATAGATAAAGCCAGGCTAAGCTGATTTCTTATGTAGAACGTCCCTCAAAATTTTTATTTTATTTTTCACTTTATCATTTGTCATTTATTGTATGGATCTTTGTACAATGAATAAAGGATAGATACTGGATCTGGCTGAAGCCATACCATAACTGTCTTGCAGAGGGTCACTTTGCTCCATAAATGCTGAAGCTTTTGTGGGTCCACTGGTGACAAAGAGCAGATCTGCCAGGCCATCATCAGGGTGCATCTTAAATGGATCTAGAATAACAACAGAATCATATAGTGAATGCAATTAGAAAGATTATTATCTCTTAGTTCCTATTAACATTGATTTGTTACATTTGTATTACCAATAGTAAATTAAATAAAATAACATGACTACATGACAAAGAAGCAATAAACATTCACTGATTCATTTGGTATAACAAAATATAATCCATTGTTCTCTTAAAATTTGATTACCTAGGAGAGCCAGCAAACATAAAACCTCATGAACGAACACTCAATACTCCATGCCATAAAAACATGAATGCCTGAGTTAGATCCTCAGCACCCACAAAAATAAAGACTGGTATGGTTGTACATGCTTATAATTTCAGTGCTGGAGACACAAACACACATACACAAACACATAAAAATTAAAAACCAAATAATAAAATGTTGTAGGATATTATTTTAAGGTGTGTTACTTTTGTTTATGTTGCATTTGTTTAACTCTGTGAAGCTGTGTTACTGTGCCTGTCTAACACTCCTGATGGTCTAGAACTGAATGGTCAATAACAAGACAGGAAAAAGGACAGGTGAGGCTGGCAGGCAGAAAATACAGAGGAGGAGAAATCTGGGAGGAGAGGGCTCGGAGACAGAGAAGGAGAAGGACTCCTGGGCCAGTCACCCAGCTACACAGCAAGCCACAGAGTAAGAGTACAATTTACAGAAGTAAGAGAACGGGAAAAGCCCAGAGGCAAGAGGTAGATGGGATAGGAAAGCTGGCTAGAAACTAAGCCAAGCTAAGGCCGGGTATTCATAATTAAAAATAAGCCTCCCTATATGATTTTGTTTAAGAGCTGGGTGGCAGGCACCCTGAAAGAGTGAAAACAAGCAACAACAATAGAATGTATAGTGGGCATGAAGATACATGCCTGTAATCACAACACTCCCAAGTTCAAAGCCAAAATCAGAAACAAAATGAGATCCTGTCTTCAAAAAACCAAACCAAACTAACTCAGCTAGAAAGGTTATTCATAGAACAAAAACAGGTAACTCTTGTGGGCTTTGTGCAGAATAATGCATTTCAAATGCTTGTTGAGATCAGTATGGTGGTGAATGTAGGCTTTAACCCAAGTTCTAGGCCAGCCAGCCCTTACATATCGAGATCAAATCTTGGTTCGGGCGGCAGTAGCACACCTTTAATTCCAACACTTGGGAGGCAGAGACAGGCAAATCTCTTTGAGTTCGAGGCCAGCCTGGTCTACAGAGCAAGATCCAGGACAGGCATCAAAACTCCATGAAGAAACCCTGCCTGGGGAAAAAAAAAAAATCAAATCTTGGGACTAGAAGAAAACTTTTGAGAGTCAGTTCTCTGGCATAAAAAAAGCTCTGCTATTACTGAAATAATTTCTGTGAAAAGAATTAGGGTGCTAATGGATTCCTGAACCTTTAGCTTTTAATGTACATGAATGTGAGACAATTTATTAGTAACTGGTTTTGAAAAGATTATTTAAAAAAAAAAAAAAACTACAGGGAATTAAATGCTTCTGAAGAAAGGATAAATAAAGCTGGCTGTGGCTGACCTACCCGTGTAATCCTAGCATTTTGAAAGGCTGACATGACAGAAGGGAGATTTGTTACTGTGGACTACATTATGAGACCCTATTTCAAACACAGAAAGAAAAAGGAGGATAAAGATAAAAGTCCAAGCGAATGTCTACAGAAAATAATTATACTTTGGCCATGCCTTACTGAGCTATTTTGAAGCCCAAATGCTTTATCTTAGTGGGAGCTACAGCCTTGTCACCTATTACCTCACAGCTCACATTTAGCAATCACACACACACACAGCCTGCACTTACCAGTCTGGTTAGTACCTAACACTCCCTGAGGCTGGAAACAAAAGCTTGCATCTTCTGGCCAGTTCTGGCTGTTCTGATATTCCTGGTAGGCAATTTTCTCTTCAAGGAAGTCAGTGGGAGACCCTTAAGATACAAACACAAAATAAGTTACAAGATACTACTATTTCCAATCTATTAGAATTTACAAGTTACAGATAGAACAATATATCACAGTCACATCTAATAAACATCTTTCGGGGGGGGGGGGGGTGGAGAGTTGTTTGTGTGTGTGTGTGTGTGTGTGTGTGTGTGTGTGTGTGTGTGTGTGTGTGTGTGTTTGAGACAGGTTTCTCACTAGTAGCCCTATCTGCCTACAACTGTTTCCCAGAGTACTAAGATTAGAGGTGTGGGCTATTAAGCCCAGAAAGGAGAAAAAATGGTTTTTAAAGCTAGAAGGAAATGGAAAGGTACTCCACAGTCAAGAATGAAAGATTCAATATTAAGGTAATTCCTGGACAAGCAAGATAGCTGAGTTGTAAAGATACCTGCTATCTAGCCTGATGACCTAAGTTCGATTCCTAGGACCCACATGGTAGAAGGAGGAACCAACTCCTGGGAGGTTGATGACTGACTTCCATATGTGTACCATGCACTTGATCCCAGACACACATACACAAAACAATTTAAACAAACAAACAAAGGAAATTCTCAAATTAACCCATATTCAGGGCAATTCTTGAATTTTAGCTTTCAGGCTAAAATTAAGTCTAGATTCAAAGCAAATAAAATTTAATAACAGACGTTTTAAAAAGCTGTCTATTCCATAATCTATACAGAAGTAAAAAAAAAAAAAGTATACCCGAAACAATTTTGAAGAAAAAATAAGTTTCAGGGCTTATAGTGCCTGATTTGCCAAGTCAGTGTAAGCACACAGGCTTCCTTTGGTACTGACCACATATGTAAGCTCCAACTCTGTGCCTGACATAAAACAAGCAGTCAAGTGCTGTTATGGGGGAAAGAACTCAAAGAAATAAAAAAAGACCAAAAAAAAAAAAATTGTTAAGAGTCAATTGGCACCAGGCAGATCTCTGTGAGTTCAAGGCCAGCCTGGTTTACAGCACGTGAGATCCCGGACAGGCTCCAAAACTAGAGAGAAATCCTGTCTTGAAACCCCACCTCCACTCCCGCCACCACCCCCAAAAAGGTCAATCGGCTTATCCCAGCACTTGGGAGACAGAAGCAGATGGATTCTGGTGAGTTTGAGAACAGCCTGATCTACATAGCAAGTTCCAATAGAGTCAGAACTACATAGTGAGACCCTGTCTCCAGGGATTTTAATTAAAAAAAAAAAAAAAATTAGGGGGATCCTTTGGGTTTCATCAAAGATGCCAACATAAGTAAAGAGTTTAAGGAGGGGATTGAAACAGAGTTTCACTATGTGGCCCTGGCTAGGTGGATTGTAGGTCCTGTATGAAGACAACCTTGACCTTGGAATTGTTTCCTGAAGGCTGTAGTCCCAAGTGTGGCCACCATTGCCACATGGCTGTAATCACAAGTGTGGCCACCATTCCCACGTGGCTGTAATCACAAGTGTGGCCACCATTGCCACGTGGCTGTAATCACAAGTGTGGCCACCATTGCCACGTGGCTGTAATCACAAGTGTGGCCACCATTGCCACATGGCTGTAATCACAAGTGTGGCCACCATTGCCACATGGCTGTAATCACAAGTGTGGCCACCATTCCCACGTGGCTGTAATCACAAGTGTGGCCACCATTGCCACATGGCTGTAATCACAAGTGTGGCCACCATTCCCACGTGGCTGTTTTTTTCTCTGTTAAATTTTCTTAATGTGTATGAGTGGTTTTCACCTGTGAGTATCCATGTGCATGGTCAGAACAGGGCATCAGGTCTTTGGAACTTTAATTATGAAACAACATATGGATACTGGAAACCAAACCCAGGACCTCTGCAAGAACAACCTTTACTCGTTCATCTCTATAGTCCCTGACAGCTTTTCAGCAAGTAACACAGAAGTAACTGGATACTTCATTTACACCATCTATAAAAGTTAACCCCGATACATCAAAGACCTAAAAAGAATTATATTCTTAAAAATTTGTAAAATGCTACAGGAGAAATCTCTGTGGACTTTAGGTTATGTAAAAACATGTTTTTTGCATCAAAAAAAGCACTATACACAGAGAAAAAAATGTGCAAATTACACATCAAAATTTCACACTGATGAGCAAAGCAGAGCAGCACACAAGAGGTACAGTAAGGAGGGTCGGGAAGCCCAGACTGCCACAACATACACGCACACAATTTAGAAGATCATAGACCTTTATTAAAGGGCTTACACACAGAAAAGGTTATAATTAATTATAGTTAAATTAAAAGTCAATTTAATAATAGACATTTCAATAAAATATATACAATGGATATTACACATAGGAAAGCAGTTCATTTTTTAAAAGAAAGTGTTTCTTTATCTCTCTTTTTTAAAGATTTATTTATTTATTCATTTATTCATTCATTCATTCATTCATTTATTTTATTTATTATGCATACAGCATGTATGACTGGCCAGAAGAGGGCACCAGATCTCATTACAGATGGTTGTGAGCCACCATGTGGTTGCTGGGAATTGAACTCAGGACCTCTGGAAGAGCAGTCAGTGCTCTCAACCTCTGAGCCATCTCTCCAGCCCCAAAAGCAGTTCATTATTATTAGGCACTAAGGAAATACAAATTAAAATGCTAATGAGGAGCCACAATATTAAATATTTTTAAAAGTCTATATATAATCAGCTAGGGTATAAGTGAATGGTAAAGTGAATGGTTCAAGGCCGTGAGTTTAATAGCAAAGCACTGGGAAGAAGATGGAGAGTGAAGGCTAAAGAGATGGCTCAGTAGTTAAGAGTACTTGCTGTTCTTGCAGAGGATACAAGTTTGGTTCCTAGCACCCTACAGAATTTCTTTTCTTTCCAAATCATACAGCCACATGATACTCCATTGTGTGACCACCTCACATTTTCATCCACTCTTTAGCTTAGGTCCTACTTTTTAGCTCCTGTAGTAACTCATGAACACATAAAACTACATTCTTAAGATATGTGCCTGTAAGCAGAATTGCAAGGTTATGTAACAATTTCATGTGGAACGTTCTGAGGAGCAGTGTAATTCTAACAGCAATACATAATTGGCTTTATTTTTTTCCATGTCTTTATCAGTGCCCATCTTATTTTAGTTCTATATTACATCTGGCTGTGAGGGTGGTTTTTTTTTTTTTTTGTTCTTTTTGTTTGTTTTGTTTTTTAAAGATTTATTTATTTATTATGTATATAGGATGTATGACTGCAGACCAGAAGAGGGCATCAGATCTCATTACAGATGGTTGTGAGCCACCATGTGGTTGCCGGGAATTATACTCAGGACCTCTGGAAGAGCAATCAGTGCTCTTACCCTCTGAGCCATCTCTCCAGCCCCTTTGTTTTGTTTTTAATTTATTTATTATGCATACAGTGTTCTGCCTGCAACCTTGCAGACAGGAAGAGGGCACCAGATTTCATTACAGATAGTTGTAAACCATCATGTGGCTGCTGGGAATTGAACTCAGGATGTCTGGAAGAAGAGTCAGTGCTCTTAACCTCTGAGCCATCTCTCCAGCCCCCTGGCTGTGAGGTTTTTTTGCTTTAAAGATTTTCGCCCCCTGGGAGCTGGAGAGATGGCTCGGTGGTTAAGAGTGCATACTGTTCTTGCAGACCTGATTATCTGTTCCCAGCACCCACATGGAGTGGCTGTAAGTACCTGTAATTACGGTTCCAGAGGAATCAAAAACCTCTGGCCTGGAAACATTCTGAGACAAATGAACTCATGTACACACAAACAAAACAAAACAAAACAAACAAACACACACACACACACACACACACACACACACGTAAATTTTTATTCTTTTTTCTCCCCTAACTTTGTTGTTTAGGTCTGCATCTCCCTGTAAACAAATTATGTTGATCATCTTTGGTACAAAAACAATAGGTTTACTGTGACATTATTTTGTATATTCCCAACATACTTTGGTCACATTCATTCATCATATCACCTCTTGTACCTTTCTCTTCTCAAATACCTCCTATATTATTTTCTTGTTTATGTATCTTCCCTAGAGTTCAAATACACTAGAGACAGCATGTGATGATTTGTGAAGCCTGGTTTATTTACTTACTTTATTTTATTTACATGATGATTTCCAGTTCCACTCATTTCCTGAAAACATAATTTCATTGTGCTTCATGGCTGAATAATTCTACAGTGTGTATATGTTTGTGTCAAACTTTATTCATTTGTTGTCAATGATCAACTATTATGGCTATTATGAATCAAAATGTCATAAACACAGGTATCCATGTGTTTCTGCTGTATGTATGATGATAAGTTGTAAATCGGAGAAGTGGGTACAAGGGTACATTTTCCTTACATCTTCTGGAGAAGACACATTCAAGTGTGGTTATTAGGCTACTTCTTTCAAGAAGGGAACGGCAGCACAGCCTGAAGCAGCTCTCAGGAGCCTCGTTCAAAACAGGCAGCCTCTAGCTATCAGTATTATTAATGAGCAGCTTTAGCAGAAACTCACTCCCACATCTTCAGCAGATACTGCTGACCCAGATTCCGTTCTTAAAACTCCTCAGCTAAGTAGGTAAACTCCCCTGTAGGAACAGTGGCATTTGACTAAATTTAACTTTTTCTTTCTTTCTTTTTTTTTTTTTTTTTAAAGACAGCAGCTCACTCTACAGTCCAGGTTGGTCTCAAACTCTTACAAAACCCCCGAATACTGGCCTGGATTACATATATGAGACATTATGTCTAGCTTTGGGACTTCTTGTTTTTATTAATGTAATTGTAATCCACTCAGAGCCTCTTTTAGTAAAAGATTGAACAATAGAACTGTTAACAGTAATTCAATTTACATGAGGAAATGATGGGGACATCATTAGTCACCTTTAGAAACCTTGTTATTTTTTCCCCGCTGGGCGGTGATGGCGCACGCCTTTAATCCCAGCACTGGGGAGGCAGAGGCAGGCGGATCTCTGTGAGTTCGAGGACAGCCTGGACTACAGAGTGAGTTCCAGGAAAGGTGCAAAGCTACACAGAGAAACCCTGTCTCCAAAAACCAAACAAACAAAAGAAACCTTGGTTTTTTTTTTCCGAGGCAGTGTTGGTGCACATCTTTAATCGCAGCACTCAGGACACAAAGGTAAGATGACCTCAGTTCGAGGCCAGCCTAGTCTACAGAGTGGGTTCCAGGAACCCACAAGGCTACATAGAGAAACCTTGTCTCAAACAAAACAAAACAAACAAACAAGAGAACCAGCAAGATGGCTTAGTAGGTAAAGGCACACTGAGCACAACCCTGGTGACCCGAATGGGTAGAGCTCCAGAAGCTGAGTCAAGGGAGGAGATAATTAACTCCATAAAGCTGTCCTCGGACCCCACCCCCATGCACACATAATAGTAATATTAAAACTGTTTTAAAAAGTGGGTTGAAGAGGTAACTTGGTGGTTAAGAGTAGTTACTACTCTTACAGAGGATCCAGGTTCAGTTCCCAGCACCCACACAACAGCTAACAACTGTTTCTAATTCCAGTTCCAAGGAATCTGAGGACCTCTTCTAATCACTTGCACATACATACATATAGGCAAAAGACTCATGCACATAAAATAGTAATCAAAAAATGAGAGAGAAAGAGAGAGAGAAAATAGTAAGTGACAGGAACCACTTTCCATGAAACTGATTAGCTACCAGAAAAATCAAGTGGGTAAATAAATGTTAATAAATACCAATTAGTCAAATATTGCATCTTTGTATCAAAACCAGATTAATCCTGTATGAGAAGGTCTGACTCAAGTGGACAGACCTTCTACTTGAGTATGTATTAATTAATTAATTAATATTTGTTTGTTTATTTATTTATTTTTGGTTTTTTGATTCAGGGTTTTCTTACGTCACCCTGACTGTCCCGGAACTCTTTCTGTAGACCAGACTGGCCTCTGCAAGGAATAAAAGTGTGCACCACCACTTTCAGCTTAGACTCTGGGTTTTAATATAATAGCATAAAAAACTTTGCTACTGTGGTTTCATACACATATTGCTAATAACCTTTAAGATTTATCACCTGTCAAGCTTTCACACCAAATCAGAGAATATATATAATTAGTTATCTGGGGGGGGGGGGGGGGGAGAGATCCAATACAGACTTCCTCATGTACTTCAACCCAAACAACATACGATGCCAGATTGAACTCAGTACCTACCATATCTTTACCTGGCACCTAACTGGTGTCTAGAAAATGATGTTAAATGAACAAGTAATTACAAGCAGTGGTGGATTTCTCGCTTTACAGGGCTGCATAGTCTAAAAATATAAATAAAAAATTCTGGAACCCCATAAGACACAAAATCAAGTATTAAATTAGTATCTAAATATTAACTCTCCTCTTGTTTCTAGTCCTCTTAAATTCGGCTCTGCTAGTGAGTCAGCTGAGGACTGGCTTGGTTTCCCACCCTTCTCTCTGGTCCAGAGCTGGCCATAGTCTGACCTGGGCAGCAAAGACAGGCATTCATCCAGGTGGGCTTTTGGTTTTTGTTTTTGTTTTTTAAAGACAGGGTTTCTCTGTGTAGCTTTGATGCCTGTCCTGGATCTTGCTCTGTAGACCGGGCTGGCCTCGAACTCACAGAGATCTGCCTGGCTCTGCCTCACGAGTGCTGGAATTAAAGGTGTGCACCACCCCTGCCAGGCCTTGATTTATTTATTTAAAAAAATAATAATAAAAAGCCAGATGTGGTAGTGGCACACGCCTTTTAATCCTAGCACTTGGGTGGCAGAGGCAAGTGGATCCCTGTGAGTTTGAGGTCAGCCTGGTCTACAAAGAAAGTTCCATCACGCCAGGATAGTGAGACTGTTTCAAGTAGGTCAGGTCACTATAAAGCTCACTATGTAGGCAAGGATGGTTTTTAATTTCTGATCCTCCTGTCTCTACTTCACCAAATGGCAGGCTTTTGTCATCTTGCCTGGTTTAGGCCCAGGGCCTCCTGCTGCTAAGCAGGTACTATACCAAACTGAGCTATCGTCTCCAGCACTGGGCTTTATTTAGTTTTAACCCCTCACCGTTCACTCAACCCACAAAATCAAGCACATCGTTTCCTACCACAGAACTGAGATAAAACCAGAATCCTAGATAAGTCTGCTTCCTTATTTTACTAGTACCTGATAAAAGCACATCACTGCACACTGCACATATCGATACAGCAGTTTTCTCTCTTTTCTGAAGACTGTAACAACACAAGTACTATATCTTTCATACATATTGGTTGTAACCATAACCCACTATACCTGCTTCTGAAGGTTGTCCTCTGACCTCCACACCTGCATATACACCTACACGAGAACAGAGAAAGAGAGGATAGATAGATAGATAGATAGATAGATAGATAGATAGATAGATATAAAGAATAAAGGCATCTTTTAACTCAACCATTCTGAATTATTATCATGTAATAATAATAATTATTATGTAATAATGTGTATATGCATGTGTGCGTGCGTGCGAGCGTGCGTGCGTGCGTGCGTGTATACAAGCAGTTCTCTCCTTCCACCATCTGGGGTTTGAAGAATAAACTCAAGTTATCAGGTATGTCACTAAGGTCTTTTCCTGCTGAGCCACCTCAAAGGCCCTGAATGTCATCTTCCTGCCTCCACCTCCCAAGTCCTAGGATTATAGGCATAGGTTCTTATGCCCATCTCCTTTCTATTGGTTCCTAGTGGAGACCAAATGCCTAACCATGAGACATAATTAACATGACCCTGTAGTCTCTCAACATGTCCTGCATGTTATCCTTGTAGCTAGGCATGGGCAGTACCCATCAAATAGAAACAGATTAAAATCAAGCAGGTCCAAAGAGCAGCAGAGGATACAAACTCATTCACTGTTGTCTTCTTTTGCTTCATCCTCAACCCATGCATGCATGGCCAACTGATTTAGGGAAAAATATGTAATTTATACATGGGTTTATACAACATGCTGGTATTCCCCAAAGTGGAACATCACTGTATCACTAGAGCCCCACCCGTAGTAAAACTGAAAGACTGTTGACATAATGGCTGTAAGCCATATTCTTTCTCTAGTGACTAGAGTGCTTGCTTGACAGACTCAGTTGATGGAATGAGTTAGCCATTGTGACAATGCATGAACTCAACAACATAGTCTTTCCCCACAGACATCTTACCTGATTAAAGCTAGCAAGTATCCAGACAGACAGACCAATAATGAGACCTATTATGTCACCTTTCCTCAGGTGGGACTAGCTAGCCACCTGGTCATACAAAATGACCAGGATGTCATTCCAAAATGGAAGAGAAATATAAGTTTTTTTCTCATCAAAACAAAATAGACTCCAGAAGAATGCCTACATCAACATCCTGATATTTCATGTATCTCTGCTTCTAAACCAAGTGAAGAATGGGCATTTTAAGATCAAAGAATTACAGAATGAAGCTCATGTCTGTAGGACTCACTAATTTCAACCTATCCCACCACCTAGAAGGCCTAATTTAAAGAGACAGAACTGCTTGTTGTTCAGTTAGGAGACAACACTCTGAAGGGTTGATCACTGCTTTGAATCAGACACCTTAACACGGAGCTGTTTCCCCTACTGCCAGAATATACACATTTAGAATCAAGGAGAAAGGCAGGCGGGTTCTTTCACATGATTTGTTTATATATGGGCTTGAAGCCCAGTCCTCACACATGCTGAGCACAAGCTCTACCTCTGAGCCATACCCTAAGCCCCTGTCATTCACCACTCTAGAACCCAATAATCAATCCATCACAAAAATGCTTCTTCACTCTGCCAACTGAGTTCTACTAATTTGGAAGTTTTAGTCTCCAAAGAGGAAATAAATCTACCAGCCTACAACTAACAATGCAATTAAATTAGAGGATGGGGCTGACTGCCAATTTGGTCAACTGGGACTCTATGTCACTGAACCAATAATCAGAACCTATGGGTTGAAATGACTGAGCTCAATTATAAAGAAGAAGTTACTATATAAAGAAAGCCAGGAAGACTATCTGGAACCCAAGAGACCCTTTGAAGTACCTCTTCAAACTTCCTTGCCAAAATTGGTGAAAAACTAGAGGAATAAAAAACCAGGCTGGACTAGGGAATGAAAATGAGTCATTTCACTAGGTAAAGAAATTCAACTAGCTCAAGTTCTGCCTAAAGAAAGGGAAATATAAAATTGGTAATTCAGGAAGGTGAGGCATGGTGGTGCATACGTTAATCCCAGCACTTGGAAGGCAGAGGTAAGTGGATCTTTTGAGTTTGAGACCAGCATGACCTACACAGCAAAACTCCAGGCCTACCAGGGTGAGACAAAGTAATTCCTTATTTCAAAAGAAAGACACTGGTCTTGTGATCTACATCAACAATGGCCTTGTGACTAATTACACAAATGAGAGCTACATTACAGGTTTCTTTCTGTTTGTTTTTTGAGACAGAGTCCCATTATGTCATGCTGACTGTCCTGTAACCCTATGTAGACCAGGCTGGAACCACATCCTGACTGCTGGGATTATAGGCATGTGCCATGACACCCAGCTGAAAACTATGATAGTTTTATATATTTCCTCTTTCATATGTATGAATATATGTATGTATATTATTTGCTTTGGGGGAAGTTTTCTGTGTGTCCCAGGCTAGCCTCAAATTTGGTATATAGCTGAGGATGACTCTAATTATTCTACCACTACCTCCACAGCACTAGGAATATATATACCTTTAACAGGTCTGTTTGTTTTGTTTGAGATAGGGTCTCCTGTATTCCAGGCTGATCTTGAACTTGCTATGTAGTCAAGGATAACCTTGAACTCCTGATCCTCCTGCCTCCACCTCCTGAGTGCTGGGATTACAGGCTCAAATTAACATACCTGGTTTATGTTTGTATTCTTTTTTTTTTTTTTTTTTCTCGAGACAGGGTTTCTCTGCGTAGCTTTGCGCCTTTCCTGGAGCTCACTTGGTAGCCCAGGGTGGCCTCGAACTCACAGAGATCCACCTGCCTCTGCCTCCCGAGTGCTGGGATTAAAGGCGTGCGCCACCACCGCCCGGCTATGTTTGTATTCTAACCATTTTCTTCTTCCTATTATTATGAATTACTGAAGATTAATATATGAGCTTAGTATGATGGTTCATGACTGTAAACTTAGCAGCATGTAGGAGGCAGAGGGAAATTTCTGAAAGTCTAAGCTAGCCTGGACTATACAGTAAGCATAGCAGCAGGCCATACAGGGATACATAGCAAACTCTGTCTCAAAAAATAACAAACAAGAAGTTAGGGATGGATTTCAGTTGGTAAAGTGCTTGCTTGCCCACCATGGACAAAGTCCTAGGTTTATCTTCCAACACCAAATAAACCAGATGAGGTGGTGCATACCTGTTACTAACACTCATAGGGTAGAATGGCAAGAAGATCAAGGCCAGCTCAGGTTACATGACAACCTGTATTTAAATATATATACTGGGCAGGAAAGACAGACGGCTCAGCTGGTGAAAGTACTTGCTCTCAAGCTCGATGACCTGAGTTCAATCCTTAGGCTCCACGTGTTACTCCCGCAGGCTGTTCTCTGATCTACGCAAGTATGCCGATGTACAAGCCATCCCATGTGCACAAGAGATATTAAACATGTAGTTAAAATTTTGATAAATATATTGCAATGGAGACACTGACTATAGAGTGAGCATGTCCTCACTTTAGGGAAAAGGTCATAGCTTTTTCATCATGTGAGGGAGGTCAAAAACACTATTGGTTTCGTTATCGCACAGAGTTCAGATGTATGGAGCAAAGAGCATACGAAAGCTAAGTAGCGAAAAAGGTAGTAAACTGCCAGCCAGCCATTTACTGTGCCCCAGGTCCAGGCGTCCTTACTGGAGCCTGTTCAGACTTCCTTTGGCAGTTGTTAAGTACAGAATGCACTAAAAGGGCACCTCTTCTCTATCCCAGTGTGCTTTCTATTTTCTTCCTTCCATAGTGTTCTGCTTTAAAGAACATCGAGTAGCAGTCATGTCAGTAAGTTTCAGTAAGCGCCACCGTAAGCATTTTTATGGGATATATCTGCCAGTATTCTCTAATGGCTTCCAGGTAACTTGGTAGCAAGCATGAAGTAACTCAGCAATGTCAATGAAGCCAAGTAAACGTAAGGAGGACTAGAAATATGGTCAGAGAGATGACAGGGATATCTTGTAGCCCCTTACTGTAGTATATATTGGCTGAAGCTTTTTCTTTGACATAGGTAACCACTGGAGTGTTCGCAGCAAAAAAGGCCTATGTGCAGGGCCACACCAGATATTAAACTTTTAAATTATTATTTTATGTGTATAGGGGTTTTGCCTGCATGATGTCTGTGTACTACGTTAGTGCCTGGTGGCCTCAGAAACCAAAAGAAGGCTTAATAAGATCCCCAAAAACTGGAGTTATGGCTGGTTGTCAACCACGAGAGTGCTGAGGATCAAAACTGGGTCCCCTGGAAGAGCAGCCAGTGTTCTTCTGAGTCATTTCTCCAGGCCCCACATAGCATATTTTTAAAAATATACACTGCAAGAAGTATGTAGAAAAGAGCTAGGAGACTAGTTCAGGAGACCTCGGTGTTAGGTGGTAGCTCCAACTAGGGAAGAGACCAGTGGAGAGGTATACCCAGACATGGTCAGGATCTGTGTGTTTTTCTGAAAAACTAGATATGGGTGGGAGTAAGACAGATGCTTCAGTCCACTTGTTTTTTGTTTTTTTTTTTTTAAAGATTTATTTATTTATTTATTTATTTATTTATTTATTTATTTATTTAGTATACAGCATGTATGACTGCAGGCCAGAAGAGGGCACCAGATCTATGCCCATTACAGATGGTTGTGAGCCACCATGTGGTTGCTGGGAATTGAACTCAGGACCTTTGGAAGAGCAGTCAGTGCTCTTAACCTCTCAGCCATCTCTCCTGCCCTCAGTTCACTTGTTAAAGGCAGCAGAGTTTACATTTAATGAACAAGGAGCAGGTGTTTTGTTTGGGACTTATTCTTTTGCAGGTGGTGAGGAAGGGATAATGAGCACAGTTTAGGTCATCTGAAATGTTAAATGTTGAGTTCTACATCCAAATGGCAACTTCAACTTCTAATCTTCAGAGGAATTATATCTGTCCTTTTGGTGGGTTTTTGTTTTTCAAGACAGGGTTTCTCTGTGTAGTTTTGGTGCCTGTCCTGGATCTAGCTTTGCAGACCAGGTTGACCTTGAACTTACAAGATCCTCCTGGCTCTGCCTCCTGAGTGGTGGGATTAAAGGTGTGCGACACCCTGCCCGGCCAATATCTGTTCTTACAAAAATGTTCCATTTACTGTCTAGCATTTAAACAGTATTTACATATTTATGCATTCTCTCCACAATTTTTTTTCATTTTTCAAAACTAAAATTCTGTATCCAAACACTAACTCCCCAATTCCTTCAAGCTGCCATTTTATTTTCCATTTCTATAAACTTGACTCCTCCAGGAGTCTAATATAAATGTTATCATACAGCATCTGTCTTCTGTGACTGGCCTGTTTTCTTTGAGGTGCTAGAAATTTGAACCTATGGTCTTGAGCATGCAAGCACTCTAACTCTATTCTACATTCCCCAGAAGTTAATTAGCCCCCTTTCAATTATGATGTCTCATCATAAGGTTCATCCATGTTGTAACCATATCAGAAATTCATATGCCACATTTTACTTATCCAACTCCTGTGTTGATGGGACACTTGAGTAGCTTCTATCATTTGGCTAATATAAATAATACGTCTATAAATATGGTTGAACAGGGGCTGGAGAGATGGCTCAGTGGTTAAGAGAACTGACTGGTCCTCCAGAGGACCCAATTCCCAGCACCCATATGGCAGCTCACAATTATCTGTAGTTCCAGTTCCAGGTGATCTCATACCAATGCACATAAAATAAATTATTAAAAAAAATATGGGTGAAAAAAAGTCTGCTCAAGCCTCTACTTTTGGTTTTATTGGTAAAATATCTGTAAGTCAGATAGTCTTTCTTATTGCTATTTTTTTGTTTGTTTGTTTGTTTTTTTTTTTTTTTTTTTTTTTTTTTGTTTTGTTTTTCAAGACAGTTTCTCTGGGTAGTTTTGGTGCCAGCTATTTTGTTTTTGAGATGAGATAAGGTCTCACTATACATAGCCCAGGCTAACTTCTAACTTCAAATCTCTTGCTGCCTCAGATTCCTAAGTGTTTTAAGTATGAGCTCAATAAATCTTTTTTTTTTTTTTTTCTTTTGAAAAGGCAGGGTCTGGGCTGGAGAGATGACTCAGCAGTTAAGAGCACCAACTGCTCTTCCAGAGGTCCTGAGTTCAATTCCCAGCACCCACATGGTGGCTCACAACCATCTGTAATGAGATCTGGCGCCCTCTTCTGTGTACATAATAAATAAATCTTTAAAAAGAAAAGAAAGAAAAGGCAGGGTCTCATGTAGCTAGGCTAGCCATAAACACAGTACTTAGCCAAGACAAAGATGATCTTGGGGGATTGGGGATTTAGCTCAGTGGTAGAGTGCTTGCCTAGCAAGCACAAGACCCTTAGTTTGGTCCTCAGTTCCCCCCCTCCCCCCAAAAAAGACAAAATAATAAAGATGACCTAGCACCTGCTCCCCTCACTATTTTTTAAAAGGGCTGTGTGTGCGTGTGTGCGTTTTAAAGAGATCCACCGCCTCTGCCTCTACTGGGATTAAAGGCATGTGCTACTTTGTCTAACTGACCCACCCACGCCCACTTTTGAAAATCAGTAGCCCAGAGCAGCCTCAAAGTTTCCATGAACTACTGCATCCTAAGTGCTGGGAGCACAGGCACAAAATCATTTTTAACTACCTCTTATATATATGGTATAAAAGTATGACCGTTTTTTGAGAATTATATTTATTTTATGTATATGGGTATTTGGGGGGCATGTATATGAGTACCTGGTGCCCCAGGAGGTCCAAGGAGGACATCAGATGCCCTGGAACTAGAGTTACAGACAGTTCTAAGCCCCCAAGTAGGTGCTGAGAACTGAACTTGGGTCCTTTTATATATGAATATCTGGATTTCCCAACAACATTTGTTGAAAAGGCTGGAATTTCCCTAATGAATTATCTTGTCATCCTTATCCAAAATCATCTCACCATAAGTACAAGGATTTATTTCTTGGCTTTCTATTCTATTTCTATATCTATCAGCACGATGGTTTTGTTTTGTTTCAAACAGGGTCTTAGGTAGCCCAGACTAACCATAAACTCATGGTCCTCTTTCCTCCATCTCCCAAGAGCTACGACTACAGAAACGTACCACTACCATGCCTGGTACCTTAGTATCACACAGCCAGATGCATTTATAGTCGGCATACGAAGTTCTAAAATCAGCAAGTGTGAGACTTTCAACTTTGTTCAAGATTGTTACTCAGAGTTGCTTCTTTAGATTTATGAGGTCAGTTTTCCTGATTGCCCCCCCCTCCCCGCAAAAAAAAAGATTACTCTGAGTTTGAGGGAAAAATCACTTTCTAAAATTGCATAATAATCATAATCTTCTAATATTTCACTGCATTTGGGAGCTCCTTTCAGAACCTAGCCACACTTATCATTTGTATGCATCCTTTTTTTTTTTGTTTTGTTGTTTGTTTGTTTTTTTTGTTTTGTTTTTCGAGACAGGGTTTCTCTGTGTAGCTTTGTGTCTTTCCTGGGACTCACTTGGTAGTCCAGGCTGACCTCGAACTCACAGAGATCCGCCTGCCTCTGCCTCCCGAGTGCTGGGATTAAAGGTGTGCACCACCACTGCCCGGCTGCATCCTTCTTATACAAACTCCAGAACATTGTGATTTGGTGGTGGCGATTGGGGTATTCTGTTTGTGTGGAGGCCAGGACAACCTCAAATATCATCATCAAGAATGCCCTCCAGTCAGTCATGGTGGCACATATCTTTTTGTTGATGTTTGAGACAGAAAGGTTTTTCTGTGTAGCCCTGGCTGTCCTGGAACTCACTCTGTAGACCAGGCTGGCCTCAAACTCAAGAGATCCATCTGTCTCTGCCTCCTGAGTTTTGGGATTAAAGGCATGCACCAACACACTTGGCTAGCTCTTGTCTTCTGGGAGGCAGAGGAGGTGGATGTCTGAGTTCAAGGCCAGCCTGGTCTACATAGTGAGTTCCAGAAAAGTCAAAACTACATAATCTTGTCTCAAAAAAAAGGGGGGGGAGGGGAGGGTGTGGAGAACGCCTTCTATTGCCTTTGAGAAAGAGTCTCTTATTGGCCTGGAGCCCCATCAGTTAGTCCTGTTTACCAGTGAGCTCCACAGGGATATGCCTCCTCAGTGTCCTCACCTGTTGTATGGCAAGTGCCCCCAAAATAAAACATTGCCTTCAGAGAGTAAGAGGATGCTCACAAGCCTCAGAAAGCTAAAAGGTCATACATGCAGGAGGACAAAGATTTTTGAAAGATTTTGGAAGATTTTTGAAAGTCCCTATCAACAGCTACTGGGGGGTAGAAAGAAAGTCTTATTGGGAGCGGACTTCACGTCACGGGCTGGAGGCTTCTGGAGTCAGTTGGAGTGGGCTTTCCAGTGGTGCAGCTACTTTTGTGTTATCCTTGCTCCTTGTAAGTAACCCCTCACCTGTCAGTAATCCCAATGAAATGCTCACCGGCATTGCTGCAGTCATCACTTTTATCTATCATGAACTTCCTTCTTGGGTGAAGACATATATGCGTGTGTTTGTCGCCCCAGGAAGTCTGCCACACAAATCTCTCCACACCCAGCTTTTTACATGGGTACTGAGGACTGAACTCAGCTCCTCAAGCTTGTGAGGCAAGCATGTTCCTGACTTAGCCATCTCCCCAGCCCATGAGCTATTTTTAAAGGGCCCTAAGAACCCTAAAACTGGGTACTCCTCCCTTACAACTTCTCCCTCTTGGGAGCTCTTCCTCACTTTTCCTTAATAAATCTGTATTTTCCTTAAAAAAAAAAAAAAAAAAAAAAAAAAACTTAGAAATTTAGTTAGTCCTGGGAATTAGAAAGTTAATTTTCTAAATTAAAGTTAATTATATATGTGGAATTTCCTGAGAAAAAAACTTATTTGTATTAGAAATCTTGCTATGCACACCAGACTGGCTTGGAACTCTCAATTTTCCTGCCACTGATTCCTAGACTCCTAAAAAGTGTCTTCATTCAGTCAACATACATTTACAAACTTTTCTATTGTACAAATACAACATTCTACACACTATACTTTATTAAAGCCACCATATTAAATATTACTGAACATAACAAATTTTATTAGATAAACCCAGAAGGTATTGCAAGAAAACTGTGGAGATAGATCTTTTTTTAATATGGTACTACAAAGTATTTAACAACTGACATGCCACAGACACTGCCTTTAGTAGATGGTTTACCATTCTGCCAACTCAGCAGGTGCTACTAAACCAACAGTCCCTGAGCTTCCTAATGCTCAGATTCTGGATAACAGAGTTGTTTAAGTGAAAACACCTTAGAGAAGTCCACAAAAGTATAGAATTATTATGAGTGGGATCCAAAGCTTTGTTAGACGGATAACTCAAGCCTCAAATTAAGACCCCAGTCAAAATGCAGTTCATAAAATGTTTATGTACGATGTTTATTAGTGTAATTTAGCACAATGACACAGAAAAATGTCCCAATATACAAACTGTTAAAAGTCTAAAGTCACAAAAAAATACAAATGAAGCTAAAAATTTGTTTAAAAATGAATAAATAAATATACTGTATCTACAATATTGGGTGATACAGGGGTGGAGGAAGAAAATGAGAATCATCATCACATTTAAGTAGAGAGGCCCTATATAGTCTGTGACCATCATGGTAACACAGTACTTTTTCTTTTTTTCAAGGGACAGGCTACTTCCGAAGTAGCTATATATGAACCATTACATTATTGCTTTCAAAATAAAATATCTAAATGCAACAGATGGAGCTAACAAACTACATTAAATTTCATCTGGCTATTAGCAGAAAACAGAACATTTCTATAAACTCATAAGGAAAAAACATTAAAAAAAATTTTAAAACAAAATAAGCATAAAATGGAATAAAACAATGTCAATTATGAAGTATGAGTGTATGTGACATTTGCTGCCTGGCATTATGAACCTACCTGTCACTTAGAAAAGCTACGGAAAGCAACAAATGTACCGAACATGACTTTTAAAAAGCAAATGCTACTATTTTTTTATTTTAAAGTTCCCTGGCCAACTCCCCTACCCCACAATAAAAAGGAGGGGAAAAAGCAACATACATACATACATATACACACACACAGATATTTTTTTTTATTATTATTTGATGGCATGCTTTCCCACAAGAGTTTCACACTGCTGTCAACAGCTTGGAAGACATGCTGTACCTATCGCAGCCCTCTGGCTAGACCTATCAGAGAAGCACTTAGCACAGATACCAGCCTTGTGATCACATCCCTGCTTCAGTTGCAGAAGTCACTGCAAGGATTTTCTTATATCTTCAAGTTATTCTGACTTTACCATCCAAACGTACATGGGGAGGGGGGGCTTGCTTTCACAAAGCTCAGGGTAGCCTTGATCTCAGGCTGGCCTCCTACTTCTATAAATCCTGGCTCTTCTTACTGGAGTCTGAAATCTCAGATGTGAGCCACTACAAGCAGATTTCAAAGGTAGTTTTTTGTCAGAAGATAAAATACAAAGCACATTTCACATTCCAGTTCTTATATCAGAATTCCTCTAAGATCTCAAACATGGCCTGGGATTTATGTTCTACTCCCTAAAACCCCAAAGCTTAATCAAAGGTTCCACGGTGCTTATCCTAAATGGTTCTAGGTTTTATGTTGTTTTGTTTCATTTTCTTATTTCTTTGGGAAATGAAGAAAAAAGTACCAATAAGACGGAATGAGAATAAAGGATTTTACACACAGGACTTCACATAGGATGCACCAATTCTACTGGAATGTGGCAGAAAAAAAGCATTTCAGAGCTCAAGCAGATCCTAATCCTGAAAACAAACAGACCTTAATCCTGAGTGGGTTTTTGAAACAATTAGACAACAATTTCACTAGACGCCAGGCACAGTGACACCTGCATGAAGTCCCAGCTGGGAAAGTCAATGCTTGAGTCCAGCAGTTCAAGGCCAGCCTGAGTGACACAGTAGGAAGGTGGGCAGCAGCTGTGTGAGCTCTGGCAGGCATTCAGGCCCTTAGTGTAGCTGCTTTAGGAGCTTGCTAAGCGGGCAGTGCTTCTCAAGTGTTCTTCGGTAGCTACTCTGGAGTTCAGGGGAAACTGCTTTTTATCCTACATTACCCTCTGTCCTACTGCAGGAGTCCAAACATTAAAGCTGTGCTCCAGTTTCGTTAACTTCCTAATTCTTACTCTATGATTTTGTTCAAAAAGTAACTTTGAATATTTTTTTAAAAAAATGACAATAATGTCAAATTTTCAGAAGAATCTAGGTCTAAAAAAATAGATAATATAGTTTATGATAAAAACAATTTGGATCCACCTTGCAAATAACAAAGACCATTAAAAAAAAAAAAAAAGGTGTCACTGTGTAGCCCTAGCTGGCTGGGATCAGATCAGCTAGGCTCTGCATGCTGGGATTAAAGGTACTCACCACAACATCCAGCACAAATAACAATTTCATTCTGAGAAATCATTTTTTAACTGGAAAACATTACTTCAGATTTTAGTAAGGTGGAAAGAAACACTGGTGGCCTAGAAGCCTAACCTTCACCAAAAGCAAGCTCACAGAGGGAAGCAGGAGAGGCAGGAAAGGGAAATTCACTGCAGCTTGGTGGCCTCAAGCCCTTTATGAAAGCACAGGTTCTCAACTGGTTTTTACAGTATGCTGATTCCCCCATTGATATGCAAAAAAAAAAAAGAAAAAAAAAACAAATGGAAAAGGCCAACTGAAAAATGTTTAAAGAAAAATGTAAAACTGAATTAAATGATAAAATGAATCTAAAAGAGATCAAGGAAAAGAAATGACATTTGATGACTTTTATAAATTCTAAAATCAAAAGAATTCATTCTGCACATTGTGCTCACAAAGGAAAGGAGGTTCCATCAAGCCCTGCAGAACACAAGAAGCAGGTGGCTTGTTCAGGCATCAGCAGAAAGAGGCCCCGAAGAACTACCCTCAGTTTCTTCTACATGGTGTCCAGGAAGGAAAAGCAAAGCTGCAAAATGCTGAAGGTTTTACAAGTGTAACGGTGCTTAGGAAAGATCACTGGTCTGGTGTTGCGGCAGCCCCAGTGTTGAGAGACACGTTAGGCTTCTAGGAGGAGAAAAATAGAAAGGGAGGAAGAAACAGGAAGGGGAAGGAAAGGGCGGAAAAGCACAGGTCATTAGTAAACAGCAAGTTCAATACAGCAAGACGCTCATAAAATCCACTATGCTATTAGTGGAGCTGCTCCTCTCTCAGCTCTACAGACAACATTCTGTGGAAATCTGAGAGGGGAGTTTTCAAAAAGGCACTAAGCCAAATGCTCTAGTTAGTGATCGTCAAATCAGAAGCAAGTCACAACATGCTCCCCAAAACATGCACTCTTCGCCCACTCTATTTCTTCCCTCCTCTGATGAAATCTGTATACTCAATAAAACACCTATTTTTAAAAGCAATGAAAGAGTTCATCGTCAGAACCCAAACAATCTGGATGTGAACACATTTTTACCTAAGGAAGGAAAGGAGTTCAAAAGCAGAAAGACTGGCTCTTATAGTACCAATGGGCAATTCACTAAGAGCTGGGTTTCCTCTTTTGTCATCGGGAAACTCGGGAAAAAATGTTTCAAGACTATGTATTGGGCACACACAGACCTCCTCCAGCCACTGCACTATTAAGATTTTTTTAAAACACTAAGTCTCAGGGCGGGAAAGATGGCTCTTTCAGAGAACCTGAGTTTGATTCCCGGCACCCACATTGATGATTTACAACTATTTTTAATGCAGCTCCAGGAGACCCCATGCTGTCTCTCCACTCCCTACCCCCTACATAAATAGAAATAAAATAAACCTTAAAAAAACAGAACCCATTAAGTCTTTTCTGGTCAGGCTTGACATCCTGTTGGAGAAGTCTAACCTAGATTTGATAGCTGTGCCTTCCTGTGTAAAAAACAATACCCACTTGCTCCAAACAGCCATTCATATAGATATCCTCCCTCCATCCCTTCTTGCCTCCAGCACTAACTCCAGGTTAAAAATACTGGATTTACTATTTTGCTTTTTGTTTTGTTAAGAGTTGCTTTTGTTTTTAACTATGTGTACAAGTGTGAGCATGTCGTGTGTGGTATGTGCATGTGAGTGCAGCTGTACCCTAAGGACAGAAGGAGATTCCCCAGAAGCTGAGGTGATAGTTGTTACTCACCCAACATGGCCCTGCTGGTAATTAACTTGAGGCCCTCAGCAAAACAGCTCTTAATCACTGAGCCCTCTCTCTAGCCCTGGTTTGTTTATGTGAGAAAGGGACTTGTTACAAAGTCCAAACTGGCCTCAAACTGCCTGCTAAGTGCTGGAATTACAGGAGTGAGCCAACACATCCTGGCTAAAAGCACGTTTAGTGCGTGTGGGCGTGCGGCCCGCAGAGGAGGGGGGGGCACCTTTAATACCAGCACTTGGGAGGCAGAGCCAGGCAGATCTCTGTGAATTCAAGGCCACCCAGGACAGGCACCAAAACTACACAGAGAAACTGTCTCGAAAAACTAAAAAATAGTAATAATAAAAATAATAAATGCTCATGTTTAAGCCACTTTTCCTTTAACCACAGAAAACCTTACAAATCATATCTTTCCTTTCAAAGCAAGAGCAGAAATAATTAATACATATGAGTACAACAGTCAAAGTTAAAAAAGAAAAAGAAAAAAAAAAGTCAATTCTTTTGAACATGACACTTATGCTTGTTCCTGGTTTTCAAAGTACAGTATATATGAGTCACCAATAAGAAAGCTAATTTTATGAAGTAAAACTTACATTCACAAAAAACAGAACCTAGACTTCAACTTCTTTGAGGTATAAAGATATGTACATTTTCCTTTTTTAGGGGGAGACACTAGAAGTGGAACATAGGGTCTCATACGTGTTTGGCAAGTAACTATCACTCAACTATATTGTTGGGTACTTTATTTTGAAATGAAGTCATAATAAATTACCCAGAGTGGCCAGGAACTCACTCTATAGAGTTGTGCTCTTCCTGCCTCTGCCTCTCAAGTTGCTAGGATTATAGGCCTGAGCCACTAAAGTTCATCTTACAGCATTTCTTAAGGTTAGTAAATAAAAAGTCAGGCTGGAGAAATGGGTTAGCAATTAAAAGCACTTTCTGCTCTTGCTGAGGACCTAAATTCAGTTCCCAGCACACACATGATGGCTTACAATTATCTGTAACTCCAGTTCCAGGGTATCTAATACATTCTTCTGGCCTTCTTAGGCTCCTGCACACATATGGTATACATAAACTCATGCAAGCACACACATACACAAATTAAATTAAGGGGTTGGGGATTTAGCTCAGTGGTAGAGCGCTTGCCTAGCAAGCACAAGGCCCTGGGTTTAGTCCTCAGTTTTGAATTAAAAATAAATAAATAAAATAAATTAAAAATAAATAAAGCATATATTTTAAAGAAACTGTATTGCTAACAACAGGCTTTTGGAAACCTTTAGAACTGAACAATTCTATGGTAAAGGGAAGGCTTTCATGGCTTAATTATATAAAAATTGAAACAAAAAAGTACATCTTGTGCTTGTCTCCAATGTACTGATGTGAATCAAAATGTTGCACCCCAGAGTTAAGAGAGTTTTCTGATGCAAGAACAATGTACTCTGAGCACTAAAGGCCAAACTCATTTGGATCAACTGTGTCAGCCTGATCATAACTGCAAATTAAGTGTAGTTACTTACAAAAATATAGTGACTCTCACACAGGCTACCTAAGAGACATTTTATAAAATATAACACATCCTATGTGGGCATATTCCTGCTATGGTGCTGGCATTTTTAAATGCTCATTATAAACACACCAGGAGGGGAGGAGAGAGGGCTCATGCTGGTTATGAGGTGAAACCCTAAGGGAGCTCTGTGCTGAAAGAGTACTAGTACTGGGCTACAAGTTAAAGGTAGAAACAAACCCCAAAAGCAACAGTTAAGGTTAAAGATAGAAAAATTGAAGACAAAACACAAAACAAAGCACTTTAATTTATTGTTATGGGTTTCTTTCTTTCTTTTTTTGTTTCATTTTGTTTTTGAGACAGGTTTCTCTGTGTGACAGCGCTGGCTATCCTGAAACTCACTTTGTAGACCAGGCTGGCTTCAAACTCACAGAGATCAGTCTTCTGAGTGCTGGGATTAAAGGTGTGCGCACCACCACCTGGCTGAAGGTTTCTTAATACTGATTTTAACAGGAAACTAAGTGCAAAGCACATTCAGTTAGAGACCTGGCTCATCAGGACTTCAGGGAGCAGAGAAAGGTTTCTCATATAGCAAGGTGATGGCTTTTTTGCATCTTTAAAAGTTCAAGATTGATTCAATTCTTATGTGGTTCATTCACTTCCAGTAAACATTCAAGGACTATGAAAGCAAATTCTGCTCTTTCTCTTGTTGAAAGATGCTCCAGGTTAAAATACCTCCAACAGGAACAGCAAGGTTCTTAGAAATAACTCATATACTTCCATAAAAATACTCCAAGGAGCTTGCCAAAATGTTTATTATGGAATCCCAGAGACCACTTACCTGTAGTGTTATTCCCTTCCATTCCATGATCACCGTTGGCTAGAAGCATTGGTTTAGAAGATGAAATACCTGCAATAATTATGAAGAATAATTACGCATTGTAAAACAAAGTAGAAATAAAAAAGGAACTACCGACTATGTAATTTTTTGTTACTCTTTGTAGTATCAGCAGCACAAAGCACATCAAAACTATCCAAAATTGTCAATCTTCAGTAAAAGAAAACACACTAATTCCTGTCCCACTCACACCTTCAGTACTATCACCAAAGAAAAGGCCTTTCTTTTTTTCTTTTTCAGATTTATTTATTTTATGTACATGATGAGAGTTTTGCCTGAGGAGGGGGCTGGTGCTGAGGGAGATGGAACCCTTGGGACTGGAGTTATGGGTGGTCGTAAAGCCACCTTGTGTGGGTGCTACCTCTAGAGCAACAATAGCTCTGAACCACAGAGCCATCTATTCACCTTGAAAGGGACCTTTTGTTTGTTTGTTTGTTTATTGGTTTTCCTTTTCATTTTTTTAAATTTATTTATTTTAAACAGTAAAATATTTTCTCTGTAGAAAATAGTACAAATGAAAACATTTCCCAATAAGCCCTTTTAAGCCAAATGAAAGCTGAATTATACATATAAATATCGATTAGATTCTGGGATACAGAAGAGATCTATCTTCATCTGTTCAGAGAGCTATGTTTTACTTAAGTTGTGTAAGTGAGATTCCTATTCTTCTTCCCCTTCACTGTTTGATTTACGGCAGACATTTTTCTATAGGCTAATCCATAACCTAAAAAGATTTTAGCCTCCCCTCCTGAAAGTACTGCCAGCATTTTCTTTCATCAGCTTGATTATTTATTGGTTTTTCAAGACAGAGTTTCTCTGTGTAGCTTTGGAGCCTGTCTTGGAACTTGCTCTGTAGACCAGGCTGGCCTTGAACTCACAGAGAGAGATCCACCTGTCTCTTCCTCCCAAGTGCTGGGATCAGAGGTGTGCACCACCACCTCCCGGCAAGAAAGGTCTTTCTAAAAAGCAAGTCTAAGGGTCTGTCCATTATATATCCTCCACCACCACCTCGGCACCACCACCAACTGCCAGGCAGGTTTTCTTTGTGTTGATCTGGCTGTCCTGGAAATAATTCTGTAGACCAGCTGGCCTTGAACTGAGAAATCTGCCTGCCTTCTGCCTTTAAGTGTTCGGACTAAGGTATCTGCCACCACCGCCAGGCATAAGTATTTTTACTCTAAAAATTGCCAAAGATTGCTAACAGATTCAATTTAAAAAAATCCACAAAGCACCTCAGTTTAAGTAAGCATGTTTCACTTGAAATGATCCAGGGGCTTAGGACACTCCTCCAATAGGAGCTCCAGGACACCATCATTGCTCCTGGGCAAAAAGACTACATGGAGACTACTAGGAATCCTCTGTTGTGTTTTGTATGGAGGCAGGGTTTCACAGCCCAGTTTAGCCTCAAGCTTGTTTGTATACACACAGGAAGTCTTTGGGTACTATATAAAACTGGGTGAGCATGGTGGTACACTCAGGATATGGGGCAGGAGAAACATTAAGTTCATGATCTTCCTCAACTATAAAGTAACTTTGAGGCCAGCCTGGCCTACATGAGACCCTGCCTCTGAAAATAAATAAATAAAATAAAAAGTAGGGTCAAGGTTTTGTGTTTTTGTAAATGGATACCTAATTGTTCAGCATTATTTGTTGAAAAGACTATCTTTGCCATATTGAATTACTGGTGCAAATGTGCAGCTTTGTGGAAAATCAATTGTGTTACTTTGTTTCTGGGCTTTCAATTCTGGAAGTGTTGTTTCTGTTTAGTTTCAGGATGTGTGTGTGTGTGTGTGTGTGTGTGTGTGTGTGTGTGTGTGTGAGCATGTGTGCACATGTGCATCAAACACAGAGCTTTACACTTCAGTGCTTTGCTTTTAGCAGCTAGGAAGGCATTTTACTGATGAACTATACCTCCAACCCTAGGCTTTTCCTCCAATTCTCATCTTTTCCATGGATTTTTAAGTGTAGGTATTCTGACACCATATAAGTTTGGCAACATTGATTTTTCTCTTTGAGCAGGGTCATGCTTAATTCCCAGGCTGGCCTTGAACTCATTTTGTAGCCTAGACATAAAACAGACAGACAAACAGACAAGTATGGCAGCATCTCAGTGCTGGGAAGGTAGAAACAAGAGGATCCCTGGAATTTGCTGAACCACCCACCAGTCTAGCCAAATCAGCAGGCTCCAGGTTCATTGAGAGACCTTCCAGGAAAGGAAGAGAAAGGAAAGGGAAGGGGAAATGAAAAGGGGGGAAAAAGGAAAGGAAAGGAAAAGGGGAAAGAAAAGGAAAGGGAGTTGAAAGGAAGGCACTGAAAATATTCCTCTGGCTTCCACATGAATGTGAGCAGGCATGTGTGCAGTGTACAAAGACACAATCTTGATGAGATCTTATTTACAATAGCGACAAACAGAAAAACCAACTGGGAATGTTCATTTTCTGAAAGGCTCTGATTAGAATTAGCATTTCCACAATCTGCGTAGTTTGCCTGCTGACCAGTTTCCAGGAATCATCCAAGAGCCTCCTGAAAAGTCTTCCCCACATGTTACCTCCTGGGTGTAGTTCCCCCAGGAGAGGAGGATCCATGCCTGCTTAGATCATCCCCTTTCAGGGGTTCTTTCCCTCTCTGAGAGTGTTTATGGGAGGGCTCGGACAAGATAGGCAGTCAAAAGAATTCTAACAGGGAGACATTTTTGAACCTCTGAAACATTTTATTTCAAGAAAATGGCACAGATATCCAGTTTGGAAACTAGTCAATCAATAGTATTGGAGGCCACTGAGCATGGACCCTCCCTAATTACCAGCTTTGGACACCCCACCCATATCCCTGGTAACACACTCATCTTAAAGGGAAACTGCAGCTGGGGTGTAAAATACATAAATTTATTTAATTAAAAAAAAAAAAAAAGAAATGGAAACTTGCTGGGCAGTGGTGGCACATTCCTTTAATCCCAGCACTCAGAGACAGAGGAAGGTAGATCTGAGTGAGTTTCCAAGCCAGCCTTATCCAGGACAACCAGGGCTACACAGAAAAACCCTGGCAGTGGGGAGAGGGAGGAAGGATCCTCAGAGGTATTTTTCACAGATACTTTTCAAAGACAAAAGGAAATCTAGACACTACACTACAATAACAAATGCAGGTTTTTTCTTTGGAAGCTAACAAACACAGTCTAGCCCCTTGATATCATGAGCAGATACTATCAAGAGCAGAAATCCTTGATAGTAATGTAATGTTGAACTGAAAAGACCGATCTGTTATCTCAAAGGAAGAAGAAAAAGCAAGGTATATCAGAGTACTAATTAGAAAAAAGAGAGATAAAAGGGTGAAAGAACAAGTTTCCATTAAATCCGCATAAATAACATGTATCCTGCTCACTCTTCACATAATGTACTGTCCTGATCCAGACATGCCAGCTATGTTCCACCCCACTCTTGGCATCAAGTCCCTGTCCTCAAACAATCAGCACTTAAGATTCATCATCCCTAGTTTAAGAAAGAGTACATATTTTTAAAAAATCTGTCCTGTTTTAAAATGTAAATCATAAGAAAATGGAAATTTTACAAAGATTGGTATTTTTTTTTTTTTGGCCATGGAAGTGGTAAAACTATAAACAGCTAGTGTGACTAAAGGATAGAAAAACAGAAAATCTCATTTAAATTATTAAAACAAACCTATATAGTCAGGCAATTATCAATTGAGAAATACTAACTCAATCTATTATCAGTATTTAATTCATGAAAAAAAATAAAGACATATAAAATGAATATAAACAGAATGCTGTAGCATTATTTAAAAATAGCCAAATATCCATGAAAAAATTCAACATAGAGTAAAATTCCAGAGAAGCCAGGACATATGGGTGGAGGTAGAGGAGCGTGGGAAGAAGGCTAATATGGCAAAATAAGTATTTTATGTAAGGATATATTCTTATCCTCATCCCATTTCTTCCTCTCTTTCCCCTTCTCAAATAATCACAAAATAGTATGAAACAAACACTACTAGCAAATGTTAAGGGAAAAGATAGGACACAGGGAGTAGACACAGAAAAATTCTCACAAAATCCTGTCTCAGAGAAGCACATTACAGAATTTAAGAGAGGATAAACAAGGAAAGCGAAGAAGCATGTTAACTTCAACATACTAGCAGGGGCTGAAGAGATGGCTCAGAGGTTAAGACCACTGACTGCTCTTCCAGAGGTACTGAGTTCAATTCCCATCAACCACATGGTGGCTCACAACCACCTAATGAGATCTGGTGCTCTCTTCTGGTGTACAGGCATACATGCAGATAGAACACTATATATATAATAAATAAGTAAATAAATCTTTAAAAAAAAATCTACTGCTATCTATTAAAAAAAAAATACTAGCAGAAGTATTTAAAAGCATCAGAGGGCTGGAGAAATGCTTCAGTGATCTACTGGTCTCCAGAGATGCCAGGCACGTACCTGGTACCCAGACATGTACCTGGTACCCAGACATACACAGGCAACACTCATACACATAATAAAATTACATAAATCTTCAGTGCTGAATGTGGTGGTACATACTTAATGCCATCTCTATACTTGAGTAGTTAAAGAAGCCTGAGAATTCAAGACCAGCTTCATCTAAACTAAAGATACAATCTATAAAGAAGAAAGTAATAAAGAATTTAAGAAAGGTAGCCTGGAGGCTGGAGAGATGGCTCAACACTTAAGAAAGCATATTTTTCTTCCAGGTTCAGTTCCCAGCACCTACACAGGGGGCTCACAACTGCCTGTAACTCCATTTTCAAGGAATCCAATGTCCTTCTCACCTCTGGGGGCACCCACATTCATGTATACATATCCACACAAAGAAATAACCATACACATAACTAAAAATAAAATTTAAAAGGATAGCCTCTAGTGATCTAGAAACTATGAAAATATGCATAAAGATAAAAATAAATGGAAATACATAAAGAAACTACAGGCTAAATGTGGAATAGATGAACAGCAAAATTGCCAAGTTTGTCCCTTACTTCTCCACATTCACCAATTTTCATTCCCACTATAGTCAGCCTCCTGTCACCTCCCACATGGAAGTATACGCTGGACACTATGACAGGAAATGAAGCTATCTCACCGGTGACAAAGATATCTGGAGGGGTGGAGAGCTCTGAACCCCCTCAGAGCATTAGACACTGACACACTGTGGTAGCGCTGTCACATACTGCCAAAGGCAGGCACAGGAACAGTTATCCATCACAGCATATCTCAAACAAAACTTCCAATAAATAACTAAGGAAAAGGTGCATTCAAAGAGAACCAGCACCACCCAGGCAAATCATGCTAACACAGCTAGCCAAGCACTCTGAGCTATACTCCCAGCCAAAATAGTAGATTCTATAAAAGACATACTTCCCTCAGAGACAATAAAAATAACCATGCAACTAGGAAACCAAAGTATGGCCTATACAAAGTAAAATATGTAATGACTACTAAAACAAAATCCTTTTAGATGGTTTCCAACTGTCTACACCAAGATTGAAAGAGTTAAAAATGGGATGTCAACTTTAGAAAATGAGAGTAATTTTTGAAAACATAGTTTCCTTAACATATAATCTAAAATTAATATAATCTAAAATATAGTTTCCTTAACATATAATCTAAACTATTGAGAACATGTCACAATAAATCTTGCTACCACATTCTTGGTCAAGATTAAAACTTCTACAAAAACTGAGAACTGGGGCCAGTTGGGTAGCTGAGGTTAAACGTGCTTACTGTGTGAGCCTGACAACCTGCATCCAACTCTGTCTGCAGTGCTCAGGGTCTCTCTGCTGCTACTACCTGTAGCACCTGAGACTTTTCCTACCTTTTAAATCTTTAACTGGCAGAGAAAATGAACCCAATCAAGACCCCTAGACTATCATTTTGAGGGTTCATCCTGGATTTCTTCTGAAGAAGATATCATTTTAGGATTTCTTTTGAGGGCCACTGACTCAATAAAGATGTGACAAAATTCCCCAAGATTCCTTCAAGTTCCCCACTGGCTTACCTCCTGGACAGCTGGAGCAAGTCAAACCCTCAGGGGTTTAGAATCTACTTTTCAACCAGTGCATGTCCTAAAAATCCTTTAGAAAATAATGAAAATTGACCCCCAAAATGAACTCTTAATTATGATACTCATCTTTCAATTAGAGTAATTTTGTAAGCAAGGGGAAAAGTCCCCTAAAATACCCTATGCTTGGCTTTTCTTTTACCTACGGGATCATCCAGATCTTGCTAAACATTACAGGATGGACCCACAGATTCTACTTGAAGTAGGCTTTATGTGTCTGCTAAAGTTTATTTTAATAAAGTACTTAACTTCTGATCAAGCTTCACCTAAATATTACAGATTAATTAAAATAATAAACTGGTGCAACTGACCTCTGGGTGTTCAATAAACATATTTGGAGGCCTACACACTGATGTGGTCAGAATAATAGGGAAAATATTTTCCCTCTTGTCCTCCAAAGTCAATTAAGTCTCAGCATTTCTAAATGTCCTGTATCTGTGGAAAGTCACCTTTTCAGTTGTTCAGGGAAACCATAGAGATGACACTTAGTGGACTGTCTGCAAAGAAGAGGGCCAACTTCCAAATATAAAACAATGGTCAAACAAGGCCTTTGATTTATGCTCATAAAGATGGAATGATTGGCAAAAGAGTGTAGGAGTCATAGGCTACCCCAAGCCCAAGTAACTCCTGAGATCAGCTCTTCAACTGGCCTTAACAACAAATGAGAGTTATTAATCTTGGCCACCTGCACGGTCTTAATAAACAACCAAAGGATATGTGTGTTGAACAGTCCTCAGATGTACTTAACCATATGAAACACTATTTGCACAACTATTTCGCACTAATGATTCTCTTCCTGATAACACTATCTGTTTCTAGAAGAGCACTTCTTAGAGCTATAATATGATGTCCTGTGATCTAACCAATCATGTTTTCTGATTAAAGGTACCTGCCAGATACCTTGTTGTCAAACTTACTGATGCTGATGTCAAGTTGTGACTTCAACAAATAAAACCTGGATTTCAGGTTTGGCCCATATTATCCACCATCACTGGAGGTTACAGCGGGCAGAGGCAACTCTTGCTGGTAGTTACTGCCAATAAGAATTCTATAGGATTCTGTCTGATAAAATGTTTCTGGTACATAGTCCAGTCAGCTACAAAATTATGCCTCACCTTGTTAAACAAAACTTATACTTATCATAATGTCAGAGAACTTTTCTCATTAACTTTGTCTCTTAATGTTCCTCACAAGGTTACAAAAGAAGAAAACTCAATGGCTGACTTCTAAACATAAATTAACTTATGAAAGGTTCCTGGAACTCTTGAACCAGATAGATTTTGACCTTCTCCACAGTGTACATCTTGCAGTAGACAATGGCAGCAGAGAAATCAATCTTGGTGATACCTATGACAAAGCCTACAAGAATTCTTTGGAAAGTCTCCTCAAGCATGAAACCACCCAAAACCTTTAGTTTTCCTCGGGTACTTGTCAGATTGCCCTCAAAGGTAACTAATTCTGTATTCTTATCAATACACGTTACATATATTAAAAAAAAAAAAAAAAGAATCCTTTGAACCATTTTCTTGAATGTTTTTCAAGATATGAGCAAATTGCCTCAATTATTTTTCTAACTATAATGAGCAAAATTATTAATAAGCCTCAATTTTTTTCTAACTATAATATATAATATGAGCAAAACTGCCTCAACTGTTTTTCTAACTATACTCCCAGTAGGAATTACAAGACTAACAGTCACTTTTTTCTTTTAAGTTTTTCAAGACAGCGTTTCTCTGTGTGGCCCCGGCTGTCCTGGAACCTGCTCTGTAGACAGACTGGCCTTGCACTCCGAGATCTGCCCTTGAAATCTGAGCTGCCCCTTTAAATCCCACCCCTTGGTGCTGCCCTGAGTGCTCTTCTGCTTTTCCTCCCTGTTTCACTCTTGCTCTCCCCCCACTCCCCTCTCTTTCCCCTCTCTGCCATGAAGTAGGCACACCTCTCTTTCTCTCTCTCCTTTCTGTCTTTTCTGTCTCTTTATCTGCTATTATAATAAACCATTTCTGAGCAGATGCAGCGCCTGTGTGAGAATGAATGACTTTCCACTAGCCACTTACCACCCCCACCCCCCACCCCTGGCATCTGCCCAGCATGTTTCCCTGCATGCTTGGGATTACACACACACACACACACACACACACACACACACACACACACCACCAACAACAACACCACGTGGGTGCCCCCCCACCCACCCACCCCCCCCCTGCCTTCCAGGTTCCTATAGGACTGCGTCCCCACCACTAGGCCACTCTCACTTCTATACATCACACACGCTGCCGCGCTCATGACAAGCTCCAAAAACACACACCATCACCAGATGGCTGTCTTAAACTCTGGACCATCACTGTTGGTTCAATTTTATCATGGCTCCTTAGACCCTCCTTTGCGGCACTGACTGCTGCTCCTCCGTCATCTCTAAACAGCTCAAAGCACTCATTACACACAGAATCCCTAACAGAGGTTAGGGTGACCTTTAAGAGGGGTTAGACAGACTCCTTGGTAGCCAGATAGACAGGGAGAGGGGTCATGGCTAGGTAATCAAGATGGCTCCTTTCCAAGATGGCCTGCTTCTTCCTCACCTAACTGACCTGAAACACAGCTTAGAAGCTTAAAACAAAGGCCTTGTAGGCTTGTCTCCAGCCAGCAGGCCCCCTGGCTTAACAAGTTCAAGGCCTACTCAAGACATGTCACACAACAGTTCTTAAATAATAGTAATAGTAATAACAATAAATTTACAATCTGGTTAAGTGACAACACGATATTTGTAAGAAATAACACACAAAGCATTTATCAGATTAAAAGAAAACAGACCAAACAGAAATAAGAGAAGTGACGTGACCACACACACAATACATGGAGCTTCAGTCTAGAAGAGAAGCAAAAATATTATGACACCAATGAGAAGAAAACCTAGGATTCATGAGAGGAAAAAGCTCGAAAACTTCTTTCAAACAAGTAGTAATCACTATACAGCACTGGGAAAATCCTCAGAAGATGCTATACTGACTTCTCACTGAATTCCACATAGGATCTTCATTTAATGAAATAAACTTCAGTTCAACACAGACAGTATTAAAACAGCACACCTTTTTTTTGTTGTTGTTTTTCGAGACGGGGTTTCTCCAGGTAGTTTTAGTGCCTGTCCTGGATCTTACTCTGTAGACCAGACTGGCCTTGAACTCACAGAAATCCGCCTGAACAGCACACATTTTTAAAATTAATCATATTCTCCCCATTCCACCTCCCCCCCCAGGCAGGGGAGGTTTCTCTGTATAACAGCCCTGGCTGTCCTAGAACTCCCTTTGCAGACTAGGCTCTGTTTGCCTGTGCCTCTCCAGTGCTGGAATTAAAGGCATGCACCATTAACCATAAAATTAACTAAAAATTAACCATATTCTTAGAGGAATAGAAATCCAAAGTTGCCTTTAAAAAAGTAAAAAAAAAAAAAAAAAATCACTCTCCATAACAGATTTCAGACTCCCACATGTGGCAAATAAACCTGGAAAAGAACGGGGGTAAAGTGCTGAGAAGAAGAGCCATGAGGAGGAGAGTAAGCCTTTGGTCAGACAGGGAAGATTGAGCACAGGCTCAGCACAAGCCTTTGCAATTCTGTACTGCCAGACTCTTGCCAACATCACCCTCTTGTGGCAAATTTTGGCAAACTGCACTATTTCATTAAGGCCAAGTCACATGAACAAACTTCTCTGCAGTCCAGTCCATTGCCCATCCTTTCCAGACTGACTTACCTTACCTCCTCTAGCCCAGGAGGACCAAAACCCTGCTAGGCCTCAGCCCAATGCACTTTTCATAAGCTCCACATGATCTGAATTGCTGGTTCAAAGGCTCACCCTTGAGGAGCACTGTCTTAAACTTTCTCTTTTTGAAACAGAGTCTTTCTACATAGCTGAAGCTATCCTGGAACTCACTATGTGGACCAGACTAGGCTATCCTGGAACTCAGAGATCTACCTGCCTCTGCCTCCTGAATGTTGGGATAAAAAGCATACACCATCGTCACATTGTGTAGAATATTTTATTCTACACAAATGTTGGTCTCAAAGAACTAGAGAGTTAAGTAGAAGCTATTAACCTCAAATCTTATGAACAGGACACAGAAAAAAAGTCTAAGTGACCTGCCCACAAACTTGCTAATTGCTCATGTGAATTTGAAAAATGTATGAGATGCTCACCTACACGAGGCAGTCACAGAATTTCTGCTCTGTCATTCATATTTGAAAGACAGATGCAAGGGCCAGCCACACAATGCTCATAATGAACTACCAGGCATTGGGCAGTTTATGAGTAAAGCAGAGAAGAGCAATGCATCTCAAGAACAATGACAAATACAGTAGGCAACAAGCATGCCACTGCACCCACTCATGAGCTTGAAATACATTCCTCCCTTTAATAATTAAGAAAAGGGTTCTTAGAATTGGTGCCATCATGTTTGTTACACCAAGTGTAGTCAGATAAAAAGTAACTCTCCTATTTATAATAAATGCTCACATGAAGGCAGCCATGCTTTTTTAATTCCTCATTTTATCAACATTTTTTTTTCTTTGAGACAAGGTTTCTCTATATAGTTTTGGAGCCTTTCATGGAACTCACTCTGTAGCCCAGGCTGGCCTGAACTCACAGAGATCTGCCTGCCTCTGCCTCCGAGTACTGGCTGGGTTAAAGGCGTGCCCCACCAACGCCCAGCCTTATCAATTGTTTTATTTTGAGATAGGGTTTCTTCTAGCACAGTTTAGCCTTGAACTCCCTATGTAACCAGAGATGACCTTGATTTTACCTTATCTATCTCCCAAGTGCTAGGTGTGGAGCATACTGCATGATTATTCTTCACTTTTTAGTTGAAGGTCTTTAGGGAGGCCATAAAAGTAGTAAAGGAAGCAAGCGGATCTCTGTGAGGCCAGCCTGCTCTACAAAATTTGTTCTAGGACAGCCAGAGCTGTAACACAGAGAAACCCTGTCTCGAAAAACCAAAAAAAGGAAATAAATACAACTATTGTTCAAAGAGTTCTATTATATGTAGCTTGTTCAACTGTTTCTTCTATATCTAGATGCAAAACATAGTTTAAACTTCCTTTAATTGGCCTGAGTTTCAATCAAACAAATGAGAGACTACAAAGCCTGTTCCAAAAACAAAAACCAAATTTAGGTGTGTACCTCAGGTTTGGGCACCAAAAAAAAGGTAGATGTATAGAGAAACATAAAAATAATGAAGACCTCTAGGCCTTGAGGCACATGCCTATAATCCCAAACACTGAGAAAGCTGAAGCAGGAGGATCAAGAGTTCCAGGGTAGCTCAGGCTACATCTTAAGACCTTATCTCATAGAACAAAAGTAACAATAAATTAAAATCTTTAGAGCTAATTCCATTGTGTCTGAAAACTGTGCAAAAGAACTTACTTGGAGTTAAAGAGATGGCTTGCCAGTTAAGAGCACTTATTGCTCTAGCCGAGAACCAAATTCAGTTCTCAGAATTTGTTCTTTGTTTCCTGACTCGAACTCACAGAGATCCACCTGGCTCTACTTTCAGATGCTGGGATTAAACACCACTACTGCCTGGGAGACATGTTAATATCATACTGATCAAATCACTCTAGATGAGGTATAGCCAGGTATCATGGCTGTCATGATTCTAATCGCAGTATTAAAAGAGGCAGAGACAGGAGCAGCTTTGTGAGTTAGAGGCCAGCTAGCACCCCCACCTCCAAAAAAGATAAAGCACAATAAGAAAAACTATTCCGACTACTTCCTTGTCCTTACCCATCAAGATCAGTCCTAGACTGTGGAAGCATTAAACTATTATAAGAAAAGAGAAAAGGAAAAGAAGCAAGCTTCTTCAACCAAACTCTGATGAGTATAGTATCAGTGCTGGGTTGGGGGAGCATGAGCTACCATTAGCTACTACAATAGCTAAGCCTTCTTTCCTACTGAATCTCTTTTATTTTCATGTGAGTCAGTCAAAGGACAGTTGTGACTATTTTCCATTAAGAAATCCACTTTTTTTCTTAAAGCAAGTATTTATGCAAATATGGTAAGATCTCTCAATTCTTCGCCTGATGGGGTGTGTGTGTGTGTGTCTCCCCATAAAGTTTACACAAAGCCACTAGATTTTCCACTTGGTTACAGAAAGTCAAAAAAGCAGTATGTCACTCCCACTTCAACAATATCAAGAAGATAGCTCAGAGCTAGGACACTGGAGAGATGTATCAATTGGTAATATGCTTGACTTGCAAGCAAGGACTTGAGTTAGACATTAGGAACAAGAGTAAAAGAGCAGGTGTGGTGGATTTGAGCTTGTAAGGGCAGTGTTAAGGGGGTGGGTAGAAGTAGGAAAATTTCTGAGGCTTATCAGTCTAGCCTATTTGTTGAGTTTCAAGCCAGTGAAGGACCTTGTTGAAAAACCAAAAAAAAAAAAACATAAGGGGGGGGGGGAGGAGTGGGGAGAACAAGGGAATCCGTGGCTGATATGTAGAACTGAGTGTATTGTAAAATAAAATAAAAGGAAAAAAAATAATAATAATAACTGGCCCAGTAAGATAGCTAAGTGGGGCAAGGCACTTGTCACCAAACTTAATAACCTGAGTTCAATCTTCAGGATCCACAAGACAAAAGGAAAAAAATGGCCCCTATAAATTGTCCTGACTTCTACATGGAATGCACAAAGGTGTCTGAGAAACACCATCCCACATTGTCCCCTGGCCTATACACACACCATACTACACCACACACACACACACACACACACACCTATCTCAAATGGGGGGGGGGGACGACTCTCTCTCCTACCTCCCCCGACTCTCATCTCTTTTATACAGTCACATGTAGCTCAATCTTGAAACCTGGACAAGTGAAGCAAAAGCTTCAAATCTTAAAATTCTGATCCTCTGTCTTCACCTCCCAAGTGCTAGGTTGATAGAGACATATGGGCTACCATACCTAGTTATGCGGGGTTCAAACCCAACCTAGAGATTCATATACTGTAAAGTGAGCTACATCCCCATTCCTTTATTGTCTCATAAAGAAATGTAATCCCTCGTTTAAAACTCAAAACTGCACAGATAGAATTTGGATACCTTCAAACAATAGAAAGAAAAATATCAATTTTATAAAACAGTTCCCCACTCATATTGTTGCTGGTCTATTATGTGGTATTTTGTTTCATTTCATTTGTGGACACAGTTCAAATTCACCTCAAATTTTCGATCTTTCTACCTCAGACCTCAATGGCAGCTTTTTTTGTTTTGTTTTGATTTTTTTGTTTCAAAGTTTCATTTTGTTTTCCAAGTCAGGGTTTCTCTGTGTAACCTTGGCTGTCCTGGAACCTATTCTGTAGACCAGGCTGGCCTCAAACTCAAAGAGATCCACCTGCCTCTGCCTCCCGAGTGCTAGCTGACTCATTTTTGAAGTCTGCATGATTTCAATTCTAAAACCAGACAAAAGAGTTTACCATGTCTACTCACACAATGCCAGCTCTATGAAGGATTGAAGCTGAAGACAGCCATGAGTTCAAGGCCAAAATGAGCTAGACAGTGATATCCAGGGCAGCCTGGGCTACAGTGTGAGATTCTGTCTCAAAATAACAACCAGCCAACCAAATATACATATAAATTACTACACAATTAATGATAATATCCCTCTTAAATACAGACACAAAAATCCTCAGCCAGCTGGGTGGTGGTGCACACCTTTAGTCCCAGTATTTGGGAGTTAGAGGTTGATCTCTCGGTTCTAAGCCAGCCTGGTGTACAGAGTAGATTCCAGGACAGCCAGGGCTACACAGAGAAACCCTGTCTCGAAACTCACCCTACCAATCCACCCTCAAAAAACAAGAAAAGAAAAAAATCCTCAGCTGTGGTGGTATTGTGTTCCCCAAAATATTGTGTACTCTAATAAATTTATCTGAGGTCAGAGAACAGACAGCCACTAGATACAAAGGCTAGAAAATGGTAGCACTCACACCTTTAATCCTAGCATTCCAGAGATAGAAATCTCTCTGGATCTCTGTGAGTTCAAGGCCACATTGGAAATAGCCAAGCATGGTGACACACTCCTTTAATCCCAGAAAGCCAGCCTTTAATCCCAGGGAGTGGTGGTAGAAAGCAGAAAGATATATAAGGCATGAGGACCAGAAACTAGAAGCATTTGGCTGGTTAAGCATTTGGCCTGGTTAAGCTTCAGGCTTTTGAGCAGTAATTCAGCTGAGACCCATTCTGGATGAGGACTCAGAGGCTTCCAGTCTGAGGAAACAGGACCAGCTGAGGAACTGGTGAGGTGAGATAGTTGTGGCTTGTTCTGTCTCTCTGATCTACCAGCATGGACCCCAATAACTCGCCTCGGGTTTGATTTTATTAATAAGAACTTTTAAGATTCCTGCTACACTCAGCCACATATTAACAAAGCTGATTTAGTAATATATATTACTGAATATATTTTTATTCAAATATATATATGTATATATATATATATATGAATAAAAAAAACTGTAAACTTTTCTTAAAGGATTTAACTGTGTTTTACTCCAGATGTGAGATCACACCAATAACCTGATTCCAACATGAATTGGAATATAAGCACAAATTTAATGTATTTAACTTTATAAAGTTATGCTTAAATATAAGAAATAGCAGGAACTTTAATAGAGGAAATTACAAAGCAGTTAGGTAGTAGATGAAACATTACAGAAGTCATCTCCTGCTTCAGCAACACTGATTTGACTAAAGGACAATGTGTCCTTGATTTGTAACAGACCCTTCAAGTGATTGCCTACACCAAAACCTCAGTGGTGACAAGTCATGACCTCCAATCTGCATTCTGAACATATGCATCCCTTTTAACTTAAACACTTACTTTCAACCTGGCTAGTGTCTGAGCATGGTTTCTTTTTGGCCTCTGGGTTCCCAGTTTTCTCATCACCATCCATGAGAGGAATATACTCAGTCTTCTCCACAGTTTCTCCCACAGTGTCATCATAGGGCTCGGCCTCCAGTGTGGCAATGAAGTCTCGCTTTATCTCTCCCTCAATCTCTGGAGGTGGCTCTGTCAATGCATCTACAAGACTGAGGTCCGCCATTCTGCACCACTGCAACTGCCTGTTAGAGGAAGAGAAGTTCACATGAACACTGCGAATGAACAATGGAAAACACTTCTAGAAGCTCTCTCATCAGTTGTTTTCAAGAGAACCAAAATCTAAAACTGAAGTACAGTCAACGCCTTTAGGATGATGAGAAAATTAAAGCTCATGAAACTTAGCCAAAGTGAGTCACTGCAGCTGACATTGTTCTCGAATCTCTCTAGGGCAGAAAAGCCAAGGACTATTTTGTTCCTTTCACTTATCTGAGGCGGGATCTTGTTAGATGTAACCCAGTCTAGCCTAACCCACAATCAATCTTCTGCTTCAGCCCCCAGAATACTGGGATTATAGGAGTATATATAGTCATACCAAGCTTATTAATACAGAAAATAAAGCACAAGCCAGGCGGTAGTGGCACACACCTTTGATCCCAGCACTCGGGGCAGAGGCATGCAGAGTTCTGTGAGTTTGAGGCCAGCCTGGTCTACAGAAAGAGTTCCAGGACAGCTAGGGCTGTTACACAAAGAAACCCTGTCTTGAAAAGCCAACACCCCCTCCAAAAAAAGTTACTTTTACTTTATGTGTATTAGTATTTTGCTTGCTTGCATGTTATGTTATGTGTACCACAAGCATGCTTGCTGCCTGTGGTGGCCAGGTGTTAGATATCCTGGAGTTATGTGAGTGCTGAGAACATAACCTAACTCAGGTCCTCTGTAAGAGGAGACAGTGCTCTTAACCACTGAGCCATCTCTCCAGCCCTTAAATCAGGTCTTTTAATTTCAACTCTCATAATATCTTTTCAGTTATCCCATATTTCCACATCAAGTACCAAAATAGTTTTTAGAAGAATATACAAGAGCAGATTAGAGTATTTCTATGAAAAAGACTGCATTATCAGGCAAATAAAATCATTGTTTTATGTTAAGGCTGGGTACTGCCTCATCATCACTGGTAGATAGCTCAATAAATTAGTACAGCCAACAATATGGGTCAATGGACAAATGTGCTTGCCACAAAGCCTGACAATCTGAGTTTGAGCCCCCGATTCCTATGTGAAGGTGGAGAGAACCAACTTTTCACAAAGCTGCCCTTTGATCTCCACATCTGTGCCACGCACACACACAGTCTCTCACACACACATAAAATTTTAAAACAAGCTGGGTGGTGGTGGAGCACAACTTTACTCCCAGCACTCGGGAGGCAGAGGCAGGCGGATCTCTGAGTTTGAGGTCAGCCTGGTCTATTTAAAGTGAGTTCCAGGACAGCCAGAGCTGAGAAACCCTGTCTCAAAAAAACAAAAACAAGAAAGAAATTAAAACAAAATGATTTGATAAATAAATATCTTGAGTGGAAGTATTCTATGTGGGTAGATAAAGCCATTCCCAGAAGCCATAAGGTAAGAGAATGAAAATCCTAGTGCCTAGGCCTTCTTCTCTAGGAAATGTGGGCTAAAAAGACCCCTATAGCTCCCAAAATACAGGCTATTGCCACAAAAGTTGGGTATTTATCAGAACAGGATGGTAAGACACCATGCACTTTGGTAGCAGGACACGGAGGGAGGGAGGGCTGGGGGGGGGGGGCGTGTAACTAAGTTGGAAGCTTCCTCCCTGCAGGCTAGATTTCATGGTCTCAAATATCCTGGCTGATGGGGGGATTGTTACTAACAGTCTTATTCAGCTATGGATCCCCTGTGTGCTACACTACCCACCTGCCAGACAATGAAAAAGAGGCCTAACTGTTACAGGATTTGTAGCCCATTCCACAGGAGAAATCTCACACCTGGTACTGTAAAACTGGTCAAAGACCTGGTGCAGATGAGGTCATAGGTTGAAGTGGGGAAGCCACTGCTGTTGTTTTGATAAACAGACATGATGCACTTATCATATTGCCTTCTAATCTTTTGGTCAGAGAAGCTTCTTTTTTCAATGGGTAGCCATTACTGCAGAGACTCATGCTGGTCAGAGTACTGGGAATTAGTGGTGGCTGAGTGGCATCTATATCAGCCCCTCAACGCTCAAGGAGCACAAAGGGAGATAGATGGGATGGAAGGAACAAAAGAACTGAAGGAGAGGATAGCATGTTGTGAAAGTGCTGTCTTCAGGAGGACATGGCTGCTGGCTGTTACATTCTTGAACTTTCTCTCTCTCAGCTGCTTTTGATTACCTGCAGAAGACCAGAACAAGACTGAACCTGTTAACACACACGAGGCCACACTACTCCTACAGGATTTACACACAGTTAATGAAAAGGGATTTTCTTCAGTGGTATAGCCCCGGGTAAACTGCCCAAGCTCCTGTAAAACGAACCTCTCATCCAAGCTCCTGTAAGTAACCCTAATCAAATTCATTGGGCCATAAAAATGTAAACTAAGCAGAAACTACCAAGATGTGCTTCTTATAGACAAGTTCTTACAGCAAAGTAGGTAACATTTTATTAGGATGGAGAATGCTAGAGAAGGTTTGTCTATATATGAGCTGGGGGAATAACATTCTGTATATCTTACACTACATGAGGAAAAATAACAAATAAACTTAGTATTTATTTTATTGGGGGACAGAGGCATGGATGGTCTCACACTATAGCTCAGGCTGGCTGGAACTCATACGGATAAAGCTAGCCTAGAACTCACAGCAATCCTCCCTCCTCAGCCTCCCAAAGGCTGGGATTCCAAGTGTGAGTCATGATGCCTGACTTTATATACACACACACACACACACACACACACACACACACACACACACCTGCAAATAAAATCCTTCCCTCCCTCCCGCGCCCCCTCCCCTTCTCAAAAAAAAAAAGCTATTTTAGGCGCTAGAGAGACGGACTAGCTGTAAGGACTGGGATTCTGCAACACTCATAATAATGGGTTACAATCATCTATAAGAGGGTTGCTTATCTATCTACCCCCACCCCATGTCTGTGTATGTACAGTCCCTGCATGTAAGTGGAGACCAGGGGAGACATTGGGTGTCTTCCTCTACTGCTCTCTGCCTTATTCGCTTGAAAAAGTCTAGGTTGGCAGCTGGTGAAGTCCAGGGATCCTCCTGTCCCCCACGCCACAATGCTGGTTACAGCCATGAACAACCAAGTCTGGCTTTTTACACAGGTGCTATGATCTGAACTAAGGTCACCGTGCTTGCATAGCAAGCTCTCTGCCCACTGAACCATTTCCCCAGCCCTTAGCTTTTCTTTTCTTTTTTGTTTGTTTGTTTGTTTGTTTCATTTTGAGGCAAGGTCTCTTCTTCAAGTGGCCTCAAATCTGCTCTCCTCTCTTCCTCTGCTACCATGTGGGTTTGCTTTACTTTCTTCCATCTATAAAAACTATTCTTACCAGTTAGCCCTTTAGAGCTCTTATGTACTTTACTTACAAAGACCCTTTGCATGAAGACACAATCCAAGTAACTTGGCAGCTAAGGCACAAACGCCTTAACTTCTGGGAGTATAGGCATGAGTACCTCTGTTAAGTCACACTTCTTTTTAAATGTGGTGACATGTAAAAAATAACTAAACTATTGGGATGCAGATATTAGGCTAGAGGAGCTAGTCTAACAGGAAGACTGAGTTTAGAACAGCCTGAGTTATGTATAGAAGTCCTATTTCTAAAAGCAACAACAAAATATGCACACCACTACCTGTAGAAAATGATTCTAGAAAGGAAATTACAGTATTATGATAGAAGCACAAATAATTATTGAAAGCACAGACTTTATTTTGTAAATTAAAGAAATCAATACTTTCTTTATTCTAAAATAACGTACATGTAACTTTTTTAAGTAACAGACAGATCTGTCAAACTTTCTGCAAATGTATCATGCTAATGTATATACTAAGTGTATACTAATACATACACTTCACTTCATATAATCAGTTCGGCTTCAATGTTATATTTCATGAACAAAAAGGTACAATATGGGGCCAGGCATGCCTCTAATCCCAGCACTTGGGAGGCAGAATATGTGGAGCTCTTGTGAGTTCAAGGTCAGCATAGGAGTTCTAGGACAACTAAGGCTACACTGTGAGAACCTGGATGGGAGTGGTGGAGGTGGTGGGGATTCAATACAACACAGGATTGTTTTCAAATCAAGACCTCAAGAAGAAAAAAACCTTATCATAAAAACCTTATTAGCTAGGATTCTTGGTACACGCTGGCCATCCCAGTTCTCAGGAGGGTAAGAAAAGAGGAGGATTTTGAGATATGTCTTGAAACATACAAAGACCAAAAATAAATAAAATAAAAAAGAGTATCTTTATGAATGAGAAGAATCTACTTAAAATGGCTATTTATTCATCTATCTGTATAGATAATAAAGTTAATTTAAAATGAATTTGTGATTAAGACACAAAATCTAAAACTGAGTCTGGCAGACACAGTGTTTTAATTTGATGTTGTGGCCTTGAGGAAGTCACCTTTGCATACCCGAGTTTCCCTTAGTATGGTGGCCCACACCTTTAATGCCAGCACAGAGGCAGGCAGATCTCTGTGAGTTAGACAGCCAGAAAGGAGTATGCTGTCGGAAGGGAGGAAGAGAGGAAGGAAGGAAGGAAGAAGGGGAGGGAGGGAGGGGAGGGAGGGAGGGAGGGAGGGAGGACAAAAATCTATTCCCTCCTTTCCTTTCTTCCCTTTAAGCCCTGCTATGTCTCCTCTCTTCAACCCCTCCCATGTTTCCCCAACATTTCCTATCAGATTGATGGGTTTTATTTTTGTTTATATGTATATATACACATAAATACATAAATTTAGCCTGCTGAGTCTATCTAGAGTTGCTGGTGTGTATGTGATTTCAGGGCTGTCCACTCTGTATTGGATAACTATTAAGGAATCTCAAACTCAGGAGAGCTAGCTGCCTGCCTCTGCCTCCTGAGCACATACCATCATGCTTGGCAAACAAAAGAAAAAAAATTAATTAAAAATGAATCTCTAAATCAAAGCTTTACAAAAAGTATTTCCAGTTAAATGACTTGCTATTTATTAGGCAAAAGCTTTGAGGGGGAAAAAAGGAACTAAAACTTCTTGAAGCACCTTCACTTCTTGAACCAATCTGACTAGAATTTTAAAAACTACATACACCCAGCTCTAGCTGACATCAACAGAGACCTAATACCACACATACTGAACTGTTGAAAACAAGCTCCATATGATCTAAGCAGGCACCAAAAGAACACATGTTCTCAAGTACAGCAATTTGGACATCTGATCTTTCCTTCAGACCACATGTCGGGGATAAAGTTATCTGGTTACCAAGGTCTTAAAAAACAGGTAAACTAAGATGGGTGGTGGTACACATCTTTAATCCCAGCACTTAGAGGCAGAGGCAGGCAGATCTCAGTGAGTTCCAGATGGCTTAACAGTAAGAACACTTGCTCATCTTCTATTGGAGCCAGCTTCGATACTCTAACCCATATGATGGCTCACAACCATCCATAACTCCAGTTCCATGGGATCCGACACCCTCTTCTATCCTCCATGGGCACCAGGCACACACGTGGTACACAGACATACAAGCAGACAAAACAATCATACAAGCCAGGAGTGGTGGCACATGCCTTTAATCCCAGAATTGAGGAAGCAGAGGCAGGTGGATCTCTGAGTTCGAGGCCAGTCTGGTCTACAGAGTGAGTTCTAAGACAGCCAGGACTGTTACACAGAGAAACCCTGTCTTGAAAAACCAAAAAGAACAACAACAAAAAAGTAAACTAAGGCAACAGGACTATGTGACATGATGATGAAGCATGCAAGAGAATCTTGGTCCTTTACTACACCACTGTTTTAATAGCTGTGTGCTCATAAATAGTAGATAACCCAGAATAAGATCATAAATACCTTATGAGGGGGTTTACTTTAGATAATTCGCGAAGTCTGAGGTTACTGATTTAAAAGTATTTTTAAGGTCAAGCTCTCTATAGTAGTCTGGGCAACATTTCTTTTGTTTTGCCACAGGTTCTCACTGTGTAGCTCTACTGGTCTGAAACTTGATATGTAGACCAGGCTGGCCTTGAACTAACAGAGATCCACTTGCCTCTCCTTCGCAAGTACTGGGATTACAACTGTCCCACTTTGCTTGGCCTTGGGACAATTTTTCAAACTGTAGGAAATCCTCTAAAAACAGAAACTGCCACTCTAGTTTACAAATGACCAGCAGCGTCCTCTGTCCTCCCTTCGACACGGTATTTGCTGCTGTGGAGGAAGAGAGAAGGAAGAACAGAAGCCTAGTCAGTGCCATCATCACTCTCAAACATCATTCATAAAATCTATAGTATCTTCATTCCCCTCTGAACACTAGACAATTTCTAACAAGATTCCTTTAAAAGTATAGAATCTACACATATACATGACAGTTCCATACTGTAATACCAGCACTGAGGAGGCTCAATCAGAAGGATTAAAGAGTCTGGGGCCATTCTGGACTGCACAGCAAGACGCAAAACCTGTCTCAAAAAAACAATCATTATCATTATCCTCCTCCTCATCATCATCATCATTATCATCATCATCATCATCTGGACACAGTAGCATGCACTTATGAAGTCCAAGGTATACAAAAAGCTGAACCAGGATTGCTTAAGCCCAAACTGATAGGCTAATTTAAAACAGAGCCTAGGATCCAAGGGTGGTGGCCCATGCCTCTAATCCCAGCACTCAGGAAGTAAAGGCAGGCAGATCTCTGTGAGTTCGAGGCCTGGTCTACAGTCAGTTCCAAGACAGTCAGAGCTGGTACACAGAGAACCCTGTCTTGGGGAGGGGGGAGGGAGACTGAGACCGAGCCTGGCTCTGTGGTTAAGAGCCCTAGCTGCTTTTCCAGACAACCTAGACTAGATCCCCAGCAACCACATGGCAGCTCACAAACATCTTTAACCACTGTTACAGGGGATCCGTTGCTCTCTTCATAAACATACATGCAGGCAAAACACCCACACACATAAAATACATGTTAAAAATAAAAAACAGCAGCTTCTCAACTCCACTTAAAAAAAAAAAAAGTACAAACTCCTTTTTGGTTTTGTTTCTGTTGTTTTGGTGTTTGTTTGTTTGTTTGTTTGTTTGTTTTTCCCAAGACAGGGTCTCACTATATAGCCCTAACTGTCCTGGAACTCTGTGTAGACCAGGCTGGCCTTGAATTCACAGAGATCTGACTGCCTCTGCCTCTCAAGTGCTGTGATTAAAGGCAAGTGCCACTACACCTCATTCCAGACTCCTATTTTGAAATGTTTAAGTGGGTACTAGACGCACGTTCCTGGAAAGACCAATGTTTCACATGTTGTGTAAATTAAGATCTTACCAAATCACTTTCTTCCTAATCCCAAAAACTCAAAGTATTTTGGGTTTTAATGAGAAAAGGACGAAAAACAATTTAGCAGCACATAGCAGAGACTGTTTCAACATGCTGGCCGCCAAAGACAAGTGTGATAATTTTGTCTGTTCTCACTTTTAGAAGAAAAGTACTAGCTTAGAGAAATTATCACTCTGTTTCCCAAAGACATATTAGGTATTTTAAGTTTCAAATAACCAATTTAATTACAAAAATTTTTTGAGAGACTGTCTCTCACTATGGTACCCAAGGATGGTTTAGAGCTTTTTTGTTTTTGTTTTTGTTTTTCCCGAGGCATGATTTCTATGTAGTTTTGGTGCCTGTCCTGGATCTCGCTCTGTAGACCAGGCTGGCCTCAAACTCACAAAGATCCGATTAGCTCTGCCTTCCAAGTGCTGAGATTAAAGGCCTGTGCCACTGCCGACCTGCCAGTTTAGAACTCTTGAACTCAGTTTCTGAGTACTTAGGACCATACGCACACACTACTCTGTGTGTGCTATTACAGTTTATAATTATATTTTAGGAGGGGGAGAACAGGGGAACCCGTGGCTGATATGTAGAACTGAATGGTATTGTAAAATAAAAGGAAAAAAATATATTTTAATTTATATTATAATATTTTATATTATAATTTAATCTGCTCTTAACACTCAGTTAAATTGTTTTGATGACACCCTGCTTCATTTCAGGGGATCCTGGTGCTACAACAAGAATGTAGATAACTGGGGGTCAGTATTTTCTTTCTCCAGTCCCCTACCCCCACCCCACTTCTTTCACGGCTGGTTTTAAATGACATAGGATCCTGAAGCTGACACTAAGCTGCTATCCTAGGACATTACAGAGAATGCTCTTACCAAAATGGATCCTTGTTCCTCAGGCTTGGAAAGAACCCAGCGTCCCAGACAGTCCCAGAGATCATTTGTAATCTAACAGGCTGAATGTAGCCAGCATCACATTGTCATGATTTCATATTCAAAAATCAGATCTTTTTTTCAGTTTGTATAGCAAGCTTTCAACTCTTAAACTATATTTCCCAGATTTATTGTGAATGTATTTCTACCAGAGGTTTATTATATGTCAAGCTGAATCTTATTTCTGTGTTGACTGTGTTTTTATTTATTTAGCTAAAAAACTTGACTTCCATAAACATGGTATCTCATTCTAAGTAAAACCTGAACACTAGGCAAGGCTCTCTAGAGATAAGCCACCACCTTTGATCACAGGACTTATGATTCCTTAGACATCTGAAAGAATTTCTCCTGCTTTTTTTTTTCTAAAAGACTTAACAAATGGCAATAGGCTACTTAGCAAGATCCTAACTGTGTTAAGAAATATCCCTCTGAAGACTATTAACTTTTCATCCCCATGTACCTCCCTATACAATGCAAAGACAACAGCTGTACTATTACTAATTGATGAAATTTCCAGGCTTGGCAGATTTCTGTTCACAGTCATTTGTCCTGTTCATCACAGGATTATCAACAGAGAGCCTATGATGACTAGAATAGCTGAGGCTGCCTGTCACCCAGCTAAAGGGTACAGAGTAAAAGAAGTTCTATTTTACTTCTAGCTAGTTTCCAAAACAAGGAGCTCATTTCCCACCATTTTAGACAGCCCTTCCCTTTCAATATAAAAGCAAAACACAAGCACACAACACATTAAGACACGTTAAATACCCTTGTACCACCAAGTTCAAAACCCAACTTGCTTACTTACAAGAACTATGCAGGCAACTTGGGTTCAGTCATGACTGAATGTAATTTGGATCTATAAATAAGCACCAGCCTGCCACATTTGTGGCCCAAGTAAATTAAATCTTTTTCTCCAGCAAGAATAATTGATACTAGACACCTCCCACTGTTAGCCACATGACACACTGAGCAAGTCTACAAAGTCTGGCTGGGCGGCCGAAACGAGAGGACAATGGCACAGCAGTTACAGTTCTATGCAGTCACTCTTTAGAGGCAATATTCAATTTTACTTCAGTAATAACTATTAATACCTACCCCCAAAACGGAGGAAGAATATTGAAAAATCAACTAAAAAAAGTTAATGACATTCAGAGGTTTTGTTTGTTTGTTTGTTTGTTTGTTTGTTTTGGGTTTTTTGTTTGTTTGTTTGTTGTTGTTTTTTTTTTGGAGACAGGATTTCTCAATATATACCTATGCCTGTCCTGGAGCCGAATGTAGAGCCGAATGGCCTTGAACTCACTGAGATCCACCTGCCCCCGCCTCCTAGAACACTGGAATTAAAGGCGTGCATCACCACTGCCTGGCCAGTTATATATTCTTATCCTCCCCTAAGTTCTAACTAGAAACAATTTACACATGGTGACTAAGGAGACAGTGGGAACACTTGTTCTTGCAGAGGATTTTGGTGTAATTCCCAGCACCCACATGGCAGCTCACCAGTCTTGGATTACAGTTCCAGAGGACCCAGCATTCTCTTTCAGACCTCTGAAAGCATGGCGAGTGGCACACATACAAACTCACAAATCTTAAAAGGTAAAACACTCATAAAATAAATCTTTTTAAAATGGCTTTTTAGCCGGGCGGTGGTGGCGCACGCCTTTAATCCCAGCACTCGGGAGGCAGAGCCAGGCGGATCTCTGTGAGTTCGAGGCCAGCCAGGGCTACCAAGTGAGTTCCAGGAAAAGGCGCAAAGCTACACAGAGAAACCCTGTCTCGAAAAACCAAAAAAAAAAAAAAAAAAAAAAAAAAAAAAAATGGCTTTTTAAGTGAGATGGTGGTGGTGCATGCCTTTAATCCCAGCACTTGGGAGGCAGAGGCCAGCCTGGTCCACAGAGAGAGTTCCCGGAAGGCCAGGGCTACATAGAAGAGGCCCTGTCTCAAAAAAAACAACCAAACAACAAAAAAAAACCCACTAGTTCCAAATGACTTAGGACTTAATTTCTTCACTTTTAACAGGTAACAAAAATGAGAACCAAAGAAAACAACTCACTTATAAGGCTGGGACTAACAGTAGATCAAGCTAAAAGAAGCAAGAAAACCAGAAACAAGCAAAAAAAAAAAAAAAAAAAAAAAAAAAGACAAAATAAGCAAAATAAGTCTGATGGTTCCTGCTGTGTCTAATAAACACACAGGCATACAAATATCGTTTGCAGTGTATCAGCTTACACCTTCCTTCCTTCACTATCACTGTGCCTACTTTTTTTTTTTTATTAACTACATTTGTTTGGGGGGGAATGCATGAGTACCAAGGCACAAACGGGGGTCAGAAGATAATTTGCCTTTTTTCCTGATTAAAAGCCCACACCTTTAATTAATCCTAGCTCTAGGAGGCAAAGGCAGCACAATCTCTAAGATTTTCAGACCAGCCTACTCTATAAAATCAGACTGTCTACAAGTGGAGAGGGATAGGAAAAAAAAAAAAAAAACTGGTGATGTTCTCCTCTCATCTCCACACACGAATATGTATAGCCTCCCACATGTGCTCATACAAACAATATGTACACAATAATTTTCTGAGACAAGGTCACTAGTAACAGACTGGCCTTGAACTCTATGTAGCTGAAGTAGGCCAGGACTATGGGTGTGTGTTATCATACCAGCTTTGCTGCGAGGAATCTAACCCTACTAGTACTTCATGTGTAGGGCATCCCCAGCCCTGAGCTGGGTGCTTTTATGAAGTTTAGCTTATAGTTTTAGACTGACATAAGTGGTGCCAGCCTCTAATTAGGGCACCTTTGGCTGTGGAACATCACAGAAGTTAGTATTTATAGAAACAAGAAAGAGATCACATTGAGTGAGACAGGAGGCCAGGGTCAGACTGAGGGGTCAGTAACAACCACGTAGGCTGTCCCTCTCTCTTAAGTCTCCCCACCTTCCACACTGAAGACCAAGCTTTTGGGAGAAGATCACATTCAAAGAGCAAGACATGCTTAATATTTTAGAAATATGATGCTACAGAGCAGCAGAGAAAGAAACACCTTTTTAACAAATGATAGTGTATCAACTGAGAATTTTAAGTTCCAACTACATTAAAAAACAAAGTAAGGGGCTGGAGAGATGACTCAGAGGTTAAGAACAATAGCTGTTCTCTCAGAGGTCCTGAGTTCAATTCCCAGCAACCCCAAGGTGGCTCACAACCATCTATAATGAGATCTGACACCCTCTTCTGGCATGCAGGCAGAACACTGTAAACATAAATTTAAAAAAAAAAAAAAAAAAAAAGGAAATTCTTGGTGAATGGCAGGTCTAAAAGCAAAAGGTAGTTTCCATGGGATAAGATGGAAAAGTATCTTCATGATCACAGGAATGTAGACCAGACAGAGGCAGTAGAAAGAACACAAATACACAGAGCCACAGAACCCAAGAAATAAAACCATTAACTTACAAATAAAAAAAAAATTAAGTAATTGGGTGATGATCTAGAAGTGGTACTATCCAAAATGAACTTTTCAACAAGTTAAAAAAAGCAGGACACGCCAGGCAGTGGTGGCACATGCCTTTAATCCCAGCACTCAGGAGGCAGAGACAAGTGGATCTCTATGAGTTCGAGGCCAGCCTGGGCTACCAAGTGAGTTCCAGGAAAGGCGCAAAGCTACACAGAGAAACCTTGTCTCGAAAAAACAAAAAACAAAACCAAAAAAAAAAAAAAGCAGGATACTAGGCATATAAGACAGACCATATATGAAAGAAAAGCAATGAAAGGAGGAGAGGAACTAGGCATGGTAGTGCTGGTAATTCCAGCATTCCAGAAGCTGAAGCAGGAAGACATGAGCTCGAGGTCAGGCTAGGCTATATATAACAAGATCCTATCTCAAAAACGGGGGCAGTGATGGCACATGCCTTTAATCTCAGTACAGAGACAGCTATCTCTGAGTTTGAGGCCAGCCTATTCTACAGAGCTAGTTCTAGGACAGGCTCCAAAGCTACACAGAGAAACCCTGTCTGGGGGGTGGGGGTGAAGAACCCAGTGTATTGCCAAGGGGGACTGCACAAAAAAAAAAAACTCTGAACCTAGTATTATTTGTGCTAAATAAATTTTTAATATTTGAACTTAGAAAATCTTCATCAATTTATCAACAGGGGGTGGGTGGTTCCATAAGGAAGAATACATTATTATATACTAGTGTACAAGAGAGCAAGGAAGGAAAAGGATGGAGCTGATTCTAAAGCAGCAGCTGAAATCAACCAAGACTTTTGCTGACTCTCCAACACTAATTCTAAGTGGGCAGAAGGCAAAGAGAACTTTGCCTCCTCGTTGGAATGTGTCTCTCTATTGGTCTGAAACTCTAAGTGCTGACCTTTAAAAGACAGTATACGGTCTGTCCTCCCTTGCTAGTGGGCAGACAGACTCAACAGGCAGGGACAATCACTCTACAGCTCACTGTTGCTCAATATTCTACTGTACTTCTTAAACTTGCACTACGATATTTTGTGCAATGATGAATTTTTACTCAATCAAAAGTAAACAATGCATAAAAGGAAGCCATAACTGAAAACACTGACAGTCTGGCAAAGTGGCATATACATTAAATACAGCACTCCAGAAGTGAAGACAAGAGGATCAGGAGTTCAAGGGTAGCCTGGACTACCTGAAATCCTGCTTAAAAAAAAAAAAAAAAAAAAAACCTAAAACAAATAATATATACATAAAGAGAGAAATGCTACTAATCACCTGAGGGCTGTCTCCTCAACACAGCAGGAACCACAACTGCTTTGATCTCCCCTACTATCAATTTTAAGCTTTACATGCATGTTCACAATCATACATACATACGTACACACACAAAAAAACCTACACACATTTTTTAAATGCATATGCAAACGTGAAAGACACAGACAATCCTCCTTTTTCTTCAATATTCAAAATAGTATTTCCTATTTCCCTTGAATTAGAAGTTAAGACCATGTAACCGTTCTCTCTCTTTTTTTTTAATCCCAGCCTTTAATGAATAATTAATGCCTTTAATCCCAGCACTCGGGAGGGAGGGAGAGGGAGGGGAGGAGGGAAGGAGGGAAGGAGGGAAGGAGGGAAGGAGGGAAGGAGGGAGGGAAAGAAAATAAGAGTGATTTAGAGCATTCTGGACTTTATACTACTTGGGCTGAGGACATAACTCGGCTAGAGAGCACACCCTGACATCTTAAAGGCCCTAGGTTCAACTCTCCAGCACTAGTTGATAAGAGAATCAAATCTTCTGACTTTCTTTTCAAAGACCTTTTCATTCATAGTTAGTCACCCAATGCTGCTGCTACTACCCACGCCCAGTTAACCATAGAGGTCCAGAGGTCTGTACAGACAGACAGGAAGTGATAGAGCTGGGCAGAGAGAGGAAGTGATAAGGCGGAGTGGAGAGAGGAGCTTGCTCTCTTTAGACTGAGGATGATTTCGTAGAGGTAAGCTAGTGGCTGGCTCCTCCTCCTGATTTTCAGGCAAGCTTTATTTGTTAGAGCACAAAATATCACAAGTGAGCAAAAAAAGGAGGCAAGAAAGAGAGCGAGGGGCGGGGAAAGCTATAGAAGTCTGTGTGTGTCAGGTAATCTTTAACTTATCTGTCAGCTGGTGACAAAGTCTTTGTATACAGCCCACGCTGCACACTTGCCTCAACTTAAAAATCAGTTCAAAACGTGAGTATGGACCCCACCTCAACAACAGTATATTCATCCTGAGAAGTGACTGTTTTCTATGTATATCCAGTATATAATGTCATCAGCATCATCTGTAATTCTAACCACTGCTGTGGGATGTTCTGTATGTCCTGTGGGAGCCCTTCTTCGGTTCTTTGTGGCGTTACCCAGCAGGTCCGCATAGAGGATGATTAGGACCATGGGCCTGAGTGCAGGTGTCTGAGATGGTCTGCACTTGGCTGTGCTGGGGGATGGTCTGTATGTCAAGTTGTTCTGATTGATCAATAAATAAAACCTGATCGGCTGTGGCTAGGCAGGAAGGATAGGCGGAACTAACAGAGAGGAGAAATAAAAGGACAGGAAGGCAGAAGGACTGACTGCCAGATGCCGCCATGACCAGCAGCATGTGAAGATGCCGGTGGGCCACCAGCCACGTGGCAAGGTATAGATTTATGGAAATGGACTAATTTAAGCTATAAGCACAGTTGGCAAGAAGCCTGCCACGGCCATACAGTTTGTAAGCAATATAAGTGTCTGTGTTTACTTGGTTGGGTCTGAGCGGCTGTGGGACTGTCAGGTGACAGAGATTTGTCCTGACTGTGAGCAAGGCAGGAAAACTCTAGCAACAAACCACCTTCACCCATTCATTTGAACTTCCAAATGTGCTCTGAGTTTAAAGACTTGTATATGGCCGGGCGGTGGTGGCGCACGCCTTTAATCCCAGCACTCGGGAGGCAGAGCCAGGTGGATCTCTGTGAGTTCGAGGCCAGCCTGGACTACCAAGTGAGTCCCAGGAAAGGCGCAAAGCTACACAGAGAAACCCTGTCTCGAAAAACCAAAAAAAAAAAAAAAAAAAAAAAAGACTTGTATATACCAGTAACTACAGAACTTTAGAGGTAGAGGCAGGTAGATCAAGAGCTCAGTTACATAGCGGAGTTTGAAGGTAGTCAGGGGTATATGAAACCATATCTCAATAAAAAAAAAAAAAAATTTAGGAGGAGTGTGTGAGGGAGTCAGACCTTGGCATTACACACAGTTCTGAGCTGTCATATGGGTGCTGGGAAATGAACCCGGGTCCTCTGGAAAAGCAGTCAGTGCTCTTAACCACTGGGCCATCTCTCCAGCCTATGATATTTTAAGATCAGTACTAGTATAAATAAAGCTAGAGTTTGGATCCTGAATGTCTCCCAAAAGCCTTTGTCCCCAGTTCCTGGCCTCAAGACAGGTATTCCAATGGAGGGGATATTGGGACCCCAGCAAGTTCCTGTCTGTCTCCCTGCTTCCTACCTACCATAAGAACAGGCTCCTCCAATCAGACTGCAACCCACAGATCCAGGGAGGCTACCTAGCAGGGTGGACCCTAGGATGACTGTGGCTTATAATAAATAAGTTTTGGCCCAATCACTGGGCAAGCTTTAGTGAAACATTTCGCTATTAGGATAAGAATTGTACTGTATCAAGCTGATGAAAGAAAATGCTGGTCATACTTTCAGGAAGGGAGGTTAAAATCTTTATAGATTATGGATTAGCCTATAGTCTAATTTATGTCTGCCATAAATCAAACAGTGAAGGGCAAGATGAATAGGAATCTCACTTACACAACTTAAGTAAAACATAGCTCTCTGAACAGATGAAGATAAGTTTCTTCTGTATCCCAGAATCTAATCAATATTTATATGTATAATTCAGCTATCATTTGGCTTAACAGGGCTTACTGGGAAATGTTATCATTTTTACTATTTTCTATAGAGAAAATATTTTACTGTTTAAAATAACCCTGGACTTTTTAATTATAACCTGTTTTTATGTTCAAGCTACCTGTGTATTATTTCTCCTGCAGTTGTACATAAAATGTTTTTATATTCAAAAAAGGGGACAAATACTATTGAATTGTATTACATGAAATATATAGAATATACAAATTTATAGAGACAGAAAGATTAGATGTTATCTCAAGATAACATGGAGAAAAAAGGAATATAGAGCAATGATTTCCTAAGTACAGGATCTCTGTTTTGCGTGATGGAAAAGTCCCACAAATGGACAGTAGTATCAGGACATAATATCATGAATATAATAAATCAATACAAGTAATGAATATCATATAGTTACTGAATGAATACTGTGAATGTAATCAATGAATACCACAAATGTAATTAATATCATGAGTGTACTTAATGAATATCATGAGTGTAATTAAAAAATAGGAGAGAGAGAGAGAGAGAGAGAGAGAGAGAGAGAGAACAGGCTCCTCTACCAGACATCCCTAGTATGATATGCTGTACCACCACAAGCCCAAAGCAACAGAGCCATGACCTTGGAATGAAACATCTGAAATTTTGAGTCAAAATAAATACACTCTGTCACAATGACTGAGTCAACAAGCAGTAAAAGTAGGTAAACAAAAATAAGTAAGGGGGAACAAAAAAGAAAAGACTAAAGTAAAGAAACCTATTTTTTTCCATTAAATATGGCATTTCAATTCCCTCCAAACACAAGTAAAATACAGCTAGAATCTCTAAGTGTTCTACCCCAACAAACAACAGGCACATGCTGCACCTTGGTCTTGTCTCTAATACCATTCTCGCACTCTTAGGAGAGATGACTAATGTAGCTAAATTTTTCTCCAGTCCTGCCTGGCCCATGGTGAGGACAAATCTCTCTCGCCCACCAGTCCCACAGCCGCTCAAGACCCAACCAAGTAAACACACAGAGACTTATATTGCTTACAAACTGTATGGTCGTGGCAGGCTTCTTGCTATCTAGTTCTTCTATCTTAAATTAACCCATTTCTATTAATCTATGACTTGCCACATGGCTCATGGCTTACCAGTATCTTACATGTTAGTACTCATGGCAGCGTCTGGCAGCGTCTCCTGACTCAGCCTTCCTGTTCCCAGAATTCTCTTCTCTGCTTGTCCCACCTATACTTTCTGCCTGCCTACTGGCCAATCAGCATTTTATTTATACAGAGCTACATCCAGAGCAGACTAATTTAGTATTGAGGCAGGAAATAATCAAGAACCTGAGACGCCTTCTAATGCCAGAAAGTTAGGACCTGACTAAAAAGACAAACTGATGGGAGTATGTCAAAGGGACACAGGAGTTAACTTTACAATGACTAAAGCTGAACAAATATGAGCAACAAAATAAGTTGTTGTGGAATATTTGTACACTGTGTGAAGATATATTGCTGTCATTGGTTTAATAAATAGCTGAATGGCCAATAGCTAGGCAGGAGTTATAGGTGGGACTTTCAGGCAGAGAGAGAGGAAACAGATGAACCTAGGTTGAAGAGAGTCACCAACAAGATATGGATCAAATCTGACACACAGAATGGGAAAAAGGTAAAATCCATGTGGTAGAACTTAGATAGAAATGTGGGTTAATTTAACTTAGCTAGTTGAAAACAAGGCTAAGCTAAAGGCCAAGCTTTCATAATTAATAATAAGTCTCCATGTCATTATTTGGGAGCTGGCTGGATGGATAGAGAAAGACCAGGTATGGAATATATGGGAACTCTATAAAATCTTCAGTCTTGTATGTTCTCTGTTGGTTTTCTGTTGATTTAATAGAGATCTGACTGAAACCAACTTGGAAAGGATTTGTTTTAGCTTAGTTATAATCCATCATAGGAAACCACAGAAGGAGCTCCAGGCAGGAACCTTGAGGCAGAGACCATGGAGGAATGCTGCTTACTGGTTTATTCCCTAGGCTTGCTTCCTTTATAACCCAAGAACAACTGTCCAGCGGGTAGCATGGTCCACATCAAGAAAATGCCTGGCAGACATGCCCACAGGCTAATCTGATGGAGGTAATTCCTCAACTGAGGTTCCCTTTTCCCAAGTGATTCTAATCTACAAATTGGCAAAAACTAACCAGCACATTATATATTTAAAAAGATGCTAAAACAAAAATAAAGTAATCTTTATCGTTAATTGAAATATTAAAAAAAATTGATGCAATAATTGCAAACTGCCTTTAATCATGAAACTACACTGTGTGCTTTGAGGTGGTCAGAGAATTTGTCCAATGGTTATAATAAAATACTTGAATGACTAGTGCCATTTCAATATTTAACATTGCATAAACACACAAAAAAAAAAGCCTTACAGAAATTTCCTCATACAGAAATATTTATTTCTCCACAATATAACCCCTATTTGCCAAGAGCAATATTCAGAAACAAATCCAGAAAGGAGAATAATCTCTGATAAAGCCTTTTGACATTTTAATTAATAATAACAACCATTATTCATTTCCAACTTAGATGAAAATTAGGTGGCTCTCCATTAAAGCTTCGTAAGTTCTACCACAGCAGTACCCTCAGAAATCAACTTACCCTGTTACCTTACAGAGGGACAACAATGACGAACTCTAACAAGTTCTTATTCGTATTCACAGAAACAAAGCAAACTTCGTGAAGGCGACATTTCTGACCAAATTAGAAAACTTTAGCAAATACATCTGAACCAACCTTCTTCCTTATTTTACCAGTGAAAAAAGGGGGGCCTGTCCAAATGGAACAAGAAATCCCAACACTTGGGAGATGGATGAAAATTAGGAGTTCCAAGTCACCCTGGGCTGCATAGTAAATTCAAGACAGCCTAGTCTACATAGCCCACCACAAAGGCCAGGAAGGTAGCATACACCTTATTACCACCACTTGGTAGGCAGAGGCAGGCAGATCTAAGTTTGAGGCCAGCTTGCTCTGTGTAGTGTAATGCAGTATGTGTGTAGTGAGGTCCAGGCTAGTCGAGAGAGAGAGAGAGAGAGAGAGAGAGAGAGAGAGAGAGAGAGAGACAGAGAGAGAGAGAGACAGAGAGAGATCCACGTGCCTCAGCCTCTACTGGGATTAAAGGCGTGAGCCACCTCCACCCGGTGCGCTCTCAGGAGGCTGAGGCAGGTGGATCTCTGTTGAGTTCCAAGGCAGCCTGGTCTACAGAGCAAGTTCCAGGACAGGCTCCAAAGCTACACAGAGAAACCCTGTCTTGAAAAACCAAAACCAGAGAGAGAGAGAAATTATTCCCACAAATGCCTCACATACACACACATATAAACACAACATATACAAATAAATCAAAGAGTGGAGTAAGGCAGGAATATTATAATTCTCATATGCTAAGAATGCTTCAAAGACACAAGTACAGTTATACACTTATTGGAAATGACACCAAACAAGCTATCCTTTCCCAAATTGCACTGCCTACCCTATGCGGATTTTTGCCTCATAATAACAATACGCCACTCTAGCAATATACAAACCTTGGCTAAAAGTTAGATATCAACTTTAATTCTGTACAAGTAGAAAAGTAAGTTTGTTACTTTTAAAGATGAAATTTAATTTTAAGATGAAAATAACAGCCGGCGTGATGTGAAATCCACAAAGAATCAAAAAAAAAATTAAAAATTTAAAGAAAAAAAAAGAAGAAAAGAAAAGAACAGCCAGCCAGGCTGTGTTGGTGTACAACTTTAATCCTAGCACTCAGGAGGCAGAGGCAGGAGGATCTATAAGTTGGAGGCCTGACTGGTCTACAGAGAAAGTTCTAGGGTAGCCAAGGAACTTTGCTTGAAAAACAAAAACAAAAAGATGAAAATAACATTAATTTACTATTTTAAAGTACATAATTATTTGGTATTGGCTTTTTTTTTTTTTAAAGCAGAGTTGGACTTTACTTCTGAATACTAAATAGAAAGATTCTCAGTAAGAAGATAAGGCACACCCAAAATCAAGGATATGGGCATCTCAAAGGACAGTCCAGGCATTCAGTATTTCCCAACAGTTTCAAACTGTCCTCAATAATATTTAATTGGCAGTGCATACATCTAAATGTAGAAAAGTCATTTAAAACTCACGTAAGATGTGATTAATGGCCTGTGCCCAGGTTCCAAGCCCTTTTATCATTCTAATCTTTCCAAACGTGGCCAAACCCAAGCTCAGATGCCAAGGCAAGCACCTTTCACCTTCTTCTACATATCAGTAGTATCCTATCACACAGAAAACTCACACGATTGTCCTAAACGTAACTACAAAATCAGGCCTTTTGTGTGCCTTGGTCTATCAGACATAGCTTTGTTTGTCTCAACAAACAGAACATCGTACATTACTTAGAAAAGAATGATCTCACCCTACTAATTTGACTGGCCAACTTTATCAAAAAGCTTTTTGTTACAAACTATGATAACCCAGGAAACCAGATCTATTTTTACTGTTCTGGCAAGGAGAGGAAAAGAACTCATGGGAGGGGGGAGGAACCAATTCACTGCCCAGTGCTGGTGGTATGCACCTTTAAGGCCAGCACTCAGGAGGCAGAGGCAGGCGGATCTCTCTGAGTTCAAGGCCAGCAAGGTCTACAAAGCAAGTTCCAGATCAGCCATGGCTACAGAGAGAAACCTTGTCTCCAAAAATCAATTTGTACAGTAATATTCTTTAGAATCACATTTTACAGAGCTTTCTCTGTTGTCTGGCTACAAGTGAACAAAATAAGACTTTCAGAGATGTTTAATGCTTAAAAAAAATCATCAGAAGGACAATTTAAAAGGTTCATATTCTATTCTAAATATTAAACCTACCTTGGGTCTGACTGATATATTTTGGGGGAGGATGGGAGATCTTGAGACAGGGTTTCTCCATGAAACAGTCCTAGTTGTCCTGAAATTCTCTCTGTAGATCAGGCTGGACTCAAACTTAGAGATCTTGTGCTCTGCCTCCCAAGTTCTGGGATTAAAGGTGTGAGCCACCAAGTCCTCAGTCTTTAATTTTTTATTTAATTTCATTTTATTTTTAAATGAGGATTTTTAAAGCCAGACATGGTGGGTTAAGTGCCTCCCAACATTTGGAAGGTTAAATCAAAGAGGATGGTGAATTTGAGGCCTGCCTGGGCTCCACAGCAAGTTCAAAGATAGACGAAAATACAGAACAAAACTCTTTCTGAACAAGATATTTTAAAGATGTTATCCATCATTTACCATATTTGTGGGTACCCAACAAAGATGTATGCCTACTAGAGTCTAAGCGACTGGCTGACCAAAGGATAGAGATAGATACACCTTCAAGCCCTTGCCCAGGCTGTTCCTTTCCGCTGCTACTATCAGTACTAGTCTCTGCTCTAAAACACCAGAACTTCAAATGAAGGGCGCTATTCAAGAGTGAATCTTGAGGTGCTAGAGAAATGCCTCAGCAGTTAAGAGTACCTGCAGAGGACCCAGGTTCAATTCCCAGCACCTACATTTCCAACCATCTACAAAACCAGTTACAGCCGGGTGGTGGTGGTGGTGGTGAACACCTTTAATCCCAGCACTAGTGAGGCAGAGACAAGAGGATCTCTTAGTTCAAGGCCAGCCTGGTCTACAAAGCTAGTTCCAGGATAGCCAAGACCACACACAAAAAAAAAAACCTGTCTCAAAAAAGAAAAAGAAAGAAAGGACCAAAAACAAAACAAAACAAAACCCAAAGAACTAGAGGCTCTGATGCCTTCTTCTAACCTCTACAGGCACCAAGCACACATACATGCAGTGCACATGTGCTCTAACCTTCACACAAAACCAGTACATACACAAATGCACGCACACACATTATTTATTATTTTAAAATTATCTGTGATAGAGACTATGCCTTTTAAAAAATGAAAAAAAATATTCAGTTTTCCAATGCTGACCACCTCCTGAGACCATGTCTCACAAGGCTCTCCTTACCTCTCAAAAAAAAAAAAAAACAGTAAGAAGCCCCTAATACAGAGTTTTATATATTGGTTGTTCCACTGTCTTCTTCAGCACTGCAGAAGAAAAGCAAGTCTTATCATAGCATGCTTGTTCAGATGGAAATATCAGGATAGAATCCCAAATCAAAAGTAGAAATCACCCTAACAAACATACCACAGATAATTTTTATTTTGTTAGCCAGGTTCTCCCTATATAGTCCAGGCTTGCTTTAACACACAGTTCTCCTGCTTCAGCCTCCCAAGTCCTAGGACTACAGGAATGTACCACCATGCCTAGACAGGTTTCAATCCCTGGGAAGATGGTTTAAAACAGATTCTAGAGTTCTATTCCCAGAATCTAATGTGGTAAATGTGAGAAGAGTCCCAAAGACCTGCATTTTAAAGTAGCCCAGATGGTCCTATACTCGGATAAATTATTCTTTCTTAAAATATGCCTTCATAATTTCATCTCAAAAGTCATAGCTTGACCTATTCTTACAGAACTCAAGATTAGCCAATGTATCTGCTCTGCACATAGATTGATTTTTAATCCTAAAAGTTGTCTGGCTCAACAATCTTTTGATAAATTTCCTCCAAAGCACTCGTAACCCACTACAGTCTAACTCCTCCTCCTAACTATATAACCGGTAGGGCCAATAAAACAGAAGAATTTGCCAGGCAGAGGTGGCACACATCTTTGATCCCAGCACCCAGGAGGCAGAGCCAGGCAGATCTCTGTGAGTTCGAGGCCAGCCTGCTCTACAGAGCAAGATCCAGGATAGGCACCAAAACTACACAGAAAAACCCTGTCTCAAAAAAAAAAAAAAAAAAAAAAGAATTCTATGAAAAAAAGGCACTTCTCATGCCAAGCCAAGCCATTGCTTCCTAACTGAAATGGCTTTTGTACCAGTCACATTTAGCTCACAAGTGACATATATAGTCATCAGTGTGGAATTCCTATGGATGAGTGAATTATAGGTCAGAAACAATCAACAGCTCAAAATCTGATCCAGAAGCTTGAAAACCATTGCTCCAACACAGCTCTCTTGAGAACACCCAACAAGCCTCCATTATTTCAGGGATAAGCCAACAAATTTTTGGTACTTCAATGTTTTGCTGCTGTTTATTTTGTGACAGTTTTCTCTAGAGCCCATGACAGCCTGGAACTCACTATCTAGAACAAGATGGCCTTGAATTTGAATCATTTCTCTATTGTCTCTGACTCTCAAGTGCTGGGGTAACAAAAGTGCACCACCATGTTTAGCTCCATAAGGTCTCAAATACAATAAAGAATCCAAAAATGAAATTAAAAAAATAATTAGGAGCTGGGCCCCAGAAGAACACTATAATCCCAACACGCAAGAAACTTAGATAAAAGGATCACTTAAGCTACTTTCAAAACTGAGACAGGGAATCACAAGTTCAGGACATGCCTGTGATAGAGGAGGTGATAGTTAAAGAGTACAGGGTTTCTTTTAGGAGTAAAAAAAATGTTCTAAAATTGACTGCACTGATGGTTACATATATCTGAACAATTGTACACTGGGGGGGGCATAAATTTTGTGGCATATAGAAATGTATCTCAGTATAACTGGTATCAAAACAAGAAGAGGAGACTAGAAAGACAGCATAAGTGCCTTCCTATTGTTTTTTCATTTTATTATTTTTATGTGTATGGGTGCCCACAGAAGACAGGAGAGGGTTAGATCCCCTGGAACTGGAGTTACAGACCACTGTGAGCTACTATGTGGATAAAGAAACTAAACCATCTCCTCTGAAACAGCAAACAAGCGCTCTTAACCACTGAGCTATCTATCCAGCCCCCTCCTTCCTATTATTTTATTCTTGCTCTAGCTTCAAGGATATTTCTTTCCTTGCTTTTTTTTTTTTTTTTTTTGGTTTTTTGAGACAGGGTTTCTCTGTGTAGCTTTGTAGACCAGGCCAGCCTCGAACTCAGAGATCCTCCTGCCTCTGCCTCCCGAGTGCTGGGATTAAAGGCATGCAGCACCACCAGCACCACCAGCACCACCAGCACCACCAGCACCACCAGCACCACCAGCACCACCAGCACCACCAGCACCACCAGCACCACCAGCACCACCAGCACCACCAGCACCACCAGCACCACCAGCACCACCAGCACCACCAGCACCAGCACCACCACCAGCACCACCACCAGCACCAGCACCACCACCAGCACCACCACCACCACCAGCACCACCACCAGCACCACCACCACCACCAGCACCACCACCACCACCACCAGCACCACCACCACCACCAGCACCACCACCACCACCAGCACCACCACCACCACCACCACCACCACCACCACCACCACCACCACCACCCGGCTTCCTTGCATTAATTTTAAAAGTCAACTTTTTACTCAATATAACTGCTTTGAAAGTAAAGCTTACTAAAAGAAACAAATTGTGTTAAAGAGCTTGAGAGACAGCTCATCAATTAAGAGGATACACAGTTCCTAAAGAGTTCTGTTCCCAGCACCCATGTCAGGGATCCAACACCTTTGGCCTACATGAACATTACATTCATACACATATATCCTCACACACATATATATGTAATTTAAAATAAATTCCCAAAAGAAACTAAACTATTGCAAGTTGGCACAATGACAATATACTGCATACAGGTTAACTTTTTAGTCAGTCAGCAGGCAAAGCTGGGAGCACCCTGTGTATGCTAGGTGCCCTCACTGAACTAGAGTCCCAAGCATCAGTTAAACTCAGGTAAGTAACCCTGATTCTTTGGGAAAATGCTAATGGTCACTCATTGTGTTATTTCTCCACTGCTGACTTTCACTGTCATCACTTTGAAAACAAACGTCATTTGTAATACTAGTCTCTCTTGAACTATTTGTTGAGCCTGCAAAAAAGAAGAAACTGGACGAAGAAAGGTGGTGTATCCCTTTAATCCTTCCACTCAAGCACTCAAGGCAGAGGCAGGCAGATCTCTGAGTTCCAGGCCAGCCTGATCTACAGAGCTAGTTCCTAGGCAGTCAGGGCTACATAATAAAACCCTGTCTCAAAAAAAAAAAAAAAAGGAGGAAGAAGGAGGAGGAGGAAAGAGAGAGAGGGGGAGAGAAAGAGAGAAACTGCCAGTGAGATAGCTTCATAAGTATTTGCATTTCAAGAATGCCAACTCAAGTACACAGCCTTAGTTTCTTGGTCTCATAAAAACAGAAAGGAGAGAAAGTAAAATATGAAAGATAAAGCAAATAAGTAAATAAAAATATAAACAAAATAGAAAAGAAAAAGAAACAAGCACAGTATTAAGTTTGAAACTAAGGTGGTTGTCCTGATGCTGTAACCTAATCATGGTGGACACAGATATTCTTCCATTACACCAACATAAGAAAGCCAGGATAATGGAACACACTGACTTCTTACATTACTATCTCATGTACTTGCTTTGGATGCCAGGCCTGTTAACAAAAAGTAAAATAAGCACTGCATCTTCACTAAAAGTCCAAAGGAATTACATTGTATGGCAGTGTGCAAAGAACATACACCTTAAATTCCAATAGATTATTTGAACCTTTTTATAGTCTATGCAATCTTGAGCCCTCAAGTTCTCTGACTTCAATCCCTTTAAAAAAATTTCTTGAGATTTATTTAATTTTATATATGTGGGGGGTTTTGCCTGCATGCATGTCTGTGCACCACATGTGTGTCTGGTTCCCAAAGAGGTGAGAAGAGGGCCTTGGATCCCCTGGAACTGAAGTTACAGATGGTTATGAGACATCATGTAGGTGCTGGGAACCAAACCCATGTATATTCTCTGCAAGAGCAACAAGTACTCTGAACTGCTGAGCCAACTTTCCAGCCCCTACCTCCATACTTCTAAGAAAAATATCAACATAGATTATAATTATAATATAATATAATTATAATTATAATAAAGAACTATGACTGGTGGCAGAGGCCTGTAATCTCAGCATTCAGGAGGATTTGAAAATCAAGGCCATCTTGGGTCATATAGTAAGACCCTGTCCCAAAAAGGAAAAAGGAGGGGAGAAAAGACTGTTATGGAGAGTGAAAAAAATAGGGAAAAGAAAGCCAGGTGGTTGTGGTGCACACCTTTAATTCCAGCACTCGAGAGACAGAGGCAGGCGGATCTCTGTAAGTTAGAGGCCAGCCTGGTCTACAGAGTGAGTTCCAGGATGGCCAGGGCTTCAAAGTGAAACACTGTCTTGAAAAACCAAAAAACAAACAAACAAAAAAAAAACCCTACATCCTCTACCAGTTTCAAGGACATGATCCCATAGCATGGTCTATTGTATTTTCTACCCAAAATGATAACCATAAGTCACAAAAAGAGGAGAAATTATATTTAGGAGAAATAAAATTAAGTACCTTCTAAATACTCATTTGTCTTATGTGAAACCCAAGTATACACTGATTACATAATGCTTAATGAAAGAGATCTCACTCAAGCACAGACATTCTCAAGTTACCCCTGCTGGGACATACTTAAAAAGGAACTGGGCAACTAAGAAAGAGTATAAATAGGAAGCAGAGTAGAGGTTCTACTTGGTTTCAGTTTTTGTTTTTGTTTTTGTTTTTTTGAGGCAGGGTCTCACTGTGTGTCCCTTAGATGGCCTGAAACTCACTCTGTAGCCCAGACAGACTGATCTCAAACTCTCAGAGATCCACCTGCTTCTGCTTCTCAGTGCTAAGATTAAAGATGTGGGCCACCACACTCAGCTACAAGTCCTATTTGTAATTTGGGCTTCATCAAATGAGTCAGCCATCTGTGGAATATCCTTATTCAGAAGCAACAGGTGAATGAATAGGGATTAACAGTATCAGAAGTACGCTTTCTAGTGACTATGAAATTACTACACATTCACAACCCTTCTGTAGGTGGAGAAAGCTCAGTGATTGTCCTAGAATACAGGTTTATTTGATCCAGAACAAGTTCAATGCTATTTTCAGCTCAGGAATCAAAGTAACGATGAGAGTAGTGACACCCATTGTTTGAAAGACAGGAAGATAGATCATGAGTTCAAGGTCATCCTTGGCTATATTGCTTCAAGTCCAACTGGGCTACTGTCTCAAAAAAAAAAAAAAAAGTTTCTATATATCTCTCTTGTAGAATTGACCCAGGAGAGAACAAAAGGGAAAACAAATGTGTATGGACAGCTGAGATAGCTCAGCCAGTAAAGGTTCTTGCCTTGCCATCAAGCCTGACAACTTGAGTTTGCTCCCTGAAGCCCACATAGTGAAGGAGAACTGACTCCAGTAATTTGTCTTCTGACTACACACACCCATGCCATAGTACAGACAAAATAAAATATAATTTTATATTTTTAATTTTGTGACTTTAAACTCATAAGGAAATTGTATTTAACAATAAAAAGAACAAACTATTGATGCACACAATATGAATGGACCATAATGACATTATGTTAGAGGAAAAGCTAGAACCAAAAGATCAAGGTCATTGAAATGACTCAGCCAGTAAAAGTGCTTCCTGACAAGCCTGATAACCCCAGCCCCCACATGGTGGAAGGACATTCTTAACTCCACTGACCTCTGTCTTCCATTCATTTGCCTGTTGTCTAGGTGTGCAAGTGATGTTTAGTTAAGCCTGCTATGTAAATCTAGATGGTAATAATAAAAATCCCAAATATGAAACCTGTATTTCCTAATAAGACCTATACTTCTGAAAGTACAAAAAACTACTAAGGAAAAGATGTACATCATTCTGGTTTGTTTTGCAAATTCTAGCAAAAAAATAATGCTAGGGTTCACTGAAACAAACTATTAGTATCTCCTATTTTCTCCAAGAAAGAAAAAGAAAGCCATTATTATCTCAAATTTTCTTTAAGAGTATAATGACCGCTTTTCAAATATTATGGAAAATATGAAAAAACATTTGGACCAGGTGTTAATTACAGTAGCACATACCCACAATCACTGCTCTTAGAAGACAGAGGCAAAAGGATCAGAAATTCAAGGCATTCTCTTCTACACATTCAAGTCAAGGCTATCCTGAGCTGTGTGGTAGGAGTGGGTAGTTCATGCTTATAATCACAGTATTTGTAAAGCTGACAAAGGAGTATTACCACAAGCTTGAAGCCAGCCTAGACGACAGTGTGAGACCTTATCTTGAAACAAAAAGCACTTTAAAAAACTTCATGTGTATGGATGTTTTGCCTGCATGTATGTGTTTGTACCACGTACCTGTGGAAGAATTGAATCCCCTGGAATTATAGTTACAGATAGTTGTAAGGCTCCATATGGGAGTTGAAGCTAGGTCTCTGGAAGAGCAAAACAGTGCTCTTAACCAATTAGCTACCTCTCCTGCCCAAAAACTTTGTTTTGAGGTAGGCTTACTATGTAGTCCTGGCTGGCCTAGAACTCAGAGATCTGCCTGCCTCTGTCTCCCTAATACCAGAGGGAGAAGAGAAGCTATGGGACTTCTACAGGGAATCCAACTTCCACAAAAAACTCCAATGTGACACCAAGTCCATCTATGCAAGAAAAAAAATATTTTTTTCTTTAATTTGGATCGTTTTAAAGGTTATCTCTTTAACTCTCACAATCATGTCAAGTAGTATCAACACTATTGATTTCATAAATAAGGAAACAGATTCTCTGCTCAGTCCAGAACTCATAGCTATTTGGTGGCAAAACTGGAGTCTTCTGTATCTAGCCTCATAGTACACTACCCACCTACTGCACACTATATTGTCTACCACTAGTAACTGCAATGTTATTTTAATAAGTTGTCGTCTTACTCTTAAACCAATTCAATGTTGAAAGACACCACTGTCCTTGACTAGTATTCCTGAATTAAACTGTTTCATTTGCCTCTCAGGCATATTAGGAAGCCTCCATTATACTGAGCACATAAAGTTGTTCAAACGTCCTTCAAGCACATCCTTTGTCCCAATTATAAATGTTATCTCATTTTAGCTTGCTAAAGAACAGGTGTCTGGGTAGCCTGCTGACACTCTTAAAATACACCCAGCCCAAAACAGGCTGCTAAAAGAGAGCTTGCTAAATTGGCTAAGTACTAGGCAACTGTCTATATCACAGACTCATTCTTTGGTCATTCAAACTGACCTTTTATTTTAAGCATATGACTACATAGTATCAATGTCACTGTTGTTTAAGAAAATCAGATATTATTAAAACAGTGAGGCTACCCACTTTTTAACCTATTAAATAAACAACTTGCCAGGTGGTAGTGGTGGTGGTGGTGGTGGTGGTGGTGGTGGTGGTGCACACCTTTAGTTCCAGCACTCAGGAGGAAGAGGCAGACAGATATTTGTTTGATGCCAGCCTGGTCTACAGAGTAAATTCTAGGATAACCAGGGCTACATACAGAAATCGTATCTTGAAAAACAAAACAAAATTTACTTAAATAGATTTTGTTTTGTTTTGCTTTTGTTTTTTGAGACAGGGTTTCTCTGTGTAACAGTCCTGGCTGTCCTGGAACTCACTCTGTAAATCAGGCTGGCCATGAACTCATCTCAAGCATGACAGACAAGTAAGTGCCCTTCCTTCCACTGAGCTACACACCCAGATCAGTGACACAAAAACATTTTTTTTGATAATTCAAAATTATGGTGAAATGAGCTATGGTAAGAAAGTACAACCATTCAGAAAGCAACTGTATAAATACAAATGTTTTAAATTTATACATCTTTTGACTCAGTAATTAAATATGTACTGAAGAATCTATCATAACATGCCCAGTGTTGGTACATGCCTATAATCCCAGCACTTTGGAGGTGAAGGCAAGAAATCAAAGAGTTCAAAGCCAGCTTTGGCTATAAGACCTTGTCTCAAAAAAAAAAAAAAATACACAAACACATCTATCTTATAATGTGAAGAAGTTTGAAAGGCAGATATGATAAAGCAAACCTATAATCTAGTACTAGATAGGCTGAGCAAAGAGTATGATAAATTTAAGGCCAGCCTGGGCTACTTAAAAACAAAATCCTGTCTCAAAAAATAAATAAGAAAGTGAAGTGAAAAAAAAATTTTTTCACACATTTGTGGTCTTAATATATAGAACTGGGGCTGGAGAGATGGCTCAGCATTTAAGAGCACTGGCTGTTCTTCCAGAGGACCCAGGTTCAATTCCTAGCATCCACATGGCAGCTCTCACAACTGTAACTCCAGTTCCTGAGGAATCTGACACCTTCACATCAATGCACATGAAATAAAGTTAAATTATTTTTTTTTAAGTAGAATTGTAGTGACTTAGGAAAAGTCTAGCAATTCTAGGTTAAAGATAGGGACACCAACTTTCGGCTCTTAGCTTGGAGAAGGCCAAGGTGCAGCTTTCTTTGATCAGCCCAAATCTGGTTCAAACAATACCAGCCTGTTCTTCCATGCCACCTGAGTTGAACACCAATAATATCCAAAGTACATCAGAGGTGAGGGTCAGTGCCATATCCAATTTGACCCCTAAGATAGGTACTCTGGGACTATCTCAAAAAAAAGGTGGTGGTGATGACATCAAGGTCTGAGAATGAGAATGAAACTGAGCACTCAGAACAGCCCAGATGAGGTGTATCTTCTGCCTCTGCCCTGACCATCAGAGCCCTCTCAACAAACCATGAGAGCAGAAAAACATGAAACACAGTGGAAACTTCACTTTTGATGAGACTATCAACATCGCCTGGAAGACTAAGCATTCTTATATAAAACAGCCATACAAAATGAATATGGCCATTAAGAATTAAGTATTGCCAGGAGTGGTGGTACATACCTAATCCCAGCACTTGGGAGGCAGAGGCAGGTGGGACTCCGTGAATTCAGAGTTCCAGGACAGCCAGGGCTACAAAGAGAAGCCCTGTCTAAAAAACATCTCCGCTTGAAAGGGTGGCTTTTTTTGTTTGTTTGTTTTTCTGTTTCTCTGTATAGTTTTGGTGCCCGTCCTGGATCTCGCTCTGTAGACCAGGCTGGCCTTGAACTCACAGAGATCCACCTAGCTCTGCCTTCTGAGTGCTGGGATTAAAGGTGTGTGCCCGCCTGAAAGGGTGGCTTTTAAAGTGAATCATATCATAATGAATTTATATGTCAAATCTATCACAATAAAAATCTGAACTATAAGCCATGTATGGAGTAGCACTCCAGCATCTCATCACTTAGGCAGCAGAAGCAGGATCACCACAAAAATCAGTGCTAACCAGAGTTGTATAGCAAGCATATCTCTGTCTCAAGACAGAGATGGAGATGTAAGTCAAACACTAGCAGAGTACTTGCCTAGTATGCACAAAGCCCAGGCTGTAATCTCCAGTACTATAAAAACTGGTGGTGGTAGTATATGCCTGTCATACTATCACTGATGAAGGAGAGGCAGGAGAATCAGAATTTCAAAGTTGTCCTTGACTACATAGAAGCTTGAGGTCAATGTGAGATACATGAGAACCTGTCTCAAAACACACACACAAATAAACAAATAAATAGGCACATGCCTAATCTCCGCATTCAGAAGGCTGGTGCAAAAGAACTATAAATTTGAAAAAGGCCAGAACAACAAGACCTTGATCACATTCATACCAAAGGGAGAAAAAAACAACAGAAAACAAAGCAAAACAACAACAAAAAACTTTGCAAAGAAAGAAGTGTTGTAATATTAATAACATCCTTTTATCTTTTGGTTATTCAAGACAAGGTTTCTCTTTATAGCCCTGGCTGTCCTGGATCTTTGTAGACCAGGCTCTACACCTGCTTCTCCCTCCAGAGTGCTGCAATTAAAGGTGTGCACCACCATGGCCCAATAACATTCCACAGCCCAGAAACATTCTTAGTTTTAAAAAATTAATGTACACAAATATTTATTAGCAGGAGCATTTAAGTACAAATATAAATTTATAAGCAAGGTGTGGTAGTTACCAGTATTCATTCCAACACTTGGGAGGCTGAGGCATGAGAATGTTGAATTCAAGATGAGCCTAGGCTACAAAGCAAGACCCTGTGTCCAAAAAAAAAAAAAAAAAAAAAAAAAGAGAGAGGCTGAAGAGGTGTTTCAATGTAGGAGGACACACATTTGGTTCCCAGCACCCAGATAGTGGTTCACAACCATCTATAACTCCCAATTCTAAGAAATCTGATGCCTTCTGACTTCTGAGAGCATAAAGCACACATGTGGTACACACGCATACAGACAAATACTCATACACAAAAACTAAATATTCTAAACAATTAATACAGAAAAGCATATACATATAGAAGAAAAATAAGGAAATATATCCAATACATGTAGTGGTATTTGCTCCACCCATGACCTTGAGCTATACGCCCAAAGGAGGGGGTGCTTCTTGCCTTCTTACTGACCTCTTTTTTTTTTTTTTTTTTTTTTTGGTTTTGAAGCCTGTCCTGGAACTCGCTTTGTAGGCCAGGCTGGCCTTGAAATCACAGAGATCCGCCTGGCTCTGCCTCCCGAGTGCTGGGATTAAAGGCATGCGCTGTTATGCCCAGATCACAGGGACCCCCAAAAGACCACCACAGAGACTGAATCCCGCCATGTAAAAGCAAAGAGCCTTTATTTCAAGATCCAGAGCTTGGTCCCTCTGTCTTTCCGACACATCGGAGAGAGCAGAGAGCCCTGAGCCCAGGTAGGGCAGAGGTTTTATCATAGTAAAAGTTGGAGTGAGGGGATTTCCAGGGTCCAGGCTGACAATTGTCTAGGGGTATCTGCAAAACAAAACTAGGTGTCTGCTAAACTCAAGGACATCTGGCCACCTTATCTAATGGTTGGAGTATTTGGGATGTCAGGTGCTCCCTCACCCCTGGGTGGTATCAGCTTAAGGCTTTTCCTGGATCTGGGTGTTGCCTGCCTGTAAGCCTTTCACAGAAGCTGTGTCTAGGCCCCTAAGCCTGTCATGGCTGCTGTGTAGTCAAGCTGTTTTAGGACCACCACTGCCCAGCACTTTCTTGACCTCTTAAAACGAAAGGGAGAAGTAGAAGGAAAGGAAACATGTGGTCCCTCTCCCTTTCCTTTTAAGAGGTCATGTAAAAAGGCAAGAAGTTGTTTTTGTTTTTTGTTTTGTTTTGTTTTGTTTTGTTTTGTTTTGTTTTGTTTTGTTTGTTTTGTTTTGTTTTGTTTTGTTTTGTTTTTGGAGACAGGGTTTCTTCATGTAGTTTTGGTGCCTTTCCTGGATATCGCTCGGTAGACCAGGCTGGCCTTGAAATCACAGAGATCTTCCTGGCTCTGCCTCCTGAGTGCTGGGATTAAAGGCAATTGGCACCACCACTTGGAAACAGTTTGTATTATTTTTGTGTGTACTTTTCTATACCTATTTCTCAATAAACAAGAGTGTTTTGCCGGGTGCTTTAATGCCAGTACTCCTGGGAGGCAGAGGCGGATGCATCTCTGAGTTCAAAGTCAGCCTAGTCTACAGCATGAGTTCCAGGACTGCCAGGGCTATACAGAGAAACCCTGTCTTGGGGAAATAAAGAAAAAACAAAAACAAAAAAAAATCAAAACAAAACAAAAAAAACAACACCCCCACCACCACTAAAACAAACAAGGGTTTTGTTTTTTACAACAGGAGTCTTTTTTAGACAGTCCTACAGAAAATACAATTAGGGCTTTCTGATCTTGTATTACTATCACTTTTTCAGGCCTTCTTAATCAATCTACTAACCAACATCAGAGGTCACAAAGAATTAAGACAAGCTGAACTGGTTCATCTGTTACTCTCATCCTATCTGAGCATCACAGATTACTTACTGATAAGAGAGCTCAACAATGCTTGTAATGTCTATATTGTCAACAAAAGTCTCAAGCTAAAGCTAAGGATCTAGTTTAGTGGTAGAGTGTTCACCTAGCAAACAAATGCCCTGAATTTGAGATACCTCCAAATAGCACTTGTGTCAACACCCATACAGTGGCTGACAGCCATCTGTAACTCCAGTTATAGGGTTCTCCCTTTTCTTTCTCTCTCTCTCTCTCCTCTCTCCTCTCTCTCTCTCTCTCTCTCTCTCTCTCTCTCTCTCTCTCTCTCTCTGGTTTTTTCGAAACAGGGTTTCTCTGTGAAGTTTTGGTGCCTGTCCTAGATCTCGCTCTGTAGACCAGGCTGGCCTCGAACTCACAGAAATTCGCCTGGCTCTGCCTTCCAAGTACTGGGGATTAAAGGGTGGGTTCTCCCTTTTCTAACCTCTGTGGGAACTGCACACATGGTGTACCTATTCACTTAAACACTTAAAATAAATTATATCTAATAAAATTTCAATTCCAGGTGTGGTCATCCACACATTTAATCCCAGCACTTGAGAGGCAGGTGGATCTCAAGTTCAAAGCCAACTTGGTCTCCAGACCTAGTTCTAAGATAGCCAGGGCTACACTAAAAAACACTGACTTGGGGCAAAAAAGATAAATGGAACTGCTTTCTTAGACATATAAAGTGCAAGACAACCACAAGGAAGAAGATCCTGTCAAAAAGAAGATTTAAGCTATGCAAGGCTCGGGCCTGAAACCTCAGCACTTGGAAAGCTGAAGCAGTAGGATCAGGAATCTGAGGCCAGCCCAGAGCAAGAACACTGGTCCCCACAATAAAATAACAAAATAATAAAAATAAAATAAAGTAGGAGACTTAGAAGAAAACCATAATGTAGGACTGGAGCTGTAACTCCATTGGTGGACTAATAATCACCATGTCATGGGTTCAAATACTAACACCTCATAAAATTAGGTGTGGCTGGTCCTGGTGGCACAAAGCTGGGCATGGTGGAACACAGCTTTAATCCCAGCACTCGGGAGGCAGAGGCAGGCGGATCTCTGTGAGTTCAAGGCCAGCCTGGTCTTCAGAGTGAGTTCCAGGACAGCCAGGCCTACACAGAAACTCTGTCTCAAAAACACAAAAACAAACAAACAAAAAACCCCAAGTGTGGTGGTTCATACCTTTAATCCTAAACACTCTGGGAGTGGAGGAAGGAGGATTAGAATTCAAGGCAGTTCTCAAGTACAAAGCAGACCAGCCTGAACTACTTGAAACCCTATCACAGGGGAAGGGAAAGGAAGGAAGGAGCAGGAGGGAGGGGAGAAGAGGAGAAGGAAGAAAAACATTTTGTGAGATGGAAAGAGGAAGATCACTATAAGTCCAAGAGTAATAAAATTAGTCAACTATAAGGCCTGACTTGTTTTGTTGGTTTCTTTGTTTTAAATGTGTCTGTGTTTGAGTGCAAATGCCTAGAGCCAAAAGCATTGGATCCCCTTCAGGATGGCACTGGGGAAGTGGTTGTAGGCTGCCCAATACTGGTGCTGGGAAACGAACATGGATCATTGTCACGAGCAGTATATATACCATAATTTTAGCTACTGAGACATTTTTTTCAGCCATTCTTTCGGTTTTTGAGATGAGATCTCACGTAGTCCAGATTAGTCTGAAATTTGATATGCATTCTACCCATGAAAAAGTTTGAGCACCGTTTAAAAAACCAATATAGCCAATCCCATTTTTGCTATTATTTATAGGTTCATGAAAGAAATACTTCATAAATTTCCCTAAGAAATAATACATAGAAATCAACTTACGGTTTCTACTGAACTCTCATAAGTATCTGATACTTAGTGTTTCAAATCCCAGAAACAAAGGATAGCTAAGAGGAAGACATGTAGAGGAAGAGAGACAGAATTGTGCGAATTACCTTTCCAGGACTTCAGGAAACATTTTATAATTGGAAAGAATGGGCTTAACTGTCCTGGAACTCGATTTGTAGACCAGGCTGGCCTCAAACTCAGAGATTCACCTGCCTCTGCCTCCCAAGTGCCGGGATTAAAGTAGTACACCACCACCGCCTGGCTGCAAGGTAATTTTTTTAAATAAAGTAGAAACAATCCATATGTCTATTTATGGATGAATGGATTAACATTACAAAGAATATCCACATAATAGAATATCATTTTGGCATAAAATGAACTCCTGCTACAGCACAGATAAACCTGAAAGCATTACACTAGCTGACAAAGTGTCATTTACTGTATTCATTTATAAGATACATGCAGAATACTGGCAGGAAGATTAGTTGCCAGGGGTTGGTCGAATGGGGAAAAACTGCTTGCTAATGAGTATGGGGTTTCTTTGGGGGGTGATCAAATGTTCTGGAATTAGGTAGTAGTGATAGTCACAGAATATCATGTATATACCAAAAAACCACCAAATTATATGATTTTAAATGGTGAGTTTTATCTCTGCATTGCATCTTCATGTTTTTTTAAGTCAAATGACAAATCTGTGAAAACATATGGAAACCAGACTAGGATCAAAAGTGGTCAAAAGCAGCTTTCTAGGCAGGCAAACTGGGACTGCAACCAAGTCTGAGGTCAGACTCTCAGCTATACAACAAGTTATAGGCCAAACAGATTATGTAATAAAGCCATTTCAAAACACACAAGCACAGGGGCTACAGAAAGTTAAGAGCACTTCTTGCAAAGGACTCCATTTGGTTTCCAGCACCCACAAAGCAGCTCTAAGTCACCCATAACTCCAGTTCCAGGAGATTCAACGCCTTCAGTACCCCCTGAGAACCAGGTACACATACATACATGCAGGCAAATAATTGTGCAGATTAAATAAATTTTTTAAAAAATTAAACACAAACATAAACATGTTTCCTAAGGATCAGCACGGCTTAACAGGTAAAGGGACCATGTAAACTGACAACTGAGTTCAATCCCCAGAATCTGTGAAGAAAACCAACACTCCACCACATGCATGCTTGCTATGCATGCTCCCTCTCTCTCTCTCTCCTACCTCCCTCCCCCAACACACACACACACACACACCTTACATTGTTAGTTCTCTTTATCCTCCTCCCTTAAACTCAGAAATAACTCATCTGTCACCCTTAAATGCTACCCAAAACAATACTTATTGCCAATTATCCGTTCTTCCTATAAGAAAATGACTCCAGGGCTCTCCTGAATTCTCTCAAAGCATTTCTACTCCTGAAGGATCAAGTAGGTTAAGCCAAATGAACTGTATTTCAAAGAATTTCAAACAGTCTAATAAAATAGAATTCAGGAATCACCATTAGAGGAATCCCTTTTCTTAAGGGTCTCTACACTCTGCTCTCACACCCATACCACTTATCCCTAATTTCCCCTTAAACTTTTATTGCTCTAGAATACACACATCCTCTTCAAAGCTTCATGGGGGAATGGGCATTAATTAGGCAGAAGATATATCTATTACCCATATCTTGTCACTCTAAAGAATCAAGACAGATATGGTGGTGCATACTTGTAATCCCCAAACCTGGGAGGCTGAGGGGAAAAAAATTAAAAGTTCAAGGTCAGCCTAAGCTAAAAAACAAGACCCTGTCTCAAAATACCACACACACACACTTCATAGCTACCATTTATAAAGATCTAGCTGATAGTCAGTTAACCTGGAGCATCATGAACTTCAGCCTGCCTGGACTAGATAGCAAGAGCCTGTCTTTAAAAAATTATGCCAGAAAAAAATATATATTAAAGTCATAGAAAACTACTGAAGTTCTAATAAATAAAGGAATACAATTTAAAAAAAAAATCTAGCTGTTATGTTCAGCTTTAATATGTAAAATATTTTAATCCTAAATGTTCATACAAACCACAGTGGAAAAGAGAACCAAGGTCTCTTTTGGAAATACTCCCTAAAGCAATAAAGAGAAAATAAAGCATGAGATTAAGTTGAGCTCTAATTATATCCTATTAAGTTCTGATGTTGACACTAAGGTTTTTTTGTTTGGTTTGGTTTGGTTTGTTTTTTTTGAGACAGGGTTTCTCTGTGAAACAGTCCTGGCTGTCCTGCAACTCCCTCTATAGACCAGGCTGGCCTCGAACTCACAGAGCTTTACCTGCCTTTGCCTCCCAAGTGCTGGGATTAAAGGCATACTCCACCACTGCCTGGCTGACACTAAGTTATTTTTTAAGCCCTCAAGAGAAAACTAGAAAAAGAAAATGACAGTTATATAGACGCCAAAAAGAAAACAGAGGCACAAAGTACTCTAAGCAGATTTAAAAAGATTCCCTTACCACAGCATGGTATGGTGACCTGTAAACCCAGGACTTGGGAGGTGGAAACAGGAAGATCAAATGTTCAAGGCCCACCTTAGCTATACAGCAAGTTCAAGATCAGTATATGGTACATGGGATGGGACCATGTCTTTTTTTTTTTTTTTTTTTAAAGATTTATTTACTTATTGTGTATACAGTATTCTGTTTGCATGTATCCCTGCAGGCCAGAAGAGGGAGCCAGATCTCATTACAGATGGTTGTAAGCCAACATGTGGGTGCTGGGAATTGAACTCAGGACCTCTGGAAGAACAGCCAGTGTTCTTAACCTCTGAGCCATCTCTCCAGCCTGGGACCATGTCTTAAAAAAGAAAAATTCAACCAGGTAGTGGTGGTGGTGGTGCACATCTTTAATTCCAGCACTTGGGAGGCAGAGGTAGGTGAATCTCTTTGAGTTTCTTGACAGCCAAGACTATTACACTGAGAAACCCTGTCTCATAAAAAAAGGCAGTGGTGGCACAAACCTTTAATCCCAACACTTGGGATGCAGAGGTTTTGTGAGTTTGAGGCCAGCCTGGTCTACAGAGTTCCAGGACAGCTTAAGCTACACAGACAAACCCTGACTGGGGAAGTTGGGGGAGAAAAAGAAAAATTAACTGGGTGGTGGTGGTGGTGGTGGTGGTGGTGGTGGTGGTGGTGGTGGTGGTGGTGGTGGTGGTGGTGCACACCCTTTGATCCCAGCACTTGAGAGTTCAAGGCCCACCTGGTCTACAGAACCAGTTCCAGGACAGCCAGGTCTACACAGAGAAACCCTGCCTTAGAAAAAAAAGAAAAGAAAGAAAACAAAAAGAAAAATTCCACTATATACCAACGCAGCCAGATTAAGTGTAGGTCTCACTTCTCATCAACAGATGGAGACTACTACAGAGATGCCCAACTGGGCAAAGTACAGAGAGTAAGAAAGTGGCCATGGGTTGCACCAATCCCAATTAGTAGCTACAATGCAACCCCTACTCCTACAGCTCAGGAAAAACCAAGAAAAAGTGGAAAAAAAGAAGAGCCAGCTAGGACCTGTCCTTGGGGCATGGCCTGGCTTTTTGGAACCTAGGGCCTATGCTGAGACACTTTGCTCAGCCTTGGTGTAGGGAGGAGGGGACTAGACCCACCTCAACTGAATCTACCAGGCTGGGCTGACTCCCCAGGGGAGACCTTGCCTTGGAGGAAGTGAGAATGGGGGGCAGATGGGGGGGGGAGACTGGGGGGGAGGAAGGACAGGGGAATCTGTGGCTGATATGTAAAATTAAATTAATTATAAAATAAAAATATTTTTTAAAAAAATAAAAATAAATAAAACAAAATTTAAAAAAAAGAGGAGCCAGAAGATCAAGATGCCTGCTGTCAAGTGTCCTTTGGTCATGAAATTACAACCATATGGTTGCCTAGACAAGACCTGCATAGCAAAAAAATATGCCAACATGGAGGGGAAATTTCACAAGGTCCTATCCTAGATGAAGAGCTACAGGTGAAGAGATCAGTTTTCTCTGGGAATGAAGCCCTGAACTCAATCACAAGAGTTCAGCCTTAATTAAACAAATGTACAGATGAGCAGCACTAAATGGACTCAGCAGAGAGAGTGATTAAATTGAGAGCCAGGTGATGGTGGTGAATGCCTTTAATCCCAGCGCTTAGGAGGTAGAGCCAGGCGGATCTCTGTGAGTTCAAGGCCAGCCTGGGCTACATAGTGAGTTCCAGGACCGGCTCCAAAGCTATACAGAGAAACCCTGTCTTGAACCCCGCCCCCCAAAATAAATAAATTAATTAAATTTAAAAATTTAAGCTAAAAAATAAAAATGTTGGGGCCTGGAGAGATGGCTCAGAGGTTAAGAGCACTGACTGCTCTTCCAGAGGTCCTGTGTTCAATTCCCAGCAACCACAAGGTGGCTCACAACCATCTGTAATGAGATCTGGCTCCCTCTTCTGGCCTGAAGGGATACATGCAAGCAGAACACTGTATATTTAATAAATAAATCTTTTAAATAAATAAATAAATAAATAAATAAAGATGTTTTGTTGGGAGGCAGAGCCAGGCAGATCTCTGTGAGTTCGAGGCCAGCTTGGTCTACAGAGCGAGACCCAAGACAGGCACCAAAACTACACAAAGAAACCCTGTCTCAAAAAACCAAAAAAAATAAAAATAAAATAAATAAAAAACAAAAATGTTTTAATTCCTTAGGACAATAGACAGAAACTGGCAAAGAATATAGGAATGTAAAAAGTCAAACAGTTCTGTGTTACCAGAATGGTCCATCTGCATGTCTGGGCTGATGGTATCAAGAACATCAGCAATCCTGAACATCAGCAATGCTAAAAAAGGAAGCAAAGGCCAGGTCCTTATAAGGCCATGATCCAAATCATAGTCTGTTTTTTCTTTTCTTTTGAGACTGAGTCTCACTACAAAGCCCTGGCTAGCCTGGAACTCCCTATGAAGATGCTGAAACTAATAGAAATCTGCCTACCACTGCTTCCCCAATGCTCGGATTTAAAATGTTCCATACATAGAGACAGGAGGATCAAGGCCAGCCTGGTCTACAGCGTGAGTTCCAAGGACAGGCTCCAAAGCTAGAGAAACCCTGTCTTGCGGGGGAGGGGGGAGGGGGGTGTACATCATACCACACTTGACATTATTTTATTTTTGTTTGGGTGTTTTGTTTTGTTTAGACTGGGTCTTACTCCGCAGCTGAAGTTGGCTTGAAACTCATTAGATAGCTCAAGCTGACCTCAGGCTTGCACCCACCCATCTTCTCACCTAGGCATCTCAAGTGCTCAAACTACAGGTATGAGGCACAATGGCTGGTTTTCGTCATTGACGATTTTTGTGGTGTTTAAGCAGAGTGTCACTGAGAAATTTAAAGTAACTGACAATTACAGAAAGGGAAATTTCTGTGAACTTCACAAGCAAGTTAAACAAGTATAGAATAATCAGCCCCAGACCTAGGAAAACAGCAAAATATTGTCCTATCTCATCAGTTTAGATACACTGCACTAACCCCAGCTCTGGCATCATTATTATGCACCAAGAAGAAGCAATATGAAAACACAAAGGAGGAGAAATCCTGGGATTTTTTTTCCCTTTTTAAAATGAGATTTAGTCTGTATGTATGCATACACATGACACTCAAGTGTGATGGTCAGAGCAGTTTTCAGGAGTCAATTCTCACCTTCCACCACATAGGCTCCAGGGATCAAATCAAGCACCTTTTACTCACTGAACTATTTCACAGGCCCCTTTTTTGTTTTTCTTTTAAGATTTATTTCTTTTTATTTCATGTCTCTGAGTGTTTTGCCTGCATGTATGACTTGTGTGCCTAGTGCCCACAAGAGGGCATCAGGTCCCCTAGAACTAGAGTTACAGAAGAGTGTAAGCAGTCATGCAGGTGCTAAGAACAAAACCTGGGTCCATCTCCAAGAACAGCAAATGCTATCATCCACTGAGATGTCTCTCTAACCCCCTTTCTTAAAAATAAAGAACAGGTTTCATATAGCCCAGGTTGGCCTAGAATATACCATGTAGCTTACTTATGATGACCGTGAATTTCTGATTCTCTTGCTGGGATTACAGATGTGTCCCACCATGCCAGATTTATTGAGTGCTAAAAATTTAATCCTGTATACTAGTCAAAGTACTCTACCAAGCAACATCCCTAGTCCTGGGATTCATTCTCTAAGGATGTAAAACATCTATATAAATAAAATGTTTCAATGGGGTAGGGGAAATCAAAAACACAAATACAGAAAAACAACAAAAGGACAAAGATGTGGCGTCATAGAATTTCTAAGGGAAAAAAGTAGAAATAAGCAATAAGTACCAGACAAGTATAAACTAGCATTGAAAAATAGCAAGATCCCCAAGAGTTGGCTCAGCAATTAAGAGCGCTCGTTGGTCTTGCTGAAGACCTGGGTTTGATTCTCAATACCCACGTGGCGGCTTAGAACTGACTGTAACTCTGGGCTCATGGGATCCAACAACCTCCATAGGCACCAAGAATGCAGACACACATGCAGGCAATACATAATCATAAAATCTAACATAATAAATAATAAAAAGGAAAAGAAAATAGCAAGAAAAAGAGAACTTTGCAGGCTGGGGATATAGCTCAGTAATAGAATGATTACTCATAATGCCCAAGGCCCCAGGTTCAATCTCCAGTACAAGTGAAAGAACCAACAAATCTGAAAAGAATTTATTCTAAAGTAGCACTGATGGAAACTGACAATCTAGTTTAATTCTTGGAGTGCAGGGATGGGATCACACGGACTTTTATTTGAGATTGAGTTTTATATAACCAAGTTGACCTTCAAATCCTGAGCTAGTTTGAAATAATCAGAGCCAGGCATGATGCTACACACCTTGGATCTTTAATGCCAGCACTTGGGAGGCAGATGCAGGAAGCCAGCCTGCTCTATAGAGTTCCAGGACAGTCAGGAATACACAGAGAAACCCTGTTCAAAAAAAATTATATATATATATATATATATATATATATATATATATATATATATATAAAGAATTATCAGGAAAAGCTTTTCAAAATGATAGATTTGGGGCTGGTGAGATGGCTTAGCAGGCCCTTAAAGCCTAATGAATTTATCTCATTCCCAGAGACCTACATGCTAAAAGGAAAGAACCAACATTCCTAAATTGTCCTCTGACCTCCACATGAATCACCTGAGCACCCTCATACACACACACAAAATAAAAGGTCATAAAAAAGAAAAATAAAAGACACATTTGCAAACCTGGAATTGGTAGCCAGCAGCAGTCACTGCCTACTATTGTCATTTTTTTTTTTTTTTGAGACAAGGTCTATGTAGCTCTGTAGCTGAAGAAAGGGAGACACTGCCAGCCACATGTAAGTAGCAACATGTAAGATACTGGTAAGCCACAAGCCATGTGGCAAGGTATAGATTTATAGAAATGGGTTAATTTAAGATGTAAAAACTAGATAACTAGAAGCCTGAGCCATTAGGCCAAACAGTTTAAATAATATAAGAGTCTGTGTGTTTACTTTATAAGTGGGCTGCGGGACTGCCGGGGCTTGGCGGGAGCTGGAGAAAAACTCTCCAGCTACAAATGGCACCCAATGGGTTGGCAAGAGTTTCCACCTAAAACCTGAGAAAAAAGATTCTAAAATAGAGCTAAAAACAGCTTCCTAGTTGAAGTTAGCGGCAGCCTGTGGGTTTGAGCTACTCTTTGGCGGGTTCATGGTATGCAGGCTTGACCTACCCTATGTTACACAGAGGTGTCTCCAAGCTGTGCACTATGCTGTGTGTTGGATACAGTTTTTGCTAGTTAAACAAACAAAAAAAAAAGTTTCTGGGCTACACGCTACTTTGATAAACGCATAGACCCACTGTTTCTAAGAGTTGATGGCTCCCAGAGCTGTCGATAAACTGTACCACCGCCATGTTGGGAAGCTGAGGTGCGAGGAGCCATCAGCCACAGCAGCCGTTTTGGTCTTACAAATGCTGCAGCTTAAAGCAATAGATTCACAATAAGACAGATTCAGATGGAACAAGACTTTAAATGCTTTACAATGTGTGTAAAAATGCACGCAGGCTTGGAAGAGAGAGAAAAAGGAATATATACAGTTATATAAAAAATAGTTTTTAAATATAAAGTCTTTAAAAAGACAGTAAAGGTAGTATAAAAATGAGCCATGTAAAGATGGATAATACACAGAGAATCTGGATTGTGTTGTCTATGGGATTCTTTTTTTTTTTTTTTTGGTTTTTTTTTTTTTTTTTTTTTTTTTTTGGTTTTTTGAGACAGGGTTTCTCTGCGTAGTTTTGCGCCTTTCCTGGAGCTCACTTGGTAGCCCAGGCTGGCCTCGAACTCACAGAGATCCGCCTGGCTCTGCCTCCCAAGTGCTGGGATTAAAGGCGTGTGCCACCACCGCCCGGCGTCTATGGGATTCTTAACTGCAGAAAAACATTTGATGGTAAAAGCTGTTGAGTTAAGCCAATACATATATTTTAAAGATACCTTGACTTCAAAATTTGGATATAAGGATATGTTGCTTTGGAAAGGAGGCTCTCCTTTTGTTTCCACAGAAAGCCAGAGGCTATGGATTTGTTCCAGATTAAGATACATCAGGTTTGACCAGCCAAGACCCCCTGAAAGGTCTCCTGTGACACCATGGCTGAGATGATCCAACATCCAGAACGGTTTCAAGGCAACTGGCTCAGACAATACACCCTCATGGACTACTCCATAATCCTAAAATTTTCATGTCCCCATAAGAATACAGCACCCCCATCCAGCAGGAAGTAGTAAGATATGCCCAAATTCCCAAACATGCCAAGCTGGCTTTGGAGATGGAATTGGCTTACTCCTTCTCTAAACTAAAACATATTGCCCATAAAAAAAAAAAAAAAAGTTAAGAGATTCTTTTGTCCCATATCAGAAGAGCCCTCTGGTGTGAGACAGAGAAAAACCAATATTTTTATTTAAAACAGGTTAATTATAAATACAATATCTTCCTAAAAGAAGAGGGGAATATGATATAGATATATAGGACATAAATATGATAGAATAAAAGGGTAGATTGCTGAACCAACTTTTAAAGAGCAACCAATTGTTTGAAATGTTTTACTTTGGTATGGATTTTAGTTTATTGATACAAATTTAAAGTCAATTTTGGGGTTGGGGATTTAGCTCAGTGGTAGAGCACTTGCCTAGCAAGCGCAAGGCCCTGGGTTCAGTCCTTAGCTCCAGACAAAAAAAAGACAAAAATCAATTTTTATACTGTATATATATTCCTACTCTCATTTGAGGTATTATGTTTATGTAACTCATTTACATTGTAATGGATGATTAAGAAATACAGATTAATAATTAGTCTTCTATGATAGTCAAACTTGTACCATGTTAAGTTTTCTAGGAATACATAGATATATTTCATCTAGATAAGTAATCTTCAAACACTTCAAAGACCTACAGAATATGGCATTTAAAATGTTTTAAAAATTTAAACTTTCTGGACAGTAAGACATGTCTACTCCTGGCAGGACCAATTTATTTCAGAGAGGAGGATGGGCATCGAAGACACTCCATATGGAGTTTATCTTCTTGGCAAAAATAGCCATTTGGGCAAAAAACTGTTCTTGCCTGGACTGCTTGATTGACTGGACATGCAGGACCCATAGGAAGATGACCACTGAACTTTGCTTGGCAAAATGGTCCTTCAGGTTCCTGCTTCGCAGAGGAAACTGCCAGACTTCTACAGGACACAGAAAAAATGACTGGGAGACTTTAGGCCTGTGGGCTGAAGACAGATGCCCCAACTTTACAAAGGAACTTTGGATAACTGTCCAGGCTGCCAGCTGTCTCTGTCTACTCTCGCAAGACTCCCGAAAGTTGCTTGTGTCCATCTCCCATTTTTCAAGTAGTATTACATCCTTCTGAGGTCTTTGATGTAGTTGAAGACTAGATAGTAATAATTTTCCTTAGTTATGATAAAAGATAAGTTAGATATGAAACCTCAGACACACAAATATAGGGTAGATAGGATATCTTCTTTAATTTTGCCAAATACAAATAGACTAGGTATTATAAATAGACTAGACATTGTAACTGTAATTCTTGCTTGATAATTGTTTTTGTTATATATAATTTTACTATGTGAAAGTTAAAACCTTCCTTTTTGTTTTTTTTTTTTTTTGTTGTTTTTTTTTTTTTTTTGGTTTTTTCGAGACAGGGTTTCTCTGTGTAGCTTTGCGCCTTTCCTGGAACTCACTTGGTAGCCCAGGCTAGCCTCGAACTCACAGAGATCCGCCTGCCTCTGCCTCCCAAGTGCTGGGATTAAAGGCGTGCGCCACCACCGCCCGGCTCCTTTTTGTTTTTTTTAAAGATTTATTTATTATATATACAGCATGTATGCCTGCAGGCCAGAAGAGGGTACCAGATCTCATTATAGATGACTGTGAGCCACCATGTGGTTGCTGGGAATTGAACTCAGGACCTCTGGAAGAGCAGCCAGTGCTCTTAACCTCTGAGCCATCTCTCCAGCCCCCAAAACCTTCCTTTTTGAAAAAAAAAGAAAGGGGGAAGTGCTGTGGGATGTTCTGTATGTTAAATGTGTTGCTCTGATTGGTTAATAAATAAAATGCTCATTGGCCAGTAGCCAGGCAGGAAGTATAGGCGGGACAAGCAGAGAAGAGAATTCTGGGAACAGGAAGGCTGAGTCAGGAGACGCCAGCCTGCTGCCCAGGGAACAGCATGTAAAGGCAACAGGTAAAGCCACGGAACATGTGGAGACCTATAGATTAATAGAAATGGGCTGAGTTTAAGTGTAAGAGCTAGTCAGTCAGTGGTAGGCCTGAGCTAATGGCCAAGCAGTTTAATTAATATAAGTGGTTGTGAGATCTGTGGAGCTGGGCAGGACTTGAGAAAACTTCAGCTACAAAGCTCTGGTGGCCAAATTCAGATCTGCCTCTACCTCTCAACTGTGAGGGATTAAAGGTGTGAGCCACTACACTCAGCTAGGCTCCTTATCTTTGTAGTCATCATCACCATCACCCCTAAACACCTCAAATGTATTCTATTGCTAGCTGGCAATTTCACTTCTGTCCCTGCCTCCCATCTACCCACAGGACTCATGAGATTACAGATGCTCACCCATTCCCACTCTCTCACCCGAACTACATAGCTATCTCCCTCTGCTAACACATCCACTGTGCCCTTATTTATGAAGGTTCTGCAAGTTCAAACTCAGGTCCCAGGCTTGCACAGCAAGAACATTACCCACTGAGCCATCTTTTCTTGAGATAGTTTTCACCATGTAGCCCAGGCTGTCCTAACTCATCATCTTCACACCGTTCCTTTGTTTTTTTCCTTTGGTTTTTCCAGACAGGATTTCCTCTCTGTAGCCCTGGATGTCCTCAGACTCAAAGATATGCCTGCCTCTGCCTCCCAATACTAGAATTAAAGGTGTGAGCCACCACACCTAGCATGCCTCTCCCTTTTTTCAACTCTTCTATAAATCTAAAATTATTTCAAAATAAGATTTTTTTACTGCATTTCTTTGCAGAATGTGGTAACACATGCCATTATTTCCAACACTTAGAAAACGGTAACAGGCCGGGCGTTGGTGGCGCACGCCTTTAATCCCAGCACTCGGGAGGCGGAGGCAGGCGGATCTCTGTGAGTTCGAGGCCAGCCTGGGCTACCAAGTGAGCTCCAGGAAAGGCGCAAAGCTACACAGAGAAACCCTGTCTCGAAAAACCAAAAAAAAAAAAAAAAAGAAAACGGTAACAGAAGCCTGAGGGTGGTGGTGAATGCCTTTAGTTCCAGCACTTGGGAAGCACAGGCAGGTGGGCCTCTGGATCAAGGAAACTCACAATAGTTGAGGTTCCAGGACAGCCAAGGCTACAAGGAGAAACTGTCTCCAAAAAGGAAACTGAAGGATCTGGAGTCAAAGCCAGCCCGGGTTACATAGGGAAATCTTGTTCCAAAAAACAAAACCTTTTTGCCACTGTAAAATAAAGTGATGGCAGGTTTGGTGGCACTTGCCTCTAATGTCAGCACCTGGGCAGCAAAGGCAGGATAACCATGAGGCCAGCTTGGGCCAACAGTGAGGTACTGCCTATGGGAAAAAGTGGGCAGGGCGGTGGTGGCCCACGCCTTTAATCCCAGCACTCAGGAGGCAGAGGCAGGTAGATCTTTGTGAGTTTGAGGGCAGCCTGGGCTACAGAGTGAGTTCCAGGAAAGGCACAAAGCTACAGAGAAACCCTGTCTCAAAAAAACAAAAAAGCAAAAAAAAGTGGGGAAGGGTTACAATCTACTTCTCAATTCTAATTTTCTTGCATCTTATGGAAAACTAAAACTTACATATCAACTACTCATGCTTGATATTTAAAAAAAAAAGGTTGGGGGGACTGGGAATGCAGCTGGGCAGCAGAGCTTTCATCTACCACATGTAAAAGTTTCAGCCTGCTGGGAGGCAGTGGTGCAGGCCTTCGATACTACTAGGAGGCAGAGCCAGGCTGAGCTCTGTAAGTTTGAGGCCAGTGTGCCTTAAGGAGTCCAGGACAGGCACCAAAACTACACAGAGAAATCCTGCCTAAAAAAAAAAAAAAAAAAAAAAAAAAAAAAAAAAAAAAAACAAGCCGGGCGGTGGTGGCGCACGCCTTTAATCCCAGCACTGGGGAGGCAGAGCCAGGCGGATCTCTGTGAGTTCAAGGCCAGCCTGGGCTACCAAGTGAGCTCCAGGATAAGTGCAAAGCTACGCAGAGAAACCCTGTCTCGGGAGAAAAAAAAAAAAAGTTCCAGCCCTTGAACTGGGTGTGGTGTTACATGAATTCAAAGTCAGTCTGGCCTATATAAGACCCCATTCTCAATAATAATAATCCACAAATTTTATAAATTGTTAACTACAAAAGTCTACAGTCAAAATTGAATCACCAAATTCAGAAACAAGGTTAGGAAAAATCAAATCTCTAGCTAAAGCTAAGCTATCTAGCTATAAGAAATCCCAAAGCTAGATATGGAGATATAACAGTGATATTCCTAAGCAAGAAAGAATATGGCTTGAGTCCAGAAGCTCCAGACCAGCCTGGGCAACACAAGACCCCAATCTCAGGGGGAAAAGAGATTCCAGGTGCTTCCTTCACTTGTCAGCAAACAATGGAAAATGACTTTACTGTAGACTGTAACCTTATTTGTATATTTGAGATTTTAGCACAGGCACACTGTTAAACATATGAATGGATTTGTTTTTAAACCTGGGAAGGGAGAGAGAGTATTGGGACACACCCCAAGCTGGGTATGGTGACAGATGCCTGAAATCCTAGCATCTGAAAGGCTGACACATAAGCCCGCAGTGGTGGTTTTGCCTTTATGTCCACGCCTGTAATCCAGCACTCAGGAGGCTGACACAGGTGGATCTCTGAGTTGGAGGCCAGCCTGGTCTATGGAGGGAGTTCCAGGACAGTCTAGTCTACACAGACAAACTCTATCTTGAAGAAAAAAAAAGGGGGGGGGGGAATGATGCCTTTAATCCTAGCACTGGGGAGGCAGCGAAGGCTGCCAGTTCTCTTGAGTTCAAGGTCAGCCTGCAGGGGCTATTACACAGAGAAACCCTGTCTCAAAACACTAAAAAGGAAGGCTGAAGCAGGAGAACTGCCATGAGGCCAGTCCAGACTACATAGTAAAGTTCCAGGCCAGCCTGGGCTATAGAATAAAATATGTCTCCAAAAAAAAAAAAAGAAAGAAAGAAATCTAAAAAACAGAGGCTTGAGAGATAGCTCAGAGGTTAAGACTAACTGTTGCTCTGGCAGAGGAACCAAGTTTGGTTCACAGCACTCACAGCCATCTGTAAACTCCAGGTCTAAGGGAATCCAACCCCCTCCTTACTTCCATGGGCACCAGGCACACACATGGTGCACATAGAGACACAAGCAAAACACTTTGCATAAAGTTAAATCTAAAATGAAAATTTAAAAAATAATACAAGTCTCCAGAGGCACAGGGAAATGGATCTTTGTGGGTTCGAGGACAGCCAAAGATGGAGAGACCCTGTCACTGATTCAAAAAAAAAAAAAAAGATGATGATGATAATAATAATAATGGGAAGGTCTAATGGCTCAATGAGTACAAAAGCACTTGCTGCCAAGCCTGAGGACTTGAGTTCAATACCCAAAAAGCACATGGTAAATAAAGAAAACTGACTCCCAAAGTTGTCCTTGAACCTACACCCCACTCATGAAGTGGCACACGTACACACACAAACCAAATAAATATAAAAAATAAGCAAATAAAATACAATAAAAGACACACTCTTGCACTTTCCAACTTTAGTGTATGTGTTGTTAACAATAGGAAAAGAAGGCAAACTCAACTAAGCTTCAATAACTTGATTAAAATAAATATCCCTGAGAACATTCATTGCCCTCATTCCAATACTACAGTCAACTGTTTTACTGATTAGGCTACCAGGAACAATGGAGGTATTTTGGGCCAGTGGATAATTAAATCCAATTGTGTACAAGGCATCAATACTTTCAACACTCACTGGAACCTGATTTACCAATCTGCTGAGTTTGCTTTGCATGAGTATATTCCCTTTGAAAGAGAGAAAGAGAGAGAGAGAGAGAGAGAGAGAGAGAGAGAGAGAGAGAGAGAGAGAGAGAAGACCCAAAGTACCTGGAAGATGGCACTGGCTCAAAAAAACAATAGCTTTAATCACCTAACGCTAAATATGAAACGAGATTACAACTGAGATAAAAATATCACCTTTGAAAGGAAGTGGTATGGGCGATCAAACTCCATCAATTGAAAAGCCATCACCTGAACTCACTCCCATTCTAGAGAGTGGAGAAAAAGCAAAGTTACAAAGTTCCAAGTATCTGCTGCACTGTACAGATAGATGGAGTTTCTTGCTTAGCAACTGTAGTGTTGTCCACCAAACACACTGCCTGTCATAGTTAGGACCTGACAACTGTTCACTCTAAATCCATGTGCTCAACTTGGACTCAGGATTGATTTATAAAAATAGCTGCTGCTGTTGCTGGTCTTTGAATCTGCGCTGATGACTGGGCAGTGTTACCCTATAGGCCTAGAGCAGCTGTATTTCCCTCACCACACCCATTGCTCTGCCTACCCAGCCAAGCTGCCGGCAACCGCCCCCCCACCCGCTTGCCACCCTCCCGCCTCGCCCCCCCCCCCCCCCATCACTGCACCATACTATTCTCCCTCCTCCTGGGCTGAGTGAGCAAATTACAAGCACAAATATCCCCTGATGCAATGCCACAACCATCCCTGGGAAAGAGCAGAGGCAGTTGCCAAAAGCGCAGCAGTAGGGAAATGGGCGGGAGACACTCACAGGGAGCAAGAAACACTGCAGGGTCCCTGAGGAGAAATGCTGTAACTGGACCAGCGGAGGGAAAGGGGGATTCCGGAGAAAGCTGGGTAACACTAATCTTCCCTGAGAAGCATAGCTACACCACCCCACCTCACCCGGGGAGAGGGCGAGTTCTGGATTCCTAACACAAACCTGTGGGGAAATCAATCCCTTCCCCTAAAGCAGCAAACGCACTTAATCTGCACAATAATGGAGATAAGCAAAACCTCTCCAACACGCCCAGAAGGCAATCTCAACCAAAGCTGAGCTCCGGCTGTAACAGTCCAAAAGAGCTCGTCCCGTGTGCTAAATAAACCACAATCTCTGCTCTGAATAACGTTTCCAACGGCCGCTGCTAGTCCTGCTCCCCAAGTTTCCCGGCTCTGCATGCACCCTTACGGTGACCCCGCTGCATTCCCGAAGCCAGACACTAGAAGCGCATCAGTCCCCAAACTGTGCGGGGGCCCACGCACACAAGGGCTCGAGTTAAGATCTGCGGACCACCCCCCTCAGCCCCACCCATGACCCCCAAACCCGACACGCGGAGGCTCTCCTCAGTCCCCACACCCACTGACGCCCCTCCGGACGCCTGGAGAAACGTCCCCGCCGCTCTTCTGCATTCCCCCGAACCCCACCCAAGGCCCCAGGCTGTGGCCGACCCTCGGTGCCTGGACTCAGCACATGCCCAGGCTGAGGCAAGCCGCTCGGCTCCACAGCTCCGGACGCCCGCAAACAGGATCTCTTGGCCGGTCTCGCCCCCTACGGTCCCCTCCGAAGGCGCCGCCGAGACTCGGAAGGTCACGCCCGCAGGCCCCCCGCCGGGCCCCCTCTAGCAGCGACCCGGGCGTCCGCAGGCGGGCAGCCACCGCCCTTCCCCGCCTCGGGCGGGACCTGCAGGGGTCCCCAGCGGTCCCCAGGAGATCCTAGGGCAGTGTCTCGGGGGGACAGCGAAGAGGCCGACCCTCGGATCCCGACCTCGCCAGCACTCACCCGCCGCCGCCGCCACCAAGCCCAAGCCGGAGCCGCAAGAAGCCGGGAGAGGGCAGAGAGGAGCCGGGAGCAGCCGGGAGGAGCCGCGGGAGCCGCAGAGCAAGCCGGAGGGGCGGGGCGCAGGGAGGTGGCCGCTTCCTCGTCGCCCTCTTGAAGGCCGGCACGAAGGCGGGGCGTCCCCCACAACCAGCGGACGCCGCCCCAACCAATGGGCGCCCCCGAGGGGCGGGCCAAAGCGCCGCGAGCCAATCCACGCCGGCCCCTGCGCCTCGACCTCTCGGTGGAAGCGGCACGAGCGGCGGACGGTTGGCGAGGCGCGCGTCGGAGGTCTGGGCTGCGGCCTCCGGCCCGCGGGTACCGGAGCGAAGGGCGAGCCTCCGGCCGGCCCCGCCGTTCTGAGATGGCCACTGCTTCCTTTCCCAGCGGGGAGGATGCTGGTGTCAGGCGCACACGGCCTGGGTGCGGGTGGGCCCGAGTGGGCCCCGCGGGCGCTGACTGGTGGGCTCTATGATGTCATCTGGGAGGGGCGGGGGCGGGTCCTTGGGCCCTCGCCGCAGGGAACCCTGCCGGGCGGGCGAGCAGAGGGCACGACTCTGGGCAGCTCCCTAGAGCCGGCCTGGAAACGTGACTGGACCAAGTTGAGAAGAAGGGACATTGTTTATTGCAAAACTAATTATATAGTTTGGCGTGTATTTAAGTAACTTAATTTCATGTTTCTTTTAGTTTTATTCCGTTCAGTTACTTAAAAATCGCCTTTGTTTAGTTTTGATTTTTTTTGAGACAGTCTCACAGCATAGCACAGGCTGGCCTGACATTCACTATCACCCACCTGCCTCAAAGTGATGGCGGTCCTTCTGCCTCAGCCTCCCGAATTCCTGGGAGCCTCCACACCCGGCTTAATTACCTCCTCCTCCTCCTCCTCCACCCTCTCCTTTTTTTGAGACAGAGTCTCACTATGTTTGATTCACATTATATTGCCTGTGGATAGTACCGGTCTGGAAGAAATAATGGTACTTAATCCTTTTGAGTGCTTATTCCGTCTCCCAGATAGCAACACTAGCTCTTAATCACAACAATCCTGGATGGTTAGGAAATAGATCCTCATTCCTGTTTATATTTTTGGTTGTGAGCCTGGCTGCAGTTTTGTCGTCTCTCCAGCCCTCCTCATTGCCTGTTTATGAAGGAGGGGACAGACAAGTTTAGTAACAACATAATGACAAGGCAGTATTTGCCTAGTGGGGCTTTAATTTAGGTAGCCAGGTGATAGGGTTGTAAACTCAGCCCTATAGAGGTTACTAGGAAGACTTGTTTAGGAAGCACAGCTGTGTTTTGTAGCTGTGTAGCCTTGAGAAAACTAAGCTTCAATTTCCTCACTTATGAAAATTAGATAATAGTCACTCTCAATAGAGTTATTAATAGGATGCCAGTGGCAAAATGCTGATGACCCATACTCCCCATAAAATCTCAACACAGCCTAACAAGTTGTATAAACTTGTGGAAGACTTCTAAATCTATTCTAAATCACTGTTGTGTAACAGTTTCCTTTATCATCAGAACTTTCCATCCTACAGGGAAGCTCCTTAAGCAAGAAGGTAAACAACTCAAAATAGCTTCAGGAAATCCCTGAAACCAACCAGATTCACAAGGCTCCTCTCTGCCAGAATTCAGTGTTCCTCTCAGAAGACCAGAGCCAAGCTGCAAAAAAGACTCTCAGAAGAGGAAAAGCTGCAAAGACTCTGAAACCAGCCAAACTGCCTAGAAGAGGTTTAGACCAGTGTCACCTGCAAAGAATACTCTCCAACCTGTTGAGTGGCCTGCAGGCTGTGGAGTGTTATCCAGGAATCCCAGTTCTGTGAGTTGTCACCCATGCTGGGGTGGGCCTTGGTGATACAGCTGTCTTTGAGTCTTTTCTGCTCCTGTAAGTGACCCCTCTCTCATATCCCTTCATATTTTTATAAGTAACCCCAATAAAACTTACTATTTGACCAAGATGAACTTTGGTCTGTCATGAGTTCCCTATCTGGGGTGAGTGGACATGTGTATTGCATCTCCCCAGGGAAAGTTTTGTCATTGATTTTAACTATAAATGGAGAGGATAATTTCATGGGATCCATACTGATAACTCTCCTAGAGCTTGGCAATGTTGTCACACACCTTTAATCCCATCACTGAGGAGACAGAGGCAGGCAGATCTCTGAGTTCGAGGCCAGCCTGATCTACAGAGCAGGACAGCCAAGACTACACAAAAAAAACTCTGTCTCAAAAAACATAATAACAACAATAATAATAATAACTATTCTAAAGTACATACATTGGTACTTCGCATTTAGTGGTCATGGTTCATACTGGGCAGCAGTGGCACCTGCCTTTACTCCCAACACTCAGGAGGCAGAGCCAGGCGGATCTCTGTGAGTTCAAGGCCAGCCTGTTCTACAAATCGAGTTCCAAGACAGGCTCTAAAGCTACACAGAGAAACCCTGTCTCAAAAAACTAAAATAAGAAGGAGGAGAGAAGAAGAAGCAGCAGCAGCAGCAGCAGCAGCAGCAGCCAGGTGTGGTGGCGCACACCTTTTACCCCAGCCCTTGGGAGGCAAAGGCAGGCAGATCTCTGTGAGTTGGAGGCCAGCCTGGTCTGCAAAATAAGTTCCAGGACAGCCAAGGCTGTTACACAGAGAAATCCTGTCTCAAAAAACCAAAAATAAATAAATTAATTTATAATAGTAATAATAATAGTAACAAAAAGCCAGTAGTCCATGCTTGTAATTCCAGCATTTAGAAATGGGAGCCGGGGTTGGGGATTTAGCTCAGTGGTAGGCCCTGGGTTCAGTACTCAGCCCTGAAAAAAAAAAAAAAACAAAAAGAAATGGGAGCCAGAGGATCAGTTCATGAGATCCTGCCGGGCGGTGGTGGCGCACGCCTTTAATCCCAGCACTCGGGAGGCAGAGCCAGGCGGATCTCTGTGAGTTCGAGGCCAGCCTGGGCTACCAAGTGAGTTCCAGGAAAGGCACAAAGCTACACAGAGAAACCCTGTCTCGAAAAACCAAAAAAAAAAAAAGAAAGAAAAAAGAAAAAAAAAAAAAAGAGATCCTGTATCAAACAAAAAAGTAAAGGTTTGGTGAGAAAGATCAGAACTCTCTCTCAATCTCTCTCTCTCACACATACACACACACACACACACACACACACACTCCAGCACACCCACATACACTCAACTCCAAGGAGAATGTAAGGAAACTAACAGTCGTTTTTTCTAACAAATATATATAGTGCACCATTCTGTTAGATAAGCCACACGAGTCAGCACATTCACAGGGTGCATTAGATGGATTTCCTAACTGAATGAAGCGGTACACACCTGCAACAGCAGCACTCCAGAGGCAGAGACAGAAACTGCTGAGTTTCAGATCATCCTAGGCTCTACGGCAGGTTTGATTCCAGTCTACACTACATAGCAAGACCCCATCTCAAAAAAAAAAACAAATCCTGGATCTTGGAGGCTGAACTTGGTTGGGAGCTGTCCCACACGTAAGGCAGGAAGATGGTGGCCGCAAAGAAGACATAAAAGTCTCTGGAGTCAACTCTAGGCTCCAACTTGTTATGAAAGGTGGAAAGTATGTGCTGGGATACAAATAGACTCTGAAGATGACCAGACAGGGCAAAGCGAAATTGGTTATCCTCACCAACAACTGTCCAGCTTTGAGGAAATCTGAAATAGAATATTATGCCATGTTGGCTAAAACTGGTGTCCCTCACTACAGTGGCAATAACATTGAATTGGGCACAGCATGTGGAAAATACTAGAGTATGCACACTGGCTAGCATTGACCCAGGTGATTCTGATATTATTAGAAGCATGCCAGAACAGACTGGTGAAAAGTAAACCAGGAAAGTTTTCCTTTGATAAAACTTTACCAGAGCGCCTTTTAAAAAATTCTGGTTTGTTAACATTATTTCATATCAAGACTCTGGATTTTGTCTAATGCTGGATTTATTATCCTGAAAAATATAAAGTGAGTGTTAAAATGATTCTTCCTGGAGACTGAAGTAGCCAGTCCCAAGACCTGTCTCAGACTCCATGACTACAGTTGTCTTTGAGCCCATTTGAAGTCAGATGTCTAGGAAAGCTTAAGTGTTAGAATCCACAGGGCAGTGGTGGCTCATACCTTTAATCCCAGCACTCTGGAGGCAGAGGTAGGCAGATCTCTGTGAGTTCAAGGCCAGCCTGGGCTACAGAACTAGTTAGATGACAGCCAAAGTTACACAAAGAAACCCTGTCTCAGAGGGGGGAAAAGTGTTAGGAACCTACATTCTTTAAATTAATAGATTCCCCATATTATGAGTGCCTAGGGTTGAGCCCAGGAAATCTTTTCTTTTTTGTAAGACAGGATCTTACCATATATGTAGCTCTGGACTAGATTCCCTATTTAGACCAGGCTGCTGTCAGATTCACAGAGATCAGCCTACCTCTGTATCCTAAATGCTGGGATTAAAAGTGTGTGCCACCTTGGGGGGAGGGGGGGCGGCAGGGTTGGCACATGCCTTTAATCCCAGCACTTTCAAGGCAGAAGCAGGTGAATCTCTTGAGTTCAAGGCCAGCCTGGTCTATGGAGTGAGTTCCAGGACAGCAGGGCTACACAGAGAAACCCTGTTTCAAAAAATGTGTGCCACCATGCCCAGCCCAGAAATCATTCTTTTTTTATCTTTATTTTATTATTATTTTTTTAACATGTGTGGGTGTTTTACCTGCATGTATGTCTGTGCATCACGTGCATTAGGAAGGCCAGAGAAGGTTGTTGGATCCCCTGGAAGTGGAGTTACAAACAGTTGTGAGCCACCATGGGGGTACTGAAAATCGAACCTGGGTCCTCTGGAAGAGCAACAAGTACTTTGAACGACTAAGCCATCTCTAGTCATCTTCCAGCCCCTAGAAGTCATTCTTAGTTCTTCCTTCTTCCTTCCTCGAGGGCCTGTCAGATATGCCTGCCCCAGAAATTGCAGCAGCAGCTAGCTTTAGTAATACACACTTGTAATCTCAGCACTCAGGAGGCTGGAGCAGGATTAGGAGTTTCAGGCCAGCCTTGGCTACATGAGATTGTATGTCAGAACACTAGAAGAAAAAAAAGAAACAGCTCTCAAAAAAAAAAAAAAAAAAAATCCAAGTCAGCAGATCCTTCTTTGTGGTTAGCCCTAGCCCAAGCTCTGTTGGTACAAACTGCCAATAGTCATCTGTAGCAACTACAATCCCAGCCCTGGACTGTAAGATAAAGAACCCCATTACAGATTGACCTGCACCAGGAACAGACTGTGTAGCCTTGGGGAAGCTATTTCCCATCCCTGGGCCTCAGGTTCCTCATGTCTATCAGGGGAAGTAGAACAGACGGCAATGACTTTTCTACTTCTTGCTTTCTGTGGTCTCATCGCTCAGTGCACTGGGACTTCCTTTCACTTGAAATAAAGACACCTCTCTCAAGGCTGGCTGATGTATCCTTGTTGCCTTGACGTTAGGAGCCTGCATCCTCTCAGTAGCTATTGGGGAGCACATACCTTTGGGGCATTCCCTTAATATCAAGTCACCTGAGTCAGGGCCTGATTCTGTCTTCCTTTTATTTATCTTCTCCTAGAGTGGTCCGAAGGCAGAGAAGGTTGTTTTCTACTTTTAAGGTAATGCTCACCTCATCCAGTACTGCTCCTGAACATGCTGTGTGATTTCTCCTTATAGACCCTCAACTGATCCTCCCAATGATGGCATTCTAAGATTGAATGATGTTTTTAGAAAGGAACTCGCTTTGTAGCCCAGGCTGACCTTGAACTCACAGAGATCCACCTGGCTCTGCCTCCTGAGTGCTGGGATTAAAGGCATGCGCCACCACCACCGGGCAACCAGGCCAGTTTCAAACCCAGAGATCTACCTGCATCTGCCTCTCGAGCATTGAGATTAAAGGAGTGCGCCACCAAGTTCAGCCAACCCTGACTTCCTGACCTTCCTGTCTCCCCAGAGCCTAGACTGGCCGCAAACTCAGTATCCTCCTGTCTGACACTCCTAAAGTGCTCAGGTTCTGGGATTACAGGCATGTGCCACCATACCTGGCTAGTTTTTTATCTGGTTGTTTGGTTGTTTGGTTGTTTTTTGATTTTTGGTTTTTGGAGACAGGTTTTCTCTGTGTAACAACTCTGGCTGTCCTGAAACTTGTTTTGTGGACCAGGCTGGCCTCAAACTCACTAAGATCCTCCTGCTTCTACCCACAAGTGCTGGGATTAAAGGTGTGCGCCACCACACCTGGCTTGTGTGTTGTTTTTAATTTTATGAGCATTGACTGGTGTTTGACTGCATGTATGGTCGTGTGAGGGTGTCAGATCCCCTAGAACTGAAGTTACAGAAAGTTGTGAGCTGTCACGTGGGTGCTGGGAATTGAACCTGGGTTCTCTGGAAGAGCAGCCAATGTTCTTAACCCCTGAGCCATCTCTCCAGCCCCAACCTGGCTAGTTTTTTTGTTGTTATTTTGTTTGTCTCTCTTTTTCCTTCCAGGATCTACTTCCTGGCTGCAGAACATAGCCACTGAGCTGCGACTCCAGGACTGCTCAAGTGATGCCCTAAGGTCTTTGGCATGCCTAGCAGAGACACCTGGCTGCTCTCCAGTTCTTCTGTGTTCCATTCTGAACCCCAATAAAATATCCTGGTTTCTTTTCAATTCTGACTCGTAATGTCAAACCCTCCAGATGGCCACTGTGTCTATTGGCCTCCTAAGCTAGAATCCAGCCCCTCTTCAATCAGTATCCTTGATACTGATACAGGATGATAATTCGCACCCCGGTTGCTTCTACATCTCACTCTGAGCTCCATCTAACCTCTTTCTTGTTCACCATCTGCAGCCACAAAAGAAATGAGTCATGAGGCTGGGGTATATAGTTCACAGGCCGAGTACTGCCTGTCATCATGCAGGAAGTGCTGGGTTTCACTCCAAATTTGGGGTATATGAGTGTATACATAGCAGAGATAGCAGGAACTAGAAGACTCTTTTTGATCCTTTTCTAGTCTGGAGACGGAGAAGAAACGGAAAGTAAGCAAGACTGCTGGTCATGATAGAAAATGGCAAAGGGGGCTCTGCAGAGCAGAGGCGTACAAACCCCAGCTCCTCCCCGTTGCTGCCAGTCCCTAAGTATGGATACAGCATCGTCAGGGAACAGTCAATTTTTCCCATGAAATGACCTAGTGTAAATAACAATTAATTGAGGAAAAAATGGGCTGAATGATAGTAGCACCCATGCTTATAATTCCAGCACTCAGGAGGCAGACGCAGGCAGATCTGTCTGTGAGTTTGAGACCAGCCTGGTCCATTGTGGTTTGTAAGAAAATGGCCCAAAGGCCCAGGCACCATTAGGAGGTGTGGCCTTGTGGGAGGAAGTGTGTTGCTGTGGGGCGGGTTTTGAGGTCTCTCTGTCAAGCTTCCCTCAGTGTGACAGTTCAGTCAAGTTCCTGCTGACTTCTGGTCAAGCTGTACCTGGCACCGCTTCTGCCTGCAGGCTGCCATGCTGCCCTTCATGATCATAATGGACTGAACTTCTGAAACTAAGTGAGCCACCTTCAATTATAAATATTTTCTTTTTTTATTATTTTTTTGTGGATATAACATATTTTTATTGTTGATGTTGTTTTAAATGAATATTTTCTTTATAAGAGTTGCCTTGATGCCAGGTTGTGGTGGCACACGCATTTGATCCCAACACTCAGGAGGCAGAGGCAGGCGGATCTCTGAGAGTTCGAGGCAAGCCTGGACTATAGAATGAGTTCCAGGAAAGGCGCAAAGCTACACAGAGAAACCCTGTCTCAAAAAACAAACAAACAAAAAACAAAAACAAGGAAGTTGCTGTGGTCATGGTGTCTCATCACAGCAATAAAAAACCTATGACAGCCTGGCGGTGGTGGTGCACGCCTGTAATCCCAGCACTCAGGAGGCAGAGGCAGGTGGATCTCTGTGAGTTCAAGACCAGGCTGGTCTACAGAGCTAGTCCAGGACAGGCACCAAAACTATATAGCAAAACCCTGTCTTGGAAAAATAAATAAATAAATAAAACAAAAAATTCCAGGCCAGCAGGGGCTCCACAGTGAGCTTGTGTCCCAAAACAAAACAAAAAACCAAGAACACTGTATAGCTAAATATGTCTGTGGGCTGGCAGCTCTTGGTTTGCCACTTTGTGATCTCTGCTATGATCGCTCCTTTCCCCTAGATGAGGTGACTAACATCGCCCCAACTTCAGAGCCTTTGTTCAGACCTTGTGTGAGTCACTTGGAAGCCAAAAAGCAACTCTTGCCAATTCAGTAAGCTGCTGAGGAGAGCTGCCAGCTCTATAGAGAAGATGTTAGATGAAAATCGAAGGGAAACTTTTCAAAGATGCTGCTTTCCTTGGCGACTTGGCACTTTTCACTTAACTTGGAATCAGCATTTGGCAGCTCAAACAAACATATATTTAGAAGAGAGCTACACATATTCATTCAATTCCTGCAGCCACAATCCATACTGACTCAATAAGAATTCAGGGAACTTAGCAGAAGAGCACTTTTAAAATGTTATATTTGGAAATAATTTTCAAATTTATTTGAAAGATTGCAAGAATAAAAATTGCATAGAAGACTCCCATGTATTCTTTACCAAGCTTCAGCTATTTTAAACATTGTGTCCATTTGCTTAATCATGTGCTGCACAGACATGTGTATATATTCTATACACAAACTAATTTATATATTTATTTTTCTAGTTTTTCTTTCTTTCTTTTTTTTTTTTGTTGTTGTTGTTGTTGTTTTTTCAAAACAGGGTTTCTCTATGTAGCTTTGCCCCTTTTCTGGGACTCACTTGGTAGTCCAGGCTGGCCTCGAACTAACAGAGATCCGCCTGGCTCTGCCTCCCAAGTGCTGGGATTAAAGGCATGTGCCACCATTGCCCGGCCTTTTTCTGGTTTTTCAAGACAGGTTTTTGGTTTTTTTTTTTTTACATAGCTTTGACTGTCCTGGAACTAGCTCTAATAGACCAGGCTGGCCTTGAACTCAACAGAGATCTGCCTCTGCCTCCCAAGTGCTGGAGTTATTATTTTAATGATAGTTCGCATATTTCAGGCGTTTTGCCCCTAAATATTCCAAGGTATATTTCTTAATAACACTACAGATATCAACCCCATGAAATTTAAAATTGATTCTAAATCAAGATCCTATCTATCTAGGTGTGATGGTACACACCTTTTTTTTTTTTCCTTTTCTGGTCTCTCTCTTTTTATTTTATTTTATGTGCACATTTGTCTGTGTGTTGGATCCCCTGGAACTGGAGTTACAGACAGTTGTTAGCTGCCATGGACTTACTAGGAATTGAACCCAGGTCCTTTAGAAGAGCAGCCAGTGCTCTTAACTCTCCAGCCTGGTGTACAGCTTTAATCCCAGCCCTAGGGAGGGAGAAGCAGGTGGGTGTCTGAGGCCAGAATGGTTTATATAGAGTCACAGGCCAGCCAAGACTGCATAGTTGAAACCTTGTCTCAGAAATAAACAAAGAAAGAAAGAAAGAAGAAAGAAAGAAAGAAAGAAGGAAGGAAGGAAGGAAGGAAGGAAGGAAGGAAGGAAAGAAAGAAAGAAAGAAAGAAAGAAAGAAAGAAAGAAAGAAAGAAAGAAAGAAAGAAAGAAAGAAAGAAAGAAAGAGAAAGAAAGAAAGAAAGAGAGAGAGAAAGAGAGAAAGAAACAGAGTTCTATCTAACCAGAGCTAAATCACAGTTTGATATACTGGTATATGCCTATAATCCTAGCACTCATGGGCAGAACCAGGAACATCACTGAAAGTTTGAGGCCAGCCTTCTCAATGTTGAATTCCAAATCAATCTAGACTACAGAATTAGAAAAAAAGTTCTATCTAATCAGTCATTTATATTCTAATTTTTCAGTTAATGCAATAATATAATTGCATTTCTTCTCCTCCAGATAGTTTTGTCTCATTTAAAAATATTTTTTATTTTTATTTTATATGTGTGCCTGCATATATAGATATGTCTTACCTGCATGTGTATCTGTGTACCACATACATGCCTGATACCTGTTGAGGCCAGAAGAGAGAACTGCAGTTACAGACAATTGTGAGCTGCCGTGTGGGTGCTGGGAATTGAACTCAGGTCCTTTGGCAGAACAGCAAGTGCTCTTAAACACTGAGCCATCTCTCCAGCCCCTGCCCTGTCTCTTTAGGTTCAGCAGCTGAGGAACATTTCTTAGCCTTCTCTCATGTGTGCATGTGTTTATCTTCTATGATAGTGACAGTGACATTTTTCAGGGTTTTTTGCGGGGCGGGAGGGTTGTTGTGTTTTGGTTTTATTTAGTGTGTATGTATGTGTGTACGGATGTGTAAGTGTTCCTGTATGTGGGGTGTTCATACATAAGTATACATGTGCATATGAAGATCAGAGGTCAACATCAGGAGTCTTCCATCGAAATTCGATTCAGCTGCCTGTCCATACATAGTTCAGGGCTTTGCCTGTCTAAGCCTCCCCAGAGCTGACTTGCAAGTATGTGTCACCTTGCCTGACTTTTTCTTATTTTAACATGTGTGTATTATGTATGTATATATATATATATATATATTGTGTGTATATATATGGATGTATGTATATGTTGTATATGTATGTGCACATGTGTGTGAACAGGTGATTACACTGCACATGAGCATCCTCTATTATTCTCTATCTTGCCTTAACTCTTTGAGACATGGTCTCTCACTGAACCCAAAGCTTACTGTTTCCAGTAAGGCTGGCTTGTTAGCAGTCTCCTGAAGTCTGTTTATCTCATCTCCCCAAAGCTGGAATTATCGCTAAGCGCTACACAGGGCTATGGTTTTTACTCAGGTGCTGGGGAGTCTACGGAAGGTCTCCATGCTTGCTCAGCAAGCATGTTAACAAATGAACCTTCTCCCCAACCATCATTCCAGCCCCTAACCCTCCCTGATTTTTTTTAATGTGTCTTCATTTTGCACAATAAGCACTTTATCTATTGAAGTTATCTCCCAGCCTTTGTTTTGTTTTTAAATTTTATTTATTATTGTTGTTTATGTATGTAAGATATATGGGTGTATGAAAAGGCCACAGCATGCATGTGGGCAATCAGAGGACAACTTTGTGGAATCATTTCTTTCCTTCTACCTTCACATGGGTTCTGGGCATCCATCTCAGATCGTCAGGGCTATGCGACAAGCACTTTTACCCACTAAGCCCTCACCAGCCTTTGTTTTGTTTTTGAGACATGGTGTTGTTTAACTTTTAGCCACAGCCAGGGATCAGGGATCAGTTCGACTATCTCTTGACTTTTGGCAGATGGTGCATTGTAAGGATCCAGCATCATCTTAGAAGCATGGACTGAGCATCAAAATGGTCAGGTTGGGCTGGAGTCAGATCAGTGGTTAAGAGCATTGACTGCTCCAATAGAGGAGCCAGGTTCAGGTCCCAGCATACGGATACAACCCTCTTCTGGCCTTTCTGGGCACCAGGCATGCACATGGTGCACAGACACACATCTAGGCAGATGCTCATGCATATAGTATGGGACTGGATTGCTCAGTGGTTAAGAGTACTAGCTGTTCTTCCAGGGGACCAGGTTCAATTCCCAGAACCCATATGGCAGCTTATAACTGTCTGTAACTCTGGTTCCAGGAGATCTGACACCCTCACACAGACATGCATGCAGAAAAAAAAACACCAATACACATTAAGTAAAAATAAATTATTTAAAAAAATAAGTAAATCTTCAAATGACCAGACTGTGATTTTGACATCCACTTGTAAATGGCCTATTAAAACCATTCTGTCCACTGACCGCTGTAGTGTCAAAGAGAGTTCCAGGACACCCATGGCTACCCAGACAAACCCTGTCTCAAAAAACAGCAAAACGAAAGAAAACAAAAAAGCATTTTGTCCTTTCTTTCGTTTTTTTGAAACCCTGTCTCATGTAACCCAGGCTGACCTTAAACTTAAGATGTAGCTGCTGCTGGCCTTGAACTCCTGGGATTCTCCAGCTTCCACCTCCCAAGAACTGAGAGTACAGAAGTAAGCTAAAATGTTCATCAAATAAACAAATAAAAATCAGAATCCTAGCACTCAGGAGGTAGAAGCCAGCCTGGTCTACAAAGTGAGTTCCAGGTCAGCCAGGGCTGTTACGCTGAGAAACCCTGTATTGGGGGAGAGGGGAAAAGAAAAAAAATCAGGCTGGCAAGATGGCCTGAAGGGGTGTATTGCCAAGTCTGATGACCTGAGTTTGATCAACACCACCCCCCAACACATACATACATACACACACACACACACACACACACACACACACACACACACAGACACACAGACAGACAGACAGACACACACACACACACACACACACACACACGAAGGTGAGAACTGAGTTCTGAAAGTTGTCTTATGACCCACACACATGCAACTAAATAAATAAATAAAATGTAATTTTGGTGGCATTTATTTACTTATTTATTTATTTTGTGTTTTCAAGACAGAGTTTCTTTGTGTAGCCTTGGCTGTCCTGGACAGACTCCTTAGTTAGAGGCCAGTCTTGTCTGGTCTACATAGCAACTCCCAGGCTAGCCAAAGCGACACAAAGAGCTCCTGTCTCAAAAAATAAATAGGGAGGTAGCACCCATGCCTTGAATCCCAGCACTCAGGAGGCAGAGGCAGGTAGATCTCTGAGGTCTGCAGAGTGACTTCAAGAACAGCCAGAAACCAGGCGGTGGTGGCGCACGCCTTTAATCCCAGCACTCGGGAGGCAGAACCAAGCAGATCTCTGTGAGTTTGAGGCCAGCGTGGACTACTGAGTGAGTTCCAGGAAAGGCCCAAAGCTACACAGAGAAACCCTGTCTCGAAAAAAAAAAAAAAAAAAATGTGGGTTCTGAAGATTGACCTCCTAGCTGGGGAGCTGTTGGCTGGCAGTTGATGGCTGCTAGAGGAAGCTGAGCCATTTTTCTTTGGGGATGTGGCTACTGTTTTTTTTTTTTTTAACATTCCTGTTCATGTGTGGCCCTGCACCTATGTGTATGCAGAGAGCACTAATGCGCTCAGTGGGTTGTTTAAAAAAAAAAAAAGAGGACATGAAAGTGAGAGGAGCCTGTTTGGAGGAGGAGGGGAGCTGGAAGTAGCTATGATCAAGATACCTTGCCAGGGTTGGTGGTACAGACCTTTTAACCCAGGTATCAAAGCTCCAGGCCAGCCAAGGCTACATAGCAAGACCCTGTCTCAACAAACAAACAACAAAATGATTTTTTTTTTCAGTTGTATGTCTGCTTTATTTTACATCAATCCACCGTTAGGGATTTCTATCTGAGTCCCACAGCACTGTCAGCCGAGCACTTCCCTCTCTGTATCAGCGCAGTGACTTGATGTCCAAGACAAAGCTGAGGTAGCTGGAACTCAAGAAAAGAGTGTGGCTCTGATGTCAGCACATCCAGACTCAGCAAGGAAAGTCATCACCCAGAACCTGACTTTGTTTTGGTTTTTCAAGACAGGTTTTCTCTGCGTAGCTTTGAGCCTTTCCTGGATCTCACTCTGTAGCCCAGGCTGGCCTCAAACTCACAGAGACCCACCTGCCTCTGCCTCCCAAGTGCTGGGATTAAAGGCGAGTGCCACCACCGCCCGGCTAAAAATATTCTTAAAGAATAACTAATCGTAATTACTGACTGTTTTTCAGGTACTTTTCTGGTGTCTAAGAGAGGAGAAGAATTCAGTCCTTGATTAAAGTAACAACAAAACCTTACACACCCATCAAGAGGAAGAACAGGTTCTTAACCACAGACAACCTTCCACTGTTTTATTATTATTAATTGTATTTTTATTTATTATTACTGTGTGAGTGCGGGTGTACTATGGTGTGTTGTGTGTGTGAGAGAGAGAGATCAGAGGACAACTTTATGAGGCCTGTTTTCTCCATCATGGGCCTGGAAAGCCCTGGTTCTGGGGATTGAACTCTGATCCTCAGACCTGCCTTTTACCCACTGAACCATTGCTGGAGGGTTGGGGGTGGTGAGGCGGAGATGGGAGCCTTGACACATTATTCGTAAGATGACTGGAGTAGCTGAGAGTTTTATATTTACACTTTCAAAGCCGTTAATGTTTCTGTTTCATTTATAGTCTGTCTGAGGTGCCTGAAACATCGCACACCATCTGTTCTGCACTCTAGTGTGGGTGTGTTTTATACAGTCTGAAGCTTTCTCCTGAGGGGATGTTGTGTAGAGCAGGAAATTGATTCCTTCTTAGCATCGCTCTGCCAGCACTCACTCCTTCGAGACTCTCATAGGCCACCACATTTCTTTATGGTAGTATAAAGATGCTTATTTTAAAATGTTTAAAGTAGTGATTTATTTGTGTGTGTGTGTGTGTGTGTGTGTGTGTGTGTACTTGGACACACTGTGAAGGTGTGGAGGTCAGTGGACAGCTTACAGCTTGGTTGGTTTTCTCACCATGTGGGTCCAAGAGACTGAACTCAGGGTGTTAGAACTGGCAGCAAGCACCTTCACTCATTGAGCTGTGTTATGGGTCTCCAAGATGCTTTATTAATTAATGTCCTGGCTCTTGCTCTGTAGACCAGGCTGGCCTCGAACTCACAGAGATCCACAGCTAGGTTTGGTGGTTTGAGTGGGATTAAAATCCTAGTCTGAGGAGGTGAAGGACAGTAGTGTTTACACACACACACACACACACACACACACACACACACACACACACCAAAAAAAGGAAAATAGAAAAAAGTCAGGTGTATAGCTGGGTGTGATTCAGTCAGTTATAACCAAGGGGAGACAGATAACCATGGGGAGGCAAAGAGAAAAGATTCTTCCAACTTAAATCAGAGAAGAGGAAGGAGACAGAGAGAGCCAGATATCGGGAGCATGGTTGTCACAGCAGACAGAGGTTTTGTTTGTTTTTGAGACAAGGTCTCTCTATAGTCTTGCTGTCCTGGAACTCTCAGGGATCCGCCTGCCTGTGCTAGGATTCATGTGCCACCATGCCCACATAATTTTTTTTAATTGAGATTAAGTCTTGCTATATTGTCCAAGTGACTGAACTCCTGGCTCAAATGTCTCTCTTGCTCCAGCTCCTAAGAAGCTGGGCCCGCAGTGTGCCCCACCACTCCCAAGTCCAGTTTTATTAACTAGCTGACCACAAAGGGCAAGTTTTATGAGAGAAAAGTGTTCACAATGTGATCTTCCCAGAGGCAAATCAGCAAGATAAATCCATATTTTCTAATCTCAGTCCCCCTCCCAATACATCCTGTTCTTTTTTGTCACTCTAGGCTGGCCTTGGATTGTCCCTCTGGCCATCAGCCACCACACAGGGATGCAACTACAGAAGGAGCCCTCAGGGAGTCTGGAAGCCAGGTTTCAGGGCCTGTTCTTGGGCCCTTCCCTAGCTACACCCAGCTTTCTCCCCACCTTCTGTGGCTGCACCCCAGGATCCTCAAGAGTAATCAAGGGTGTATTGGCCTGATCATTCTCCAGGCTTCCTTCATCATCCCATCTTTTTTTTTAATTAAAAAAAATTAAAGCCAGGCAGAGTAACACAGGCCTTTAATTCCAGTGCTCAGGAGGCAGAGGCAGGTGGATATATGTGAGTTCAAGGCCAGCCTGGTTTACATAGTGAATTCCAGGACAGCCAGACTGAAAACCTGTCTCCAAAAAAAAAAATAATAATTTTATGTGTATAAGTTTTTGTTGTTGTTGTTGTTTTGGTCTCTGCGTAACTGTCCTGGCTGTCTTAGAACTCGATTTGTAAACCAGCTCACAGACATCCACCCGCCTCTGCTTCCTCAATTCTGGGATTAAAGGCATGTGCCACCACTCCTGGTTTGTATGATTGTTTTGTCTGCTTGTATGTCTGTGTACCATGGTTGTGCCTGGCGCCCATGGAGGATAGAAGAGGGTGTCGGATCCCATGGAACTGGAGTTATGGATGGTTGTGAGCCATCATATGGGTTAGAGTACCGAAGCTGGCTCCAATAGAAGATGAGCAAATGTTCTTACTGTTAAGCCATCTCTCCAACTCTCTCATTCCATCTTCTTGCAAACACTTCCTGAAATCTCACAGTCTGTCCGTCTCTGTCTTTTCTCTTTCTGTTATAGAGCAGAGGCTGGCCTAGAACTTGCTATGCAGCCTTAAACTTCTGATCTTCTCATATGCATCTCCTGAGTGCTGGGATTACAGGTGTGTGCCACCGTGTCTAGGTTTTGTTTTGTTTTTGTTTTTCAAGTCAGGGTTTCTCTATATAACATCTCTGGCTGTCCTGGATCTCGCTCTGTAGACCAGGCTGGCCTCAAACTCATAGAGATCCGCTGCCTCTGCCTCCCTAGTGCTGGGATTAAAAGCGTGTGCCATCGTTGGCTGGCCTTATGGAATTTGTTTTTAGGAAGTGCTGGGGTTTGAACACAGGGCCTTGTGCATGCCAGGCAAGCACTCTACTACCAGCTGACCTACTTCTTCAGTACCTGTTTTTCAGTTTTTGAAACAAAGTCTCTAGAATCCTCTGTGCAGCCAAGCCGACCTTGAACCTGTGATAGTAATTTTGCCTTCAAGTGCTGGATCACAGGTACACATCACCACACCTAACTGTCAACCACCTGTCTTCCCTCCTCCTCTCCCATTAAGGACCATTGTAATGTCCAGTCCAATTCCTAGCAAGGGCTTGAAAGAGCAGGGCAGAGTCTCAGAGCCTCAGGGGATGAGTGTGTGAAAGAGGTAGCACTTTTGGCCCTCCCCAGGTTGTGGCAATGAAGAAGAACTGGAGCTAGCCAGATTTTGTGGCTAACTGCTACAACTCCAGTACTTGGGAGTCTGAGACCTAGGATTGCTGAGTTCTAGGCCAGGCCGGAAGACAATGAGACTGGGTGGGGCCCACACAAAGAACTTGAGCTTGGAAAGCACATGGTCTAGGGCATTCCGATCCTGTCTTGTAGCCTACCTTCCCCCTTCCAAGGAGCTTATATTTATTTAAGGGGGGAGTCCCCAGGGATTGGACTTAGGTTGGACAGCAAGCACCTTTACCTGCTGAACCGTTTCTCTGCTCACCGCCTCCCCAGAGACCTTTTCTGAAAGGACCCCAGAATAATCACTGCCTTCCTTTATCCGGAAGCTGCAGCTCCTCCCTTCTGGTCCTCCTGCCGACTCTCACAAGAAGGGCCAGACAGAAAGGCCCCATTATCTGAACTCTGCCTGAGCTCAAGGAAGGACTCCAAATTATACACACATCAGCACTTTCATCCTCCCCAGGTCATATTTATTCCTCCTCTGACAGATAAGAAACCAGGGGCTCAGAGAGGTTATTCAGCTTCTCCAAGATCACAAAGTCAGAGCCAAGCAATTTTTCACCAAGGTATCTAGTAACAGAGTTTTCTCAGGCCTCATTTTATTTGTTTTTATTAAATATTTCAAAATTTTTATTTTATGTGTAGGAATGTTTTGCCTGCATTATGTATGTGTACCCCGTGTATGCCTGGTGCCCTCCGAGGTCAGAAGGTGTCAGATCCTCTGGAATGTATGGACTTAAAAAAATTATTTCATTTTGTCTGGCGGTGGTGGTGGCGGCGGCGGCGGCGGCGGCTGGTGGCGGCGGCACCACACGCCTTTAATCCCAGCACCGGGGAGGCAGAGCCAGGCGGATCTCTGTGAGTTCGAAGCCAGCCTGGTCTACAGAGTGAGATCCAGGACAGGCACTAAAACTACACAGAGAAACCCTATCTCGAAAAATCAAAACAAAAAAAAAATATTAAATGTTTGACTTTGTTGTCTATTGTAGATGTAACCAACCGTCTTATTAAATAAAAAACACAGACCAATGCAAAGAAGAAAGCCAAGAGGTCAGAGTTAAGGGGTAAAACCTTACCCTTCCTCCTGCGGTGGTCCTACCTCTCCGAAAGAGAGCTACTTCCTGTATTAAAGTCTTTATAAAGACTTTCGGTTCTGCCTTCTCATTGGTTGTAAACCCAACCACAGGACCACCTCGTCACTGCCTGTCTGTACAGACCTCCAGGTCTTCTATGGTTGGTATTGAGATTAAAGGTGTGTGTATCCAATGCTAGCTGTATCCCTGAACACACAGAGACCTACCTAGCTCTGCCTACCAAGTGCTGGGATTAAAGGCGTGTGCCACCACCGCCTAGCTTTCCTATGGCTTGCTAATAGCTCTGACCCCCGGGCAACTTTATTTATTAACATACAAATAACATTTTAGTACAAATAAAATATCACCATAGTCTGTTCCCAAGCCTACATGGGATCTAGCTGTGAGAATGATGCTATTTAAAATCAGACCTGGGGGCTGGAGAGATAGCTCAGAGGTTAAGAGCACTGACTGCTCTTCCAGAGGTCCTGAGTTCAATTCCCAGCAACTACATGGTGGCTCACAACCATCTGTAATGAGATCTGGCACCCTCTTCTGGCCTGCAGGCAAACATGCTGTATATATCATAAATAAATAAAATATTTAAAAAAAAATAAATAAAAAATAAATAAAATCAGACCTGAAGCAGTGGAAAGATGGCTCAGTGCTTAAGATCACTGGCTGCTCATCCCAAGGACCCAGGTTCAATCCCAGCACCTACAAGGCTACTCACAACTGTCTGTAACTCTAGATCCAGGGGATCGGATGCCCTCTTCTGACCTCTAAGGGCACCAGGCACATACACGGTACACAGACAACAGGCAGGCAAAACACCCACACACATTCAAAAAAATTCTTTTACAAATTCTTTGGCAAGTTCTGCTTTTTTGTTTGTTTTGTTTTGTTTTTTTGAGACAGGGTTTCTCTGTGTAGTTTTGGTGCCTGTCCTGGATCTCGCTCTATAGACCAGGCTGGCCTCAAACTCACAGAGATCCTCCTGGCTCTGCCTCCCAAGTGCTGGGAATTAAAGGCGTGCACCACCACCGCCTGGCCAAGTTCTGCTCTTTAAGGCAGAAACTAGTTTTTTCCTCTCCTGGATCTGAGCCAGACTTGTAATACAGACTGTGACAGAGTGAACAGGTTTGGCTGTGAAAAGATTGACAGCTTCCGTCTGGTTTCTTGCTGGTTGTGATGGCGCTCTTGAGGAAGTCGGTCATTGTGTCGTCAGGATACTTCAGCAGCTGTGTGGAGGTGTCTCTGTGGGGAGGAAGTAATGGGTGAGCCTCCTGGAAAGGGGATCCCCCTGTCTTAGTCAACAATTCAGACATTACAGCCTCGGACAACACATGGCTGATCCTTCCTTTTTGTATCTGTGTTGTTCTTTGTTGTTGTTCTCTTTTTAAAATTCTTATTACATTATTTATTGTGGTGGGGGCGTGTATGCCATGACACGTGTGAAGTCAAAGGACTTGCAAGAGTTGGTTCTCGGGTTGGGGATTTAGCTCAGTGATAAGAGTCCTTGCCTAGCAAGCACAAGGCCCTGGGTTCCGTCCTCAGCTCCAGAAAAAAAAAAAAGAGTTGGTTTTTTCTATCAGTCTTGTGAGTCCTGGGGACCAAATGCAGGTCATCAGGCTTGGCGGCAATTGCGTTTTCCCACTGAGCTGTCTTTTCTTTTTTAGTTCCTCCGTTCCTCCCTCACTCCCTACCTTATCTCTCTCTTATCTCCCTCCCTATTTTTTCCCTCTCCAACTCCCTCTTCCTCTCCTTCTCCTGCATCCTCTGCTCCTCTCTCTCTCTGAGACAGGGTTTATGTAGCCCTGGTTGTTCTGGAACTCACTCTGTAGACTCATTCTGCTGGCCTCGAACTCAGAGATTTCTCTGCCTCCACAGTGCTGGGATTAAAGGCGTGCGCCACCACTGCCCAGTGGGCTTCTTTTTAATTCCTTTTTTTATGTATGTGCCTGTGTGAGTGTTTAAGTGTGAGCGGCTGTATGCAGTGGTATGCATGTGGGCGCAGAACAATGTGCAGGAGTCTGTTCTAGCTTTCCAGAGTGGTTCCCAGGAACTGAACTCTGGTTATCATCCTTGGCAGCAAGCACCTTGATCCACAGAGCCATCCCACTGGCCCTGTTTTTTATCTGTTGACTTGGGTTTTGTTGTTTTCAGGATGCCGAGATCAGACAGCCTTTTCACTGAGCTATAGCCTCAGTTCTCCCATTTGTTTGTTTGTTTGTTTTTCTGGCCTTTTGAAACAGTGTCTCTCTGTATAGCCCTGACTTGCCTAGAGATTGAAGCAATGCTGTTTCTTCTGCCTCTCAAGATTACAGGTGTATGCCACTATATCTGGCTGGGGTTTTGGTTTTAGGGTTTGTGTTTAGTTTTGTTTTCTCTTTGTTTAGTTGGGGTTTTGTTTGTTTGTTTTGAGACAGGGTCTCACTATTTAGCCCTGACTAGCCTGGAAGTCACTATGTAAGCCAGACTGGGCTCAAATTCACAGAGATCAACCTGCCTCTGTCTCTGGAGTGCTAGGATTAAAGGCCTGTGCCTCCGAGGCCACCACCACCACCCAGCTGGGGTTTTTGGTTTTTGTTCTTTGTTTTTGTTTGAGACAGGGTTTCTCTGTGTAGTTTTGGTGTCTGTCCTGGCTCTCTCGCTCTGTAGACCAGGCTGGCCTTGAACTCACAGAGATCTGCCTGGCTCTACCTCCCAAGTGCTGGGAATAAAGGCATGCGCCACTGCCGCTGGGCCTGGTGTTTGTTTTTTTTTTTTTTTTTTTTTTTTTTAAGACAAGGTCTCATTGTGTAGCCCAGAGAGGCCGTATTATAATCCTCCTGCCTCAGCCTCTTTAATGTTGTGTGAGGCACTACATCCACTCTCTTGGTTTGTTTTTTATCTTAGATTAGTAACCGGGGCCTCTTTAACCCACCCCTGAAGCCAGGCTCAGTCAGAACCTCTGTCCTTTGAGGAAATGCAGCTACTCAAGACACTGGTTTTGATGGCAAGTTCTACCACACCTTGGGTTGTTTTGTTTTGTCTCCCTCCCCCCCCAGCTGAGGACCCCCCAGTGCTCTACTACTGAGCTAAATCCCCAACCCCTGCAACTTGTTTTATTTATTTATTTATTTATTTATTTATTTATTTATTTATTTATTTGGGTTTTTTTTCGAGACAGGGTTTCTCTGTGTAGCTTTGCGCCTCTCCTGGGACTCACTTGGTAACCCAGGCTGGCCTCGAACTCACAGAGATCCGCCTGGCTCTGCCTCCCGAGTACTGGGATTAAAGGCGTGCGCCACCCACGGCCCAGCGTTTTATTTTTGACTACGGACCCTACTCGTGCTTTTTTTTTTTAATGGTGACCTATTGAGTTTAATTAAGGTCACTTGCAGGGAGCTTGGGTGGGGGTTTATTTACTAAAGCATGGGTGACAGAAGAAAACGACCCCTATCCTACAGCAACCATTAGCTGCTACTCTCTCCTCAGGGAGGGCTGAGTATTCTCTGTTGGCCTAAACAGACTGTCACAAGTAGGCTAGAGAAGATGAATGAAGACAATTAAGATTTGTGGCTATGGCTAGACACATCTGACTCCTTCATCAAGATAGTCCACTCCCCTCCCTACCCAAGCGAGCTGGGCAAGAGCCACCTCCGGGCATTTTTCCAGGCACACGTCACCCCAGAACCTAGCCAGAGATGAACACTGATTTCAGTGGGGAATCCCAGACACTCAGCACTCAGGTCCAGGACCCAGCCTGCCGAGAGGGACGGCAGCTTGTTTAGCTTGCCAGGTCACCCAGGTGAGAAAGAAAAATAGTGCCCGGAGGTTTGTTTAACTGGTTTATGCAGAAAAGCTCCTGCCGCAGAGAACTTGGCACCATGCGGGCAGGTTTTGTACCTTCCCAGCCCGCACCTGAGTCCATAGGTGTGTGCAGCTTTCTTCATTAAAAACTGAAGCTGGGCCGGGGGAGATGGCTCACAGGGTAGTGTTAGGCCATCAAGCCTGACAGTTTGAATTGGGTTCCTGGGACTCAGATGGTGGAAGGAGAAACCTTACTCTATGATCATGAGGGCTGGAGTTGAGGTCCCAGCGTTCATAACAATCCTCACATTTCTCCCGAGCACCTGTAACTCTGACACCCTCTCCTAGCTTCTGAGTGTGTGCAGGCACCTGCAGCTGTACCTCACATGCGTGTGCTACACACATATGTATCCTGATCTACATAGGGATTCTAGGCCAGCCAGAGCTGCATAATAAGACCCCTCTTTTGAATCAGGCTGAAGAGATGTGTCAGAGGACCCAAGTTCAATGCTCAGCACCAACATGGCAGCTGACGAACATCCATAGAGACTCCAGGTCCAGGACACCCTCTTCTGACTTCCAACACCAGGCATGTATGTGGTACACACACATACATGTAGCCAAACATTCCTACACAGAAAACGACACACCCAAACCAGCCGACAATGGGGTGTGGAGGGAGACTGAGGAGGGGCTGTGTGGAGGTGGGGTATCATATATTCCAGAGTTAACCTGAACTTGGGTCCCACTCCAGGCTTTTTTACTGATGGGTTGTGAAGCCTGTAGGAGACATGTGAAAGGCACCAGAATTCCATGTGCCCTTGTTAAGTGGAACCAAGATCATCCTTCTCATTGTCCTGTACAAATTCTGTGTGAGGGAGAATAGGTGGGGCTTAATGGGTTGTGGGTTTATTTGTTCATCTGTTGGTTTTTTGTTTGTTTGTTTGTTTTTTGGTTTTTCAAGACAGGCTTTCTCTGTGTAGCTTTGCGCCTTTCCTGGATTTCGCTCTGTAGAACAGGCTGGCCTCGAACTCACAGAGATCCACCTAGCTCTGCCTCCTGAAGGCTGGGATTAAAGGCGTGTGCCACCACCGCCCTGCCCTGTTCATTTGTTTTTGAGACAGGGTGTCACTTGGTCTCTCTTGGCTGGTCTGGGACTCACAGAGATCTGCCTGTCTTTATCCCTGGAGAGCTGGACTCAAAGGTATGCACTCCCATGGCTGGCAGTTATGGGCTTGCTTGATGTTTAGTTTGGTTTTTCAAAACAAGATTTCTCTGTGTAACAGCCCTGGCTGTCCTGGATCTCCCTCTGTAGCCCAGGCTGGCCTCCAACTCACAGAGATCCGCCTGCCTCTGCCTCCTGAGTGCTGGGATTAAAGGTGTTTACCACCACATCCATCAGTTTTGGGGCTTTTTGTTATGGAGTTTTTAACCTACAATGTGTAAAGAGACCTAAAAGACTAATGGGAAAGAGAACAGTGGACAGGAATGGAAAATAATTCCAGATTGCCGACAGACCTCAGGGCACAGGCAGCTTTTTCCTAGGTTGAGTTTGGGATACAAAAGTCATTAGCGAGGACCCTGTTCAGCTGAAGAGCAAGAGGCGGAGGCAAGAAGATCAGGAGCTCAAGCTTATCATCTGATACATATGTTCGAGGCCAACCCCGACTACAAGAGACCCTGTCTCAAAACAAACCAACAAAAGAGAAATAAGGAGGAAGAAGAGAAGGGGGAGGAAGAGCAGGCTGGCAGAAGGGAAGGAGGAAGAGACAGGGGAGGAGAAAGACCAAGACTGTAGTTTGCTGTCAGGCGCCACCTGAGATCCGGGGTTGCCGGGATTGCTCTCAGCCCCTCCCTGGGGTTCTAGGCACTGGGGTACTGCTGATGTGATCTAGAATGAAGGACAAAATAAGTAGATTGGGAGCCAAGCATCTGGCCATGAGCCCTGCTTTGTCACTTATTGGGTGACCATGAGCAAGCTGGTTAAACTCTATAAACCCCAGTCGCTCTACAAAGACACCTATAAAAACAGAGGTCCCAACACGTGCCTCTCACAAGGTGAATGGAGAAAACATGCAAATGTTTTGTAAGGATGAGACAGTGTATGAAAGACAGGCACTAGTGTTATTAAGTAGCACCATGGCCAGGGGTCAGGGTTCTGGTATTGGCCTTGCCCTTACCCAGAGTGCATCACTTCTTACCTGGAAGATCTTCACTGATGGATCAACAATGACCACTTTGGCCGGGATGGTGGGATGGCTCAGCAGGTGAAGGGGCTTGCCATCCAGCCCTGCAGCCTAAGTTTGATTCCCAGGGCCACATGATGGAAGGAGATATAAGAAATAGATTGTTAGCCGGGCAGTAGTGTACACACATTTAATCCTAACTCTCTGGAGGCAGAGGCAGGTGGATCTCTGAGTTTGAGGCCAGTCTGGTCTACAGAGTGAGTTCCAGGACTGTTTCCACAGGGAAACCCTGTCTCAAAAACAAAACAAAACAAAAAACCTGCTTTGTTTTCATTAGTCTCTTGAATTTGCTATCATCTTATTTCCAATAGACAGAACCAGTTCTGGCAGATTGTCCTCTGACCTCTGACACATGTTCTATGGCATATGCATTGCAAGCATGCATGTGCACACACATACGTACAAACACACACACACACACCCTGTCAAGATGGCTTAGTGGGCTAAGGCACTTGTCACATAACACACACAAAATAAAAGGAAATAAGTGTAAAACAAACACACACACAACAGGGGTGGACCAAGCAGGCTGTGGGGACCTCTTGGAGGGCCAGGCAAGCCACCTGTGCTGAATGATGAAGGGGACCCCACACGATGCAGGCCAGGATTTGGGCAGCCCTGGGGTAAGCAGGAGGTCCCAGCTGATGGGTTCAGTTTCCCCAGCAGCCTTGGGAGGGATAAAAACCTACCTTCTAAGCATCAGGCCAAACCTGGGACAAGACTTAGGGCCCCGCTACTTGGAAGGGCCGCTCTAGCAGAACTGGCGTCTGCAGGCCAGGCAGACATTATGTCATCTGTGCCTCTGGAAACCACAGTCCCGCCCTCCTGGGTCCCCAGAGGCCCTTCTTCTCCCTGGCCAGGATCCCTGACTTCCGGACTCTCTGTGTCCCCAATCAGGCTCCCAAGGAACTGAGTTGAAACCTCTGGGGCTTCTGTCCAAGCAATACTTCTAATTCCCCACTCCCCCATCCCTTGGGAGTAAACAATATAACCTTAAACAAAGGCCATGGCCTGGGCCTTGAGGAAAACACTGAGCCATGATGAGTGTGCTGTTCATGTTTATTTCTTTATACCCCCACTTTGTTCCAAGATAAAACCTGAAGGAGCTGTGTTTACTGTTATTCCCCTGTCCCACCCTGAGCCTCCAGAACCATGGATACCACTTGAATCGGGGAAGTGGAGCATGCATGCTTCAGAGAAATGTGGAGAGTCCATCTTGATCCCTTTGCAGCCCCTTTTTAGTTTTGGGCTCTGTTGTCACTATGTAGCCCAGGCTGGCCTCAAACTTCTAGGACTTACCTTAGTATCTAGGATTATAGGTATGAGTCAACCAGAGTCACCATATGCAGCAGTTTTTGTTTTGTTTTGAAGGACAGTTTGTTTGTTTGCTTCTTTTTCTTTTTTCTTTCTTTTTCTTTTCTTTTCTTTTCTTTTTTTTTTTTTTTTTTTTTTTTTTTTTTTTTTTTTTGAAGCAAGGTCTCATAGAGCCCAGGCTATTCTTGAACTTGCCATATAGATCAGGTTGGCCTTGAACTCCTGATCCTCATGCTTGCATGTTCCATTCCTTTAAGAGCTAAATTTTTGGTTTTATTTTTGATTTTTGAGACAGAGTTTCTCTGTTTCCCTGGCTGTCCCTGAACTTGCTCTATAGATCAGACTGGCCTCGAACTCATAGAGATTGGCCAAGTGTTGGGCTAAAGGCATGAATTACCACTGCCTGGCAAGTTAGTATTTCTTAAAATGTATTTATTTATTTGTTTGTTTGTTTGTTTGTTTGTTCTAGGTGTGTGGGTGTACATGGTTGTGTGTGTATATAGCTGTGCATCATGTGCTTACATGGAGGCCAGAAAAGGGCATCAGATCCTCTGAAACTGGAGTTACAGCTGGTTGTGAGCCGCCACCATGAAGATGCTGGAAATTGAACTCAGGTCCTCCGTAAAAGCAACAAGTGCTCTTAACCACTGAGCCATCTCTCCAGCCCAATCTCTCTCCAATTTATTTATTTTTAATTTTTTTGGCTTTTTAAGACAGAGTTTCTCAGTGTAGCTTTGGAGCCTTTCCAGGAACTCACTCTGTAGACCAGGCTGGCCTGGAACTCACAGAGATCCACCTGCCTCTGCCTCCCGTGCTGGGATTAAAGGCTTGCGCCACCCACCACCACTTGGCTCTTTCTCCAATTTATATTTCTAATGAATTCCTAAGTACTGGTCCAGGCTCACACACTTAGAGACCACTGTGTTAGGAATGTGGACTGTCATGGGCCTTCACTGTGGACAGGAAGTAAAGAGGTGTAAGGTGTGTAAGTTTGAAAGACATCAAAAGATAGTTTTGGGTTGGTAATACAAGTTAGGATAGAAAGTGAATTAGGTTCCACATTTTAGACTCACCAAAATAGGATAAATAATGAAGTATTTCTCTGAATCTGTCAAATGATTATGGACTGGACATTGTTAATGTAATTCTTGACTATATATTATATATACTTATTGTATAGTTTTTCTTATATTAGTTATAACTTTTTATTATTTTAGACAAAAAAGGGGAAATGTGGTGATATATTATGTGCCCTAATAAAATTTGCCTGAAGATCAGAGAATACAACAAGCCACTAGATTAAACATAGAGGCCAGGCAGTGGTACACACCTTTAATCCTAGCACTCGGAAGGCAGGGATCCATGTGGATCTCTGTGAATTCAAAGCCACCCTGGACTACATGAGATTGACTCAGTCTAGGAGAGAAACAGAGTCAGGCAGTGGTGGCACACACCTTTAATACCCAATACTTGGGAGTCACACACCTTTAATCCCAACATTTGAGATCTCACACCTTCAATCCCAGTATTTGGGAAACACACACACACACACACACACACACACACACACACGCATGCATGCGCGCGCGCCAATAATCCCATCACTAGGAAGGAAGTGATAGCTGGGCGGAGAAAGGAATATAAGGTGTGAGGAGACAGGAACTAAGGTCCTTTTCAGCTGAAGTTTTTTAGGCTGTGGAGTCCTAGAGGTAAGAGGTGGCTATGGCTTGTTCCTTTGTCTCTCTGATCTTCAGGCATAATTTATTAGGGTACACAATATATCACCACAAGGAAGTGGGAGGACTGCCCGATGTTTGGGCTACTCCCAACATGAGTGCTCAACAGGGCCCTGTGATATATGGGTTAAATGTGAAGGGCTTCACATGTTATTACATATTTATTTTCTGTGTGTAGGTGTTTTGCCTGTGTGTGTGTCTCTGCAACCATGTGTCTGCTGTCAGAGGCCAATGATAGACATTTAAGTTTTTGTTAAAACTACTGTGGTTGAACTGCTTGTGTTGGTAACCTGTTATCCAAGAACTGAGGAAGTAGGAACAGGAAGATCAGGAGTTCAAGGTCCTCTTCAGCTAGATGATGAGTTCAAGAATAGCCTGAGCTACATGGAACATTCTCAGAAACAAACAGCTGCACAGCTCCTATACTGACCTCAGTTTCTCTAAAGTGAACTCCACAGAAATAGATAGAAAGCCTGGCAATGCCAGCATTTGGAAGACAGAAGCAGGAGGAGCAAGTTCAAGGTCATCCTCAGCTGCTTGTAGCCGGGGCTACTTGGGACTGACTCATGGAAAGAAAAGAGGGGGAGGGAGATGGGAGCCCCTTGCTTCTCCATCGGCACCTAACCCAGAAACCCTCTCTGAGCATCCCTCCCCCATGGTCATCCCTGAAGTGCTTTGATCTAAAGCTGCCGATTAGAGCACTTTGCCTTTCAGCTAGATGAAATTTCTCAAAGCAGCCAGGATGAGAGCGGCAACAGGATTGACCCATATCTCTTGAAAGTCCTGGAGCTTCTCATTCCTGAGCATCCCTAGGCCTTCGATGCTCCTCTGCTCCAAACATAGCATCCTGTCTGTTCATGGCCTGAGACAAAGCCAGCACTCCGTTCGCAGCTTCCTCCTGCAGCCTCCTGGTTCACTGCTGGTTCTTGGCTTCTTTGGCCAGATTGAGTTTGTGTCTGAAATGCCCCCGGCCTCTGTTGCTTGTGTTGCAGGTCCATCCTGGGGCTGAGAGATAGAGTGTTTTTGTTCATTCACTAGATTTTTCCTTTTTCTGGAGGGGCGGGGGTGTCTTCAGACAGGCTCTGTGTGGCCCTGGCTGTCCTGACACTCATTATGTAGAACAGTCTGGCCTCAAACTCACAGAGATCCATTTGCCTCTGCCTCAGGCACGTTGGGATTAAGGGCATGTGTCACGATGCCCAGCTGTTCTTTCTCTTGTATCTTATTATCTTTTTGATATTTTGAGATAGTCTCAATATATAGCTTAGACTGGCCTCAAGCTTGTGATCCTTCCGCCTCAGCTTTGTATCCGCTGGCATTACAGGCCTGAGCTACCACTTTCGGCTCTATTTTCTTTTTGAGATATTTAAGGGCTTGTGAAAGGACATAGAAGAGGATCACTTATATAGATTCTGTATACAAACACATTCCTTTGTAAGGGCTCAAAGAAATCAGTAGAACAAATACTATTTGCTCCAAGCCCGGGGCCACCTCTTTTCTTCAGTGCAGTGGCCTTCTATGACCAGGCAGCTTCTGGGCCCCAACCATATACTGTGCCGCTTGGTAGAGAAGGTTCTGGCCTCATATCTAAGGTCTGGGTTTATACTCCTGTGCAGACTTCATAAGCCATACCCTAGGGCTCCTGAGCTATGTTTGGAGTGATACTGTCCAACCTGCCTGCTCCCTGAGACCAAGATGACAGCTGGGGTACCCATCAAATCATGGGAGACTAATGACAGAGGAGAGGGAGGAAGGACCTTGTTCTTGGCAAAGGTATAAATCAAAGTATTGACTCCAAAGGGCAAATGAGAGGCCATAGCCTCTCCTACTAGCATTTCAGCCTTTAACATGAAATCCAAACGCCTTCCCAGGCTGTCATCCCACAGCACTGCCCCGTTACCAAATGCTATACTTCCAATTAAAGCTGGTGATTAGGGAATTTTGCTTTTGGGTTTTTTTTTTTTTTTTTTTTTTTTTTTTGTTTTTTTGAGACAGGGTTTCTCTGTGTAGCTTTGCGCCTTTCCTGGAGCTCACTTGGTAGCCCAGGCTGGCCTCGAACTCACAGAGATCCGCCTGGCTCTGCCTCCCGAGTGCTGGGATTAAAGGCGTGCGCCACCAACGCCCGGCGGGTTTTTTTTTTTTAAATTATATTTTAAGGGCTTGGCAAGAGCATACACACCTTTAATTCCCAGCACCGAGAGGTAGAGTCAGGTGGCTGTCTGTGAGTTCAAGGCCAACCTGGTCTACAGAGCGAGATCCAGGACAGGCACCAAAGCTACAGAGAAACTCTGCTCGAAAAACCAAAAAACAAACAAACAAAAAAGAGGTTTATTGAGCAGAGCAACTCACAGGTGGATTCGAGGGTCTCAGAGAAGGAGGCCAGAGAAGTTGGGCACCCGAGCCAGGACAGGAAGGTTTCATAGATTGTAGGCAAAGGGTGATGACATGTCTATCACAAGTTGGATTTGTACCTAAGTATGGCCAAAAGCAGAGCGCTTAGTCGGGGACATGGTGGCTGATGGCATCAGGGAAGAAAGTTGCAATGGTCGCCAAGAATGTGGAACTGGGCTTTTGGCGCCTTTCCTTTGTTTGGAGACTCTCTGAGCAAGATTTGGAGAGAGACAGGAATGGGGCTTCGCAGACCATGCAGTGGGGAGCCGGAAGCTCCAATCAGCATCTACCCTCTTGCCAAACTTGTTTTTTATTTTTTGTTTTGTTTTGTTTTTCAAGATAGGATTTTGCTATGTAGTTCTGGCTGTTCTGCAACTCATTCTGTAGACCAGGCTAGCCTTCAACTTACAGAGATCCACCTGCTTCTGCCTTCTGAGTGTTGAAATTAAAGGCAAATGCCACCACCACTTGGCATTGAAAAAGGATTTTTTTGTTTTTGTTTTTGTTTTTGGAGACAGGGTTTCACTGTGTTACAGTACTGACTGCCCTCGAACTTGCTTGGCCGGCCTCTAACTCACTGAGATCCACCTGCCTCTGCCTCCCAAGTGCTGGGTTTAAAGGCATGCACCATCACTGCCCAGCTGAAACAGGATCTTAACATAGCCTGGAACTCAACATGCACCTGAGGATAACTCTGAACACTTGATCCCCTTGCCTCCTCCACTTCCCAAATACTGGTCTTACACACATGTGCTACCACAGTCTGCTGCCTCTCAATTACTTGAAACTTCAATTAAGCTTTTTCAGTTGAGTGACTATAAAGGGCATTTTGGGAAGCAGCCTTTCAGAGGCAGCCACTCACTGCTTGCTCTCTAATATATGAGTCAGATGCTGGCCCCACACTAGAGTGCAAGCTACAGTTCCTATAGTAACAACACAGGTTAACGTTATCCAAAATTATCTCTCAGGGACCAGAAGCCTGGCTCAGTAGTAGAGTGCATATTTAGCATGCTCAAGGTCCTGGGTTCAAGGGCCAGCACCAAAACCTCAATACCTATGTGTTTGGTATGGAAAAGATTATAACTGGTGGTCAAGCCGGGCAGTGGTGGCACACGCCTTTAATCCCTGCACTCGGGAGGCAGAGCCAGGTGGATCTTTGTGAGTTTGAGGCCAGCCTGGTCTACAGAGCGAGATCCAGGAAAGGCGCAAAGCTACACAGAGAAACCCTGTCTTGAAAAACAAAACAAAACAAAACAAAAAAAAAAACCCAAAAAAACAAAAAAAACCTGGTGGTCAAAAACAACAAAACGAAACAAAAGAATGAAGACTGGGAGTGTGTGCGCTTCTGCTAGCTCTTGGCGAACTATTAGCATCTCTGATCTCAGTCTCATTCATAGAACAAGTCTCCTTTCCTATTCCTGGAAGACTGAGGGAGTCCTTGTCTCCTTCCACTGCCTCCTCTTCCTTCTCCTCCTTTTCTTTTTTTTTCTTTTTGTTGTTGTTGTTATTGTTTGGAAACAAGGTTTCGCCATGTAGCCCTGGGTGTCCTGGAACTCACTATGTAAACCTGGCCTTGAAATCACTCTGGCTGCTGATGCTGGGATCAAATGTGTGGGCCACTGTGCCCAGACTGTCTGTCCTAACTGTGGAGCCATTTCTCCAGCCCTGACTTAAAAGCACTTTAATACCAAGTCCGTGTGTAGTTTCTTACTCCATCTCCTTGTTCTAAAATTCCACTTATTATTATATTGGCTTTGGATAGAGGATATATCGGTAGTAAACTGATGAGAACAGGTGCTACCCATGTTTTATTTATTTACTTATTTATTTGTTTTTTTTGAGACAGGGTTTCTCTGTGTAGCTTTGGCGCCTTCCCTGGAATTCACTCTGTAGCCCAGGATGGCCTGGAATTCACGAGATCTGCCTGCCTCTGCCTCCCCAGTGCTGGGATTAAAGGTGTGCGCCACCGCCCGGCCAGCTTAGTTTTAATAGTATCCACTAGTGGTTTTTGTTGTTTGTTGTTTTGGTTTTGAGATAGGGTCTCATATAGCCCAGGCTAGCTTTCCTTTAAACTTGCTAGGTAGACAAGGCTAGCCTTGAACTCCTGATCCTCCCACCTCCACTTCCCAACTGCTAGGATTACACGTTTCCTGTACTACTTTGCCCACATAGCATAAACCTCCAAATGCTAAGTCGGAATCTAGGAAATGCATCAAGAAAAATAACCAAAGTGAAGATGTGTGATGGTTGGCCTTCCTGATGCTCTTTCACAAGCCTGGCCTTCCTAGCCTTCCCAGGTCCTCAGCTGGGCAGTGGTGGTCCACGACTTAATGCCAGCACTCGGGAGGCAGAAGGCAGAAGCAGGCAGATCTCTGTGAGTTTGAGGCCAACCTGGTCTACAGAGCAAGTTCCAGAACAGCCAGGGCTATACAGAAAAAGCTTGTCTCCAAAAACCAAAACCAAAACCAAAAAAAAAAAAAATAAAATAAAAAATAAAGAGAGAGAGACAGAGGACAGAGAGAAAAGAAAGGAAGGAAGGAAAGAAAACAGGATCCTCAGATGCGGTGATTCACCCACAGTACCAAGTAAAAATTGCCCCAGCCACACTCGGCCTCAGGCCTTCGGACACTGAATCCAGTTCATTTTACAGGGCACCTCCTGCTAGAGAATGGGGTAATTAATAAATGAGTAAGCTTGGGCCCCTCCCTGTGAGGCTCCGTAATTGAGGCTCTCGGACACTGAACACCGCCCCTCACTGTAGCTTGTCCCTAAGCATCCCATTAGAGGTGCTTGTTTTTGCAGCTGCCTTCTCACCTCGCAGGATCCTGGAAGGCAGATGTGGCCCTGAGACATCTGTAGTCTAGTCTCCCAGAATAAGTGTCTCAGTCAGGCTGATGTCCTCCAGGGACCTCAGTTGCCAACCATGGAGCAGGGAGGGTCAAGAGCATTGGTAGAGTTAGTTCCAGCAAGGAAGAGGTTAGGGAACAAAGGAAGGTCTACCTTCTGACTGAGGAATCAGACCCTGAGAGGAGCATCTCTAAATGTGCTCCGTGCTGGTCAGAATGTGGGGGCAGGGAGACCAGGACGCACCGATCCCTAAATAAAGGCAAGAGTAGGAAATCTTAGCCGGGCGGTGGTGGCGCACTCCTTTAATCCCAGCACTCGGGAGGCAGAGGTCAGCCTGGTCTACAAAGCGAGTTCCAGGAAAGGCACAAAACTATACAGAGAAACCCTGTCTCGAAAAAGAAAAAAAAAAAAAAAAAAAAAAAAAAAGAGTAGGAAATCTTCTCTAGGAGGGGCTCTGTCTTCAGTGGACTGGGAGTCAAGGTCTCTATCTTCTTGTGGTGGCCAGAGTTGCCCAGACAAACTCCTGGGCAGGAAGGCCTCTGTCTGGGAGGCCAGCAGGACAGCTCAGTGAGTAAAGACATTTGCTGCCAATGGATCCCTTGGACTCCATGTGGTAGAAGGAGAGACCTGACTCCTGCAAGCTGTAGCAGCCTCCACACTGGCACTGTGGCACCCCCCCAAAAAAATGTAAAATTTAAAAAAATTATTTAGGGCTGGAGAGATGGCTCAGAGGTTAAGAGCACTGACTGCTCTTCCAGAGGTCCTGAGTTCAATTCCCAGCAACCACATGGTGGCTCACAACCATCTGTAATGAGATCTGGTGCCCTCTTCTGGCCTGCAGTCATACATGCTGTATACATAATAAATAAATAAATCTTAAAAAAAAAAAAAAAAAAAGAGCACTGCTTGTTCTTCCAAAGGTCCTGAGTTCAATTCCCAGCAACCACATGATGGCTCACAACCATCTGTAGTGAGATCTGGTGCCCTCTTCTGGCCTGCAGGGGTGTGTGCAGACAGAACACTGTATATATAATAAATAAATAAATCTTAAAAAAAAAATTATTTAGCCAGGTAGTGTTGGTGCATGCCTTTAATCCCAGCAGTCAGGAGGCAGAGGCAGGTGGATCTTTGTGAGTTTCAGGCCAGCCAGGTCTACAGAGTGAGTTCCAGGACAGCCAAAGCTACACAGAGAAACACTGTCTCAAAAACTTAAAAAAAGAAATTTTTTGTGTATGAGTATTTTGACTGAATGAATGTCTGTGCACCATGTATACCATGTATGTGTCTGATGCCCAGGAATGCAAGAAAGGGGCGGTAGATCCCCTGGAACTAAAGTTACAGAAGGTTGTGAACTGTTATGTGGGTGCTGGGACTAGAGCCGGGGCCTTTCGAGAGCAGTCAGTGCTCTTAAATGTTGAGGCCTCTCTCCAGCCTGCCACAGTATTTTTTAATTTCTGTTTTTTCAAGACAAAGTTTCTCTGTGTAGCCCTGGCTATCCTAGAACTCACTCTGTAGATCAGGCTGGCCTTGAACTCAGAGATCTGCCTGCCTTTGCATTCCAATCTGCTGGGATTAAAGGGTATGCCACCACTGCCTGGTCATTTCTTTCTTTTTTTTTTTTTAAGAAAAAGAAAAGAAGCCTTTGAATTGTCCCTGGACAGTCCCTCACCCTGAACAGGCATGGAAACATGTGACTTTGTGGCCCTGCCCTGTCTGAGTGTGTGGGCAGGATTCAGAGAGCCAACCACTCCCAAGTACCCAGGAGCCTCTGTGCCCAGGGGCAGGCTGTGGTCTGGTAGGAGACATCGACTTCGGGAGGGACCTCAAGCCTGAGGGTGAGCATTCCAACAAACAGGGTCCGGCTAAGCTGCATGTTCCATGGGATGGTGCTCTGTTCCAAACTCTGATACCTTACAAATGCACAAACTACTAACCACTGTTCCTCTGAAGCAGACTTTGTAGAGAACAGGGAGAAAGCCAAGCCTGGCAGCGCAAACCTGTGATCCCCCTACTTGGGAGGTGGATGTAGGAGAAACAGGAGTTCAAGGTCATTTCCACTACTTAGTAAGTTCAAGGCCAGTCTAAGCTAGATGAAGTCCTTGGGGGGGGGGGAGAGAGAGAGAGAGAGAGAGAGAGAGAGAGAGAGAGAGAGAGAGAGAGAGAATATATAACTGCATTCATGGCAAGTTGTGGTGATCCGCAACCTTAGCAACTCAAGGGGCTGAAGCAAGGGAATCATGAATTTGAGGCCAGCCTAGGCTGCCTAGCAAAACCTTGTCTCCAAACTAACTAAATACTTCAATGATCTTAATCCAAATGCTGAGAAGTTGAGGCTGGGAGTGGGAGTGCTCACCTTTAATCCCAGCACTCTGGAGGAAGTAGAGGCAGGCAGATTTCTGTGAGTTCGAGGCCAGCCTGGTCTACAGAGTGAGCTCCAGGACAGTGAAGCCTACGCAGAGAAATCCTGTCTCGAGAAAAAAAAAAAATCCAGAATGCAGACAGGTGATTGATTAGATTAAGTAAATAAATAATTGTGAGAACAAACAAAAGGGTCACTGGTGCCACCCAGGGTGTCTCTGGAGGAGGATCGAATTGGGCAGAAAATAAGAGGGAAAGGTGTCTCACACACGAGGGAACAGCCTGTTCAAGGATAGGCAAGTGGCTGGCTGAGGAATGCTGAGAAATCTGGCTGGACCAGAGGATGGACAAGGAGACAGGAAGTGAGGCAGGAAAGGCCAGCAGGGCGAAACGGAACTCGAGACCTTGCTGTGACCTTCAGACAGACACTAAACAGCTTGGACGTGTGAGAAGCTTTGAATTTGGAAGAGAAATCAACATCTGGGATGAGAAGGAACATTGCAGGCCTGGGAACATTGCTCAGTGTCACAGAACTTGCCCAGCTTGAGCAAGGCCCTGCCTTTGTTCTACAAGCCTCACTTTAGGAAAAAAAAACTTTCAGGTTGAGGAGATGGCTCCGTAGATAAGAACTTACCCCCAAAGCCCGGGGATCCCCAGTTTGGATCCCCAGAATCCACATACAGCCTGCTGAAGCTCTGTGTATCTACATCCCCATAACACCTGAGTGAAGATGGGAGGTGCAGACAGAAGACTCCCAGGAAGCTCCAGGTAGAGCGTGAGGACCAACAGGACACACATGCACATGAACAGTCATATGTGGGGAGCAAATGAAGTCCTAAGTGAATGTGTGTTGTTGACATGACCATGACCATATCAAGGACCCCAATGCCTCAGATCCATGGAATAGGGAAAGTACCCTGGTCCATGTTGACAGTGTTCAGAAGGTATCGATCACAGCTTCCTCTTGCATGTTTATAGCTGAGACTGCTCCTACAGAGACTTCTTACTGAGATTAGCTAAATCTGCTTCCTTGTTCATCTGTATACAATAAATCTGCCACCTCAATTCAAGTTAAATCGAATTGATGTGTTAAATAAGTGCACTGAGTTTCCAGGCTGCTTCTCCATTAGAGTGTATGGCCCACCCGAGCCCAGCCTTTCTGTACACATATCTGTGTGTCTGTCCCTTTCATCAACCCAATCAGGGACTAGTACAGAGCTGTATAGGTTAAGGTGTGCAGGAGCAAGCATGCACATGCATGCACGCATACACACACACACACACACACACACACACACAGTATCACTCACATTAAAAAACAAAACCACAATGGGCTGGAGAGATGGCTCAGCAGTTAAGAATAGGCACTATTCTTCCAGGGGTCGCAGGTTCAGTTCCCAGCACCTACATCAGACAGTTCATAACTGCATGTAACTTCAGTTCCAGTAGATTCTACATCTTTGAACTGCCTGCACACACATAGTGAATATGCAAGCATAAAGGCACATATACAGGAAGTCATTATTATTATTATTATTATTATTATTATTATTATTTTGGGAGGGAGCAGAGTCTCTATGTAGCTCTGGCTGTTTTGGGATTCCTTATGTAGACCAGGGTGGCCTTGAACCTACAGAGATCTGCCTGACTCTGCCTGTGGAGTGCTGGGGATTAAAGGCTGGTACACTACTCCCAGCTAAACTTTTTTTTTTGCTTTAAGAAAAAATAAGAACAACAAAACCTTCTCATATGACACATAAGAACAACCTCTCCCCTTTATTTTGAGACGAGGTCTCATGTATCCAAGGCTGGCCTCAAATTCCCTATACAGCTAAGGCTAGCCTTGAACTTCTGATCCTCTTGCCCCGCTTCCTCAGTACCGGCATTTCAGGAATGCAGGAATCACAGGGGTTTATGTGGCATTGGGGCTCATGCTTAGAAAGCACTCTCTCAGCTGAGCTTCATCCTCAGCCTTCTCTCACCTCCTGGGAGAAGTCACACTTAGCTCAGCATGGCCTGGGACTTGCAATGATTCTTTGGCTTCTGCCTCCCTAGTGCTGGAATTAGAGGCATGCAACACCATATCCAGCTGTGTTTTGACTTTGACCAACATCTGCAGGAAATATCAACCCCTCGTCTCTGGCTCAGGAAAGTTATTTGGAAAAGAAAGGGTTCTGTTCACTTCCCTTTAGGGTGAGTTCCTTAGAGCTCTTCCCAGTTCAATGAGCCCCTGAGAGGACTCCTGCTGGAATAGACATCTGGATGATCGGGAGGGAGGAGGGGAGGGATGGAATGAGGGTGGAATGATGTCCAGGGTCTGGGGAGGCTACAACCAGGAAGAATGTCAGTCAGCTCTATGCTGTGCCTATCACCTCCCAGGGTCTTATTTCTTCATAGGGGAGAGTTTTCTTCAGCCCCCTTTAGGTAGTGGTGGTGTGTGCTTGTAATCCTAGCACTTAGAAAATTAAGGCAGGAGAATCACCATTGGTTCCAAGCTAGATTGAGCAACATAGTAAAACTCTATCTAAAAAAACTGAACAAGAACACAGGGCTGGGGATGCTGATTAGTTAGTAGAGAGCTGGCTTAGCATGCAGGAAACCCTGAGTCACTTGCACACACAGAATAAAACCAGGTATAGTGGTACGTGCCCTCAATGCCAGCACTAAGGGGGTAGAGGTCCTCCTGTGCTATACAGTGAGTTTGAGGCCAGCCTAGGCTCTGTGACACCCTGTTTCAAGGCAAAACCAAAGAGAGATGGCCTTACACTAGTCAGTATAATATATTAAGAAATATAATCAAATAAAAATAGAAGGTGGTTCTTATTCCTGTCTCAGCAGGTTCCTGTGACTAGGTGGTGGGTGGCATGAGAGGGCAGAGGGAGGAGAGCACATTGGAACGCCAGCTTTGTAAGCCAGAACCTAGACCGGGCTGCAGTCTGGGCGGTCACTGCATGCCTCAGCCTGGGTTGGCCAGGTATGGTGAATCACAGCCTCTCCTCAGGGCCTGTGTCCATTTGCAAATGGAAGGACTCCATGAGAACTCACTGAAATGTTTTCTGTTGCTGTCTTGATTTTTGTTTGTTATTTTGTAGCTACGTGGAGGCTAAGAATCGAATCAGACTGAATTTACCGGAAGTGCTGAACTCATATTGACTGTATTTGAGATTTTTGAGTACTTCTGTAAATAGCAGTAAGTACCTTACACATATCACGTCACTTAATTCTCCAGCCACCCCATTATTTGTCTGCATATTAGGGATCATAAATCTGAAGTTTCCATCTACCCATCCTCTCATCTACTTAATTGCTCACCAAATCCTGGGGCCACGAGATATTCAGTAACCTGTGTTTTGGGTCATCCCCCACCTGTCAGCACATCTGGATCTTCCAAGCCAGCCAGATGTCTAGGCAGGCCATGAGGCTCCCAGGCCAGACACCACACCCTATTTCAGCCCAGCCCGACCAGCTTCCCTACCATGGTATGTAGCCTGGCAGCTGTCAAGGCTTGTCATCCCTCTTCCTGCACACCCAGTTGTTTGGACACTGACAAATACCAGGCAAGTGACAGGTGACCTGCCTCGGTTTCCACCAGCCTTACCCTTTTACCCTCCAGTGCAGGGTAGGTGTGAGACAGGGAGCAGGGGAGAAGCAGGGTGCGTCCCAAGATCAGGAGCACAGAGCATGGACTGCTGCTAAACCAGGGCATGAACCTACCTAGAATTGGGACTCAGGACCACAAAATGCTGGGTCTGGGAACAGACATGACATTCAGAGAACACGAGTAGCCAGGAGGTAGCCTTTGCCTAGATAATTTCTCTCCTATGTCCAACTTGGGTCAAGTCGTGTCCAACCTCTTTCCGTATTCAGAACTCTGCTATGAGGACCCAGCAGGAAGAAGGAAGGAGCCGGGGCTTCTGGCCAGAAGCTAGAAAATTAAATCTCATGATACTCATTGCTGGAGTTAGCCAGAGACAACCATTGTTCTAAACAAACAAACAAACAAACAAACAAAAAAACCCGAAGCCTCCTGGGCGGTGGTGGCACATGCCTTTACTCCCAACGCTTGGGAATCAGAGGCAGGTAGATCTCTGAGTTCGAGGCCAGCCTGGTCTACAAAGCTAGATCAGGACAGCCAGGGCCACACAGAGAAACCCTGTCTCAAAAAACCAAACGGGGGTGAGGGTGGGGAGTGGGGGGGATTGAAGTCAAAGCTGAATGTAGTGGGACACGCCTTTCATCCCAGTGCTCGGGAGGCAGAGGCAGATGGATCTCTGTGAGTTCAAGGCCAGTCTGGTGTACATAGTGAGGTCTAGGATAGCTAGGACTACATAGGGAGATCCTGTCTCAAAAAATACATATACATATACACAAGGACACACACACACACACACACACACACACACACTTACACGTACATTGGGGTGATAGGGAACCCACCAAATCCTCAGCATACCAGCACTCCCCTCCAGACTGTGCTGTTTTGTTAGGGGAAGGAAGTGTTCTTTGTGCAAGTATTTTGCGGTACAAGAAGATAAAAAGGCCTGGGGAAGTGGAGGGATGGCCCAGTGGTCAAAAGGCTGCTCTTCCCGAGGACCTGGATTTGATCCCCAGAACCCACATAGCAGCTCACAACCACATGTAACTCTAGTCCCATGGGATCTGACATCCTCTTCTAGCCTCTGTGGGTGCTAGGCACACAAATGGTACACAGATATACATGCAGGTAAAATACCCATATACATAAAAGTTAAATTAAAAAAAAAAAAAGGGCTGAGGATGTAATTCAGTTGGTGTCGGCCCTTCCTAGCATGCACAAAGCCCCAGGTTCAATTTTCCAGCACTGAATAAACTAAGATAAGGTATAGAAAGTCTATAATTTAGAGGTGGTGGCAGAAGACCAGGAGTTCAAGGTCACTCTCCACTGAACGGTGAGTTCCAAGCAAGGCTGGGTGACATGAGATTGTCTCAAAAAAAAAAAAAAAAAAAATTTGTTTTGCCTTTTTTTTGGGGGGGGGGACGACAAACTATAAAAGACCCCGAGTGTGGTAGGGTCTTTAATCCCATCAGGAGGCAGAGGCAGGTGGATCTCTATAAGTTTGAGGACAGCCTGATCTACATAGTGAGTTCCAAGACAGCCAGGGCTACATAATGAGATCCTGTCTCAAAACACAGACAAAGGCCAGGCAGTGGTGGCACATGCCTTTAATCCCAGCTCTCAGGAGGCAGAACCAGGTGATCTTTGTGAGTTCAAGGCCAGCCTGGTCTACAGAGTGAGATCCAGGACAGGTTCCAAAGCTACACAGAGAAACCCTGTCTTGAAAAACTAAAAAAGAAAAAGAAAAGAAACAAAAAAGGTCCTGAAAATACTCTTCCACCCATTCAAGGGCCTCTGTATTCTTTGGTGGGTGTTCCTGGAGTCCTGCATAAAGGAATCAGTGTATCAGGTGTCAGTGGATTTTCTTCTTTCCCAGACTAGTTCTTGTAGGCCTCTTTTCTCCCTGCCTTTTGTATGTCCAGGGACTCACACTCTGAGGGGTGTGTAGTATATGTTTGTGCTCCTGTGGGTGAATATATGTGTGTATGGGGTGATGCACTTGCATGTGGAGACCAGATATCTTTCTATGGCTCTTCACCTTCATTTTATTTTATTTTAATTTATTTATTTTGTGTGTTTGTGTGTGTGTGTGTGTGTGTGTGTGTGTGTGTGCGCGCGCGCGCGCACGCGCGCGCGCAAATATGCACACATTTGATGGCTGATGTACACATGTACATGGAGGTCCAAAGCAGACATTAAGAGTCTTCAGTGCTAACTTTCTCCACTGTATTCTATGAGGCAGGGTCTTTCAATTAACCCAGGACGCAGAAATTCCCAGACTAAAACAGACATCTGACTCAGGGCTTTGTCCCCAGTCACTAGCTGCAAAGCCAGCCAGGAGTGATTCCCTAGAGATCCTCTTCGCATATTGTCCTAGTCAGGCGAGAAGCAAGTTCACAGCTCACTGGCAGAGTTCTTTGGAAGGTGACTTGGAAGCAAGAGCAAGTTAGGAAAGAGGCTAGGGCTTGGAACCGGAGCACAAAGGCCTGCTCCCACTTCCGTGGTTTGTTAATGACTAACCAGAAGGAACTCAATCACTGCTGGAGCATGGGTGTTCCCATTCATAAAACGTGGGTAGTCTGCATCAGCACCAAAACCAAACCAACAAACAGTGGCTATGCAAAAGTCCTGGGAAACAAAACCGAACCCCAAGTAACAGTTGTTTAATGTGGGTTTCCCCAAGCTTATCTGGACTAGAGTTTCTTTCTTTTTTGGAGGGGTGGGAGCAGGTACTGGGGCACACACCTTTGATCCCAGTACTTTGGAAATAGAAGGAACTCTGTGAGTCAGCCTGGCCAGCCGGGGCTACACAGAGTTTCTGTCTCAAAAAACAAAATCCCAAGACTCTGAAGGTACCTGCCTTTGGGTGCAGGTACCCTCAGAGGCCAGAAGGGAAAGTCAGGTCTCCTGGAACTGGACTTACAGGAGATTGTGAGGTACCTAAGGTGGGTGCCAGTCATCTCCTCAGACCCAACCCTTGCCTTTTAGGTAGCTCTCACTTTGTAGTCTAGGCTAGCCTCTAGGTTACTATGGAGCCAATGCTGGATTCAAGCTGGCAGCAAACATCCTGCCTCCACCTCCCAAGTGCTGGGATTACAGGAATAAATCACTATGTCTAGTTAAGAATTCTTTAAATTTTTTTTTTGTATTTTTTTTTTTTTTTGAGATAGTTTCTCTGTATAATAGCCCTGGCTGTCCTGGAACTTGCTCTGTAGCCCAGGCTAACCTCAAACTCACTGAGATCCACCTGCCTCTGCCTCCTGTGTGCTAGGATTAAAGGTGTGCACCACCATTGCCTGGCAGAATTCTTTATATTTTTATTTTAATTTTATGTGTGTGTGTGCACTTGTGTGTGTGTGTATGTGTGAAGGTGCCCTTAGAGGTCAGATGTGGAATTCCCTGGAGCTGAAGTTACCGGTAGTTAAGACATATATATACATACACATGAAATAATATCCTTTAAAAATAAACACTCCTTTAAGTTTTTATTTCCTAAAAAAAAATTAGAATATAAGCTTTAAAGAAAGCATCATCTAGGGGTTGGGGATTTAGCTCAGTGGCAGAGTACTTGCCTAGCAAGCACAAGGCCCTGGGTTCGATCTGCAGATCCAAAAAAAAAAAAAAAGCAAGCAAGCAGCATCTATGTTTCTCAAATACATACTTGCCTCAAACTGCAAATCCTGTCTGTCTTTGCCTCCCAAGTAGTTTGGAGTTAGACAGTGAAAAGGTTGACGTGGGGGCTGGAGAGATGGCTCAGTGATTAGGAGCACTGGCTGCTCTTACAGAGGACCTGGGTTCAAAATTCACAACACCCACCTGACAGCTCACCACTGCCTGTAACTCTCACTCCAGATCTGACATCTTCACCCAGACATGCATGCAGGCAAAACACCAATGCACATAAAATAAATCATTAAAAGACAGATAGACAGAAAGAGAAAGTTGAAGTGGACCCCACCCCGTGTCTTTCAAGATAAACCATAAGGGACCGGGGACAAACACGGAAGCAAATTGCAGCCCAGGCTTCATCTCAGTGCCTTTCTGGGAAAGACAGCTGCCGAGGGACTAACCTGGGCACCATCGCCATCTGGTGGCCACAGTGTAGCTATGGCATCGTTCATGCCTTAGTGCCGACTGAAATCTGAGAAGACAAAGGGGAGGCTGTGAGGGAGGCTGACTGGACAGCTGGGAGCGCTTCCAGGGTCACAGGAAGGGACTGTGTGTGCTGTTCTAGGAGCCCTTGTTCAGCCAAGGGCTCTGCACTTCCAGGAGTCACTGCATGCCCAAGGTCCTAAGGTTTTCACATAGAGCTAAGGACCCCAGTTCACCCATCCTGGCCTAGCTGCCGTCAGTGTCTACTTTAGTGTGGCAGCCTTACCCTGTGGCCCACAACCTGACCTCTTCCCCTTCCTTTGCTTCTCACCTCCTTCCTGTTTCCGGCCTTGCCATTTTCCTTCAGTATTCCTCATATTCATCTCAGCCATCTAGCACTTGACCAGTCCACTGCTCAGACCCATCCCGTATACTTGGGAAGCAACCTCCTCTCCCCAGTCCTCACCTTTCCAAACATCTCCTTTGAAATATCAAATAGAGAAGTGGGGGTTTTCAGAATAAAGAGTTGTTTTTTATTTTTAAAGAGATTATGTATAGTGTTCTGCCTGCACACCAGAAGAGGGCACTACATCTCATTACAGATGATTGTGAGCCATTATGTGGTTGCTGGGAATTGAACTCAGGACCTCTGGAAGAGCAGCCAGTGGCTTTGAGCCATCTCTCCAACCCAAATGAATAGCTCTTTATACTTTCCCTCCCTTTTTTCTTTCTTAAAGATTTATCATGTATACAGTGTTCTGCCTGCAGGCCAGAAGAGGACACCAGATCTCATTATAGACGGTTGTGAGCCACCACATGGTTGTTGAGAATTGAACTCAGGTCCTCTGGAAGAGCGGACAGTGCTCTTAACCTGAGCCATCTCTCCAGCCCTAAAGATCTTTTATAGCCTTTACCAAGTCTCTTCCCTCCTGTTCTCCCAACTCCTGCCACTGCCCAGAGACTAGCATATATCCAACATGCTAGACAATACTCTTCCTACCACTGAGCTACATTCCAGACCTTTAAATCTTTGAGATCAAGTCTTGCTAAGGTGCTAAGGCTGGTTGGCCTTGAACTCAATATCCTCCTGCCTTGGCCTGTAAGTAGATGGACATGTCTCTGCCTCCTAAGAGCTGTGATTAATAAGGCATGCATCACTACCATCTGGCAACTAAAACTACTTTGAGGTAGGGTCTTATCATGTGACACTGGCTGGCCTGGAACTAGAGATCCACCAGCCTCTACCTAGAATGCAAGAATCAAAGGTGTGCATTGCTTTGAGGCAAAAGCTTAATACACACGCCCATTTTATCCTGTCAATCACTGAGTATATTTTGGTCTTCATTGTAATGGGACTGTTTCAGCCATTACTGAAGCCAAATTTTGTGTATAATTTTTTTATTTTTTTGAGACAGGGTTTCTCTGTGTAGCTTTGTGCCTTTTCTGGATCTCATTCTGTAGACCAGGCTGGCCTGGAACTCACAAAGATCCGCCTGCCTCTGCCTCCCAAGTGCTGGGATTAAAGGCGTGCGCCACCACCGCCCAGCATATATTTTTTTTTAATCTTCTTGAGGAAATATGGTGGCCTTAGTTTTAGTTAGTGACCCTAGAACTCTAAGGGCAATGAAACTCCCTTTGAGTATATTAGGAACTAGGCAGAGAACATGGGTTCAAGATCACTTTTATTTGCAGAGCCTGCAACAGTTGGTTAACAGTACTAACTAAGCTGGTACAACCCAAAAGCCATTCTCCTCCAAGGTATTCAACTAACAGAATCTCTACAAACCAGACCAGAGACGATCGGGACATATTTCAACACTGGGGAAGGGGCCGCTCATTCCCTTGTTCTCCACATATTTTCCAACAAGATTTGTTTTATAGCCAAATGCAACTCAAACCCATAACAAAGCAATCAGCCATCTTCAATGCCACTGATTCCCTCCCCACCCCCAGATGAAAGCAGAGGCAGAGGGGAGACTTTCCCTAGGAAAAGCCTGGCTAGACCCCAGTGGAGCAGACATGAGCAGGAGACTGAAGCCTGAGGGTTTCGATGAACAGGCACCAAAACAGGCGGCACAGAATTAAAGCAGGCCAGCTCCTCAGATGGAGGTGTTCCCTCAAGAGCCTCACTTCCACGGGGTTAGATTAGGGGGTAACTGGTGTGACTCATCACTCCCTATCCCTCAAATTAAAACATGATAAAACCCAGAACATTTTACTTCAATATTTACCACTCCCTCCTGAGAAATTCTACAGTCATCTGTAGACCAGGACCCCCTCCTTCCACCTAATGGCCTGGACTTCTGGCCCCCTTCTCACCCTTGGGTGCCCACCCAACACTGATTTGATACCCCTCAACTCATAAAACGACTTTTTTTTTTTTTTTTTCTTAAAGGACATTCAGTGGGCATGCTCCTCCCTCACCCCGTAGACTCCTCATTCCTTCCCACTCTCACCTTGGGGTACCTACACTACAGCATTCCAACACTGGCCTGGGGGTGGCCAGATGGAAGCTGCCTCAAGTGCTTTCCTGTGACTCTTACACCAGCCACTACCATGGGGTCCTGGGGCGAGAAGGATGGAGACAAAACTTTCCCAAGGAGATCACAAAGGACAGAGGTAGGTCTGGGAAGGTTAGCTTATGTCCTGTAGCCAAGCCTGGATCTGGTGCAGGCTCTTACCAGCATCTCAGTCCTTGACTTTGAGTAGCAGCAATCCCAGTCCACAGCGCCTCCTAGGGGTGACTGAGCTCCTAGCGCTGGCCACAACTCAACAGGTTGCCTTTTCTTATGCCTGGCCCAATGTTTTTCTAAAAATTAAAAGTAGAGGTAGTTCCTGGGATGATAAAACTCTACCTAAAATGGCAGTATTTTGACTTAATGAAGCAGTAAAGTAAAAGTCTTGAGGAATTAAAAGAAATAAAATAATTGATGAAGCTGAATAAATTAAGTTATGGGTCATCCACGAGGACCTCTCCCTTCCAGCCTATCTTTGGTATTTGGCCAGCAACACTCTTTGTCATGTCTTTCCCCTCACGACAGGAGGCCAGGGTCCTCCCAAGAAGGCTCCAGCTACTTCTTCATGGGATGCTCAATCAGAGTAGCTTGACATGGTGTTCAAGACTATAGACTCCAGTCTGCGCGGTGGCATGTCCAGCTTAGGCAGACAGTCCGGACAGGGAAGGAGTCTTACAGGACAGAAGAGCGGAACAGCAGGATGCCCTGGGCTCCAACCTGGGAGTGTAGGGTTAGGGCACAGAAGGCCCAGGTCTTTCTCCTCGTACCGCAGTCGGCTCCTCCGCTTACTGCTCTGCAGCAAAGGGAAAGGGAAGGGACACAGAGAAGCTCAGGCCGCTGCTGCCTGCCTTCAGAGCTTCTTCAGGCGACTGTACATCTCTCTTTTGCTCTTTTCCCCTGCCCAGGTCCGGCTCTTGGTACGGAATTTCTTCAGGTCTTCTTTAAAGTCTTCATGGTGCATTGGTCGGTAACTGGGGGGCTCACAGTGAGACTACAGGGACGTGAGAACAAGAGGACAAGGTCAGGACATGCCCGCCTCACACAACCTGGCTTCCCCTTGCCTAGAGCTTCAAGGCTGGAAGAAGCAAGAGGCAGGGCCAGTGAGTTCCACGGGAGCCTAGTGCTGAGTGGATGTTTATCTCGTCACCATACCCCGGCAAACAGCAGCAGCTACAAACCCACTGGTCCAGCGTGGGCACATGGAGACATGCTCAGCACAGACCCCTCACCTGGCATTTCAGGAAAAACTCCTTGTATCCTCCCTTCAGGACATACAGTTCAGGGTAGTGGAGTTTGGGGTATTCATTGCCAAGTCGATCTCTTTCTCTCACATATCGGCACCTGTGAAAAGGAATAAAGGGAAAAAGTCAGCTCACCTCCTTCAGTGCAGGAACCTGGAGACCACAGTCAGTAAGAACGGGTGGTGGTCCAGGCACTCCTTCCCAAGGACACACTGCCGACACCAGCTGCAGCAGCTCTGAACCAACATTCCCTGGTGTCATCTCCTCCATTCCCCTCCCTTTGTCAACAGAATCCTTCTTCCTGGGCCTTTAGACAGACTAGCGCTTCTACTTCCCGGGAGTGCCTACTGGAGCCCCATGCTGGGAGAGCACAGACGCTCTCACTAGTCCACTTGTGCACACGCCGCAGTCTTTGTGCCCTCCGGTGTGCGCTGCCACGTCTCACGCAGCCCACTGCAGTCTCCTTGACCTTCTGCCGAGGAGCTTCTACCTTTGACCTCACCTTGAAGGACTCTGAACATTTTGTATAATTCTAACATTTCCCAGTGTTAGAAGAGTGTCTGGCAAATGAAAAATATGAAACTGGGACACAAGTCCCTGCTATTTCCATTCATGTGTGAATACTCAGGTCCTGCTCAAATGTTACCTTTTCATGTGTTAAATGTGGGGTGCTTCTGGATTGGTTTTTTTTTGTAACAGGATCTCACTGTCACTATGTAGTCCAGACTGACCTTGAATTCTCAGAGATCCACCTGCCTCTGCCTGAGTGCTGGAAGTATGCCATCACACCTAGTCCTTAAAAGTTGTATCAATATTGGCTAAAGACACAGGGGTGTGGCTCAGTGACAGATCACTCGCCTAGCATGAACAAGGACCTGGGCTGGCAAAAGCAGGGCAAACTCCTTATCAACGCCTGAAGGACTTGAGATGGTGTTGTCCACTAGTACCCTGCTGTAGTTGTGAATGGAATGTGTGTGCAAATGTGGCAGATTAGTAGCAAGATGAAACCACAAGTTTGCCTAACTTCAGCAAAAGGAGGGGTGCGGCTCTGCAGCAGTGCCTGCCCAGCTCACCAGGGACCTGCTTTCAACCTCAGCAGTGCAACCTGAAGAGCAGACAAGGCTCAAGACCAAGGGCCAGACTTCTGAGCCTGCGCCCTTCACAGCTCCGTAGTCCACTCCCACCTATGGAGTGTGTCTTTCTTAATAAATTCATTCAGCAGAACAAAAGCAAAACAAGGGCCCAGGACTTGGCTTTTCACAAGTCTTTCCAGCAATCCTGGTTGAAGCGGGCCCTGTCCCCCTGTCTAATGATCTGCCTTTATTACTGGCACTTCTCATGACCATCTTTCTCCTCACCGGGACCACTTGTTAGTCCTGCTCAGGATATTTTCTTGTTTGTTTGTTTATTGAGACAGGGTTTCACTGTGCAGGACTGGCTATCCTGGAACTCATTCTGTAGACTAGGCTGGCTGCTAACTCCCACCAAGCATGCTCAATCTTACCACTGTATCTTTAATGAATGGTTGCATTTTACTGTCTCAATGGTATCTGCTATATAGCACATTTCTACTCCCCTGTTCTTTTGGGCGTGAACCCAGGACCTCACAAATACTAGACAAGTACTCTGTCTATCACAGACTTGAGCCACACCCCTAGCCTGTCAGTAAGTTAGTTTCTAAGTTTCTTTGAGACAGGGTCTCATATAGCTCAGGCTGGCCCAGGAACTTCAGAGGTAACATTTGCATAAGAAACAACTGCTTGATATTTAAAGGATATTCCATGAGACCACTAGGTAGAACTAAACACAGTGGGGCAGGGGAACCGGGTGAGCCAAAGGGGCAGAGGTCAAATCAGGCGATAGTAGAGTTGGCACTGGTATCATCAATGACTGGTCTAGAGAAGCCTGGAAGTCATTTGTAACTGCAACTTCTAGGCTAAGTGCATAAATTACATTCAAGAAATCTTTTTGGTCTGGGTGTTTGGGCTTGGGTAGGCCTTTAATTCCAGCACCTGGGAGGAAGAGGCAGGTGGACCTGGTCTACAGAGCAAATTCCCGATCAGCCAGGATTACACAGAGAAACCCTGTCTCAAAAAAAAAAAAAAAAAAAAAAAAATTATGGCTCAGTGGGTAAAGGTGCTTGACAACCTGAACTTGATCCCAGAAATCCACAGGGTAGTTGTCTTCTGAACTCTACATACACACACAATGTAAAAATAATTGAAAAAGGCTGTTTTGAACACAAATGGCTGAGTAGGAAATAGAATTAAGGGAAATGATGTTCTATAGAGAGTAGTTTTCATAAGAGCCAGGTCTGTGTGTCATGTGTCGACTAAGGCACTGGAGCGACCTGCAATGTGCCCGATATGCTAGGATCACACAGACAGTGAAAAACACACATACTACCAGGCTCCACAGGAACACGGAGCCCCGCCCTCCAGCCTGCTCTGTGAAGTACTCACATTCGAGGGCCTCTTTCGGAAGAAAACTCACAGTGGAACACGACAATGACACGCTTGCCATCAGTAGGCACGATCGGCTTCTTGAGTAAGAAGTCCTCAACCTCTTCTTCCATGTGCAAGTTCACAGCACCCTTTGAAGACACCAGACAGTCTCAACACCCTGAATCACACTGGAGTAAAGCCTCATCGAGGGAGCCAGCCCCTCGGACTACCGTGACTGCAGGTCTCCTGGCACAGCAGTCCAGGAGGCTACCTGCCTTTTGCATCTCAATGAGGCTTTCTCTGTAGGTCTACACATGTTGGCCATTCATTAACAAATACAAGAACCAGAAATGATCTCAAACAGTCACTTCATAAAGTTAGAAGCTAATGCCTCCTTGCCACATTTAAATGCTGCTTTACAAGGTAATATTAAAGTGGTGTGACCAGCTCCTTTCTTTCCAGAAATGTGTGCCCCTCCACCAGGTAGGCACCTTGATTGAAGAACAGAGGCCCAGTACAGAAGGCATGTTATGTTGCCAGACTGGCTTTTTCTAGTCAGAAGCTCTGGGGTGGTCAAACATTTATATTTAAGCATCCCAAATGCTATGGAATCCTTCATGGCCCCACTGAATAGCTTAGACATCGGGGTGCCACCTGAAACAGGATAGGATGAGGGACAGACAAGGAGAGCATTGCAGCTCTGTGGTAGAGAGGAACTGATGGGAATATTCATTCAGTTCACATCTCCTGGCTTGTTCTAAATCCTCACCACCAGCGGAGAGGTATCACTATCCCACCTGTCTAAGCCTCCAAAGATGGTAAATCTCAAGAATTCCAAACCTTGATGTGACCTCCTTCATATTCATATGGGTATCGGCAGTCAATGATGACAAACTCTTTAATGAGATTGGCAAACTTGCCATTCAAAACAGATGCCATCTATGAAGAGAAAGGAGGGTGCGGTGTCAATGTTGGCAGTCAGGTAACAAGATTCCAACTCCCCATGTGCAGTGGGTTCCACAAGTCGGACTTACAATTTCTGGAGAAATATATTTCAAATCCTGATGCTTCCCAGAGACTGTATGAAAGAGATAACCCTTTAAAGAAGGAAACAGAAGATACTTAGGGGAATGTGAAAGCTTACCAATGTCCTTTACTCTGCTGCCTAGCTGGCAGAAAGCAGCTCAAAGAAACGTAAAGTGAATAGTATACGCTAATTACCCTTCTATGCACTGAACTAACATCTGGATATTTAATTGTTATTTGTTTAAGGAGGCATAGTCTCATGTAGACCAGTCTGGCTCCAAACTTAGAGATGTGTCTGCTCCTGGGATGAAAGGAATGAGCCACTATGCTCCCTCAGCCTTTGAGGCGGTATAGGCCAGGCTGGCTTGGAACGAGTCACCCTGAGGCTAGATTTGAAATTGCAGGCGACTGCCTTTTTCTTTTGTTTTTAATCAGGAACTCTTATCTTAGTGGCTAGAGTATGAAGACTTAAAAATGCAGCAAGGAGAACCAGATATGGTGGCTCAGGACTGCAATAACAGCTTTTGGGAGGAAGCAGCAGGAGGATAATGACTTCAAGACTATTCCCAGCCTGAGTGTGAGCATGGGGCCAACTTGGGGTAACAAAACACAATGAAGGAGCAGGCATGGCACTGTATACTCTAACCCTAGCAATGGGGAGCCTGAGGAAGGAGAACTGCATCTAAAGTCAGCTTGGGCTAAATAGTGAGACCCTGCCTTGGAAGTGAGATATCTGATGAGGACATGGTTGCCCAGTATGGAGTTAGGCAGTGAGAATGGGAAAACAATCTTGGCCCAGCCTTAAGAAAAATGAACGTGGTAGTGTTACTTAGAGGACAACTGGCCAAATTAAGAGCTTACCCATGACCCCAAGACAAACCACCGATGGTCTTAACCCAAGCTGAAGGTTACACAAGGGCTTTGCTTGTTCTTCTCTTCAAACTCCCTGTTCTTTTTATTTTTTTGAGACAGGGTCTCTTGTATAGTCCCACCATCCTGGAACTCACTATGCAGAAGCTCAGGTTGGCCTTGATCTATCAGCCTCTGCCACCATCGCCCAGCAAATCTGGACTTTCAAAGATGTCTTTCAACACCATGGACTCAAAGCATGGATATGGATATATATATATGCATACTATTTTTACATTCAGAAGTCCCGTTTCCAAAGAACCTGCACTATGGGTCAGAGTGAAGGTGGGTAACCATACAGGAAACCACTAAGCCAGCAACAGTCTCGGAGACCAACATGTACCTCATCATTAGAAGCTCAACTTGTTCTTTAATTTTTTAAACTGTTGCCTTGGAGGTACCCCAGGAACCACACTGAGGAAGGAGAAAGACTAAGTGGGGTTCTAGCTACCCCCACCACCTTCCAAGTACTACCCAACTAGATAACTCTTCTTGCAATTACCTTGGAGAAATCCCCTATAAGGTCTCTTGGATCACTGTCCAAAATGTTCTCAATGGTTCCTTTGGGTGAAGATGTCAGGGATAAAGACTGGTGCAGAAGCTGTAACAAACCAGAGGTAGAGGATGACACCAGGGTTTTGACTAGAACTCCTAGAAATATTTACCTTGACCATGCCCAAAAGGAGACTGAAATATGAATGTCTATATTAAGTAAAATATTTTGTATTGTGACCGAATCAGAAGAAAAAAGAGAGGCCCTAATATTTATTAACTAGTTAAATTTCCCAGAAAACCCCCTCTATCCTTTTTTTGGAGAGAGAGTTTTATCACGAGTCTTTGGCTGGCCTGGAACTTGCTAATGCAGACCAGGTTAGCATCGAACTCAGAGATCCATAGGGATGACAGGCGTGCCTCAGCATACCCAGCACCCTTGCTTTTTTATTGTTCACATTGAAAACTACTGAGCTGATGATATTGAGCTGAGGCATGGTAATCCAAGCAGGAGGATTGCCACAAGTTTGAGCCTAGCCAGGGCTACATGGCACGAATCTGCCAAAAACAAACCAAACAAAACAAACAAACAAACAAAAAAAACAAACCAAACACCAAAAACCAGAAAATCATTGTCATGTATCTCACAAAATAAAACGTAATTACTTTATCTCAGTCGAGTTCCTGAACTTCTGATAAGCCTTTTTTTGTGTGAGAAAACAAATCAAGAAGTTGTCAAGATCATTTAGATCGCCTCTAAATAAATAGCCTTCTGTGATCTAGGCGCTCCTCTTACAGGCTGGCACAGCACCAAAGAACCGCTGTGGCACAGCACACAAGGAACCACTGTGTAAGCATGCCTGAGAACTAGTAATCTAGAGACAACCTGAACATTTATATCCAAAAAGGGAGATCTGGACTTTGAACCAACTATTTCTTTCTTTTTTTTTTCCTCTTCCAAGGACAGGGCAGTCAGTCTTTCAAAGACATGGTGAAGCCAGTAAAGCGGCTCAGATGCTAAAAGTACTTATATACATCTGGCTGCAATCCTGGGAACCCACCGTGGAGAGAATCAACTCTGGAAAGTTATCCTCTGACCTCCATGCATGCCATGGCACACATAGGTCTTGCACCAAAATAGTATTTTAAAAGAGGGTAGAGCCGGACAGTGGTGGCACATGCCTTTAATCCCAGCACTCAGGAAGCAGAGGCAGGCAGATCTCTGAGAATTTGAGGCCAGCCTGGTCTACAAAGCTAGTTCCAAGACAGCCAGGACTGCTTCACAGAGAAACCTTGTCTTGAAAACAAAACAAAACAAGAAAAAGAAACCATAGGACCTAGCACTCAGGAGGTTTAGGCAACAGGATCATGAGTTTAAGGTCAACCTGGGCTACATAGGCTCTGCCTTAAAGGAAAACATCAAATCTATCCTTCGTTTAGCAACAGCCAAAGCTGGAGCCATTCTGTTTTATAGACAGGCCCTTATGCATCATGGGACATGTGCAAACACATTCACACACACACGTTTAAAAAGACTAGTAAAATGCTGGGTGATGGTGGCTCAAACCTACAAGCCTAGGAGGTAGAGGCAAATGGATCTCTTGAGTTCCGTGTTTAAGGCCAGCTTTGTCTACAGCCAGAGCTACACAAAGAAAAAAACCTAGTCTCACCGGGCAGTGGTGGCTCACACCTTTAATCCCAGCACTCAGGAGGCAGAGCCAGGCAAATCTCTGAGTTTGAGGCTGGCCTGGTCTACAGAGTGAGATCCAGGACAGGCACCAAAACAACAGAGAAACCCTATCTCAAAAAACAAACAAACAACAACCACCCCCACCCCACCCCACCCCCACCCCCAAAAGAAAGAACTTTGCCTCAAAAAAAGTGAAACAAAAACAAAAAAATACAAACAAAAACAAAAACCTGGGCATGGTTGTGATTCCACCACTAGGGAGACAGGAATCAAAAGTTCAAGGCCATCATAAATTATATAGCTCGAGGGCAGCCCAGGCCACAAGAGAGCCTGCTCCTAAAGACAAAAACAACCATCAGAACACAGCTGGTGTCAGAACATTTGCCAGCAGTCCCAGTGCTAGAATGCTAAAATAAAAAGATGGAGACAGAGAATAAGGCTGGCCTGAGTTGCCTGTGAAACATGCCGAAGGAAACCATGCCAACTCTCTGGAAGCGAGGCAGGCAGATCTCTGAGTTTGAGGCCAGTCTGGTCTACCTGTTCTACACAGTGAGTTCCAGGACTGCCAGGGCTACACAGTGAAATAGATTCATAACAAACAATAACACGGGGGGGAAAAAAAGGCAATAAAATAATTATTTATACTAAAGATTCCTATGTAAGTATGTAAAATACTTCTTCAAATGATCTGTACCGTACGTGGCACATGTGGATCCACACACCCACATTTTCCCAATGCAGCTACAATGAATTTGGCTTTAAAAACAAACAGGGGCCAGTGAGATGGTGCAGTGAGTTAAGAACTGCAGGGGTCTATGCCTGGGACCCACACAATAGAAAGAGAAATGTCTCCAAGTCATACAATGACCTCCACATGTGCACTGTGGTTATGTGCCCCTACCCCTAAACAACAAATAAACAAACAAATAAATAAACATATAACCAAATAGGAAAATAAGAGTAGAGATGGAGCTTGGTGACCAAGCTCTTGCGTAGTATGCACAAAGCCCTAGGTTCAATCCTCAGCAACAAACTGGTTTTCACAGCAATAGAAAAGAAACACCTAAAATGAACAGATACACATTACCAAATACTACTCAGAAACACAGAACTCATACACTGCCATTGAACACATCACTCCAGAAAACTTTGTGGCAGTATCTGCCACATCAAACCATGCACTGGCCCATGACCCAGCAATTCCACCCCATGAGAAATCTGGGGGTAAGAGACAATATTGGACTTTATAGGCTGGTGGGAGGAACCTCTAGATTTGTAACAACTGACAAGTTCTTCAACAAGACAGACAAAAAGATACAGCACAGACACTCAAAGAATGAGAGACTGATAAAAGTCAGGTATGGTGGTGCACACATGTAATCAATCCCAGTATCAGGACAGAAACAGGAGAATCATTATAAGTTCCGGGCCAGCCTGAACATAGAGCAAGACCCTAATGCTATGGAATAATGCTTTTGTACACATGTTTAATAAAACACCAGTAGCCAGGCAGGAAGTATAGGTAAGATAAGCAGACAAGGAGAATTCTGGGAAGAGGAAGGCTGAGTCAGGAGATACCAGCCCACTGTCCAGGGAACAGCATGTATGGCACACAGGTAAAGCCATGGAACACGTGGTGACATAAAGATTAACAGAAATGGACTGAGTTTAAGTGTAAGAGCTAGTCAGTGACAAGCCTGAGCTAGTGGCTGAGCAGTTTTAATTACTATAAGCCTCTGTGTGTTTACCTGGGTCTGAGCGGCTGCGGACCGGGAGGAACACAGGAAAACTTTCAGCTACACCCTGCTTCAAAAGCCAAAGCAAAAGAAAAACCTAATACAAACAAATAACACAACCCACTAAATAAAGCAAACAGAATAGAATAAATAAAAATAGAGCTGTATTGCATCATCAGAAGCCAGGTGGTGGTACATGCCTTCAATCCCAGCACTGGGGAGGCAGAGGCAGGTGGATCTCTGAGTTCAAGACCAGCCTGGTCTACAGAGTGAGTTCCAGGACTGCTGTGGATTATGCTCATTGTTAATAAAAAACTGACTGGCTGAGAGCAGGACAAGAGAAGATTGGGCGAGACAGCCTCACACAGAGAGAATAACAAGAGGAGGAAGGGCAGAGTCAGGGGAGTCAAGACACCAGGCAGCCACCAAACAAGCAGGATGTGTAAAAAATGAAGTAACAAGTCATGAGCCATGTGGCAAAGCATAAATAGAAATGAGTTAATTTAAATATAAGCATTAGCTAGTAACAAGTCTGAGCTATTGGCCAAGCATTTATAATTCATATTCAGCCTCTGAGTTGGTTATTTGGGACCAGGCGATTGGGACAGGATACGGCCATTTACACAGACAGCCAGGAATATACAGAGAAACCCTGTACCCCGTCTCGAAGTAGGGGAGGGGGAGAGAGGCGTAAGGGTTGGCAAGGACAGGACCACCGAGTAGAAATGTTTAGAACTGTTGAAAGACAGTTACCACTCTAGACCAAAGGAGAACTTGCAAAACTAACCTCTTGGGTTGGCTCTTGAATATCTGCTTTTACAGGACTGGACATGCTCTTCCTCCGCTTTGTACTTCCTCGAGGAGACTCTTCGTGAGATCGTTCTGTTCTCTTCAACACCGACCGAGTGCTGGAGCTGCTGCTGGCGCTGCACGGGGAGGGGGAGTCAAACAGCCTGCACCGATTGCCCTTGGGGTGGTGAGAGACAGATCCGCCTGGGTTACAATCTGACCACTCGAATGACCATTATTCCAGTCAATACAGTCAGGACTACTCTGTTCAGTGGCTCAGCTACTCAAAACTGCACATACCGGAATAACTTACAAGGTTTGTAGGTCTTCTCATGACAAGGGGAGCTGTCCAGAGGCTTGCCATGCATGAAGGGGTCTCCTCATCATTCTAGAGGAAGAGAAAAACTGCTTTTAAATAGATCCAGCAGATGGGCTGGGAAGAAAAGGACCTAGCCAAGACTAGCATGAATTCAAATGCTTTACATTTAATTCTCCTAAAGAATGCCAGACAAGCCTGGATAAATTTTTTGTTGTGCTTGGAGACAAAACCTTACTGTGTAGCACAGGCTGGCCTAACTTGTGGCTTATGGCAATCCAATGAATGTGGAGATTACAGGAATATACCACCAGGGAAGGCTAGTATCTTTTTTTGGTGCAAGAGATTTAACCCTATGGCCTTGTACACCCTAAGCCATGTTCTACCACTATGCTATGTCTTAGTTACAGATATATCTCAACACTTTCTTCCCTACTCCTAAAAGCCTGGCTAGCAATAAGATGGAAGGATCTCACCAGTACCATGTGACCTCCCACCCTGCAATAGGATTTAGTCAAGTAGGGAAGAGTCTCAAGAATCTCACAAAATGAACTATCAACCAGCCAGCTAAGACCCCAGGAACTGTTTTTACTTGGAAGGCTTCTCTAGTGGTAGCTAGACTAAGTAGGCACACCCACACACACCCACAGATGGTACCTTCAGATTCTCTCCATCAAGAAGGTCTATGAAGCCATCATCTTCATCAGACAAAGTGGCTTTCACAGGTGACTGGGATGTAAAAAGAGGACTGAAATTTCCTGATTCACTGTTATCACTTTCATTTGAAGATAGCTGAAAGACAAAATTAGCAAGAACTCTAGTCCACTTTGATTTGCTTAGCTGGATCACTGTAAAAAATAAAGAAAAAAGAAAAAAAAGGTGATATGCATGTGCACATTTGTGAACCTGGTGTCCTCAGAGGTCAGAAGAAGGCACTGGAGTTCCTGGCTCCTGACACCTTGCTTTTTTTCCCTTCCTCATCAAGACAGGGTTTCGCATGTAGCCATGACTGTCCTGGAACTCACTCTATAGACCAGGCCTCAAACTCAGAGACCAGCCTGCCTTTGGGATTCAAGTCAAGCACCACCATGGCCCAGCCCATGAGCTCTTCTTGCAATGAGAACTGAGACTATATACAGCACCATGTGCAAGCTGATAGTACACAATTTGTTGAAAATACAATTCTCAATCATAACATAGCACACACAAGAAAATACATATGTAGCTCCCATTCAGACAGATGGAAACAAGGGGAAGCCTGTTCTAGAGTCTGTCCTACTCCTTTTTTTTGGAGATAGGAAGTCAAGGCTGAACCTTTCTTCTACCCTGAAACGCTGAGATCACAAGTGCACACTACTAAGTATGGCCTCCAGCCTAGCTCTTGCTTGGTCTAAACAACAGCCAGGGCTAGAGACGGTTGGGAGGTCAACAGCAAGCACTGCTCTTGCAGAGGCTCTGAATTTGATTCTCAGCAACACCTCAGACAGCTCCATGTGATCTAAGCCTCTGGCCTCTTTAGGCATCTGTACGCATATGCACTCCTCTCCCCCATAATTAACAACTAAAAATAAAAACAAAGCCGGGTGGTGGTGGCACACGCCTTTAGGAGGCAGAGCCAGGTGGATCTCTGTGAGTTCGAGGCCAGCCTGGTCTACAGAGTGAGATCCAGGACAGGCTCCAAAACTACACAGAGAAACACTGTCTTGAAAAACCAAAACAAACAAATAAATAAAAATAAAAACCAAGTTAAAATAAAACATAGCTGCCCAATTTTAAAGTGAGGGGTTATGATGTCCTAGACATTATGACAAAACCTTTACAAATACAATCCCATTTAAGCCACAGCACACACTATTTTAATCAATTCCCTTTTTCTCGTTGAAACTAAGTGCTCCTAGACTCCACCCTGTCTCAGTCCCTGGAGGAGCACGGACTATGTGTACCAACATACCCACAGAATCCTTTGCTATTCCTTTAATAAAAAGAAACTGATGCTCAAGGTTACCAAGATCATACACCTCATCTATTCGACACCCAAACCTGGAAACTAGTTGGCTGTGGAGGCCAACACCTGTAATCCTAGAGACAGGAACATTAGGAGTTCAAGAAGTTTTGAACTACATACCACATATGAAGCTAGCCTGGGGTTTTCTGTCTCAAAAAAAAAGCAAACAAGAACCCCAATCTAGCCGGGCGGTGGTGGCGCACGCCTTTAATCCCAGCACTCGGGAGGCAGAGCCAGGCGGATCTCTGTGAGTTCGAGGCCAGCCTGGTCTCCAAAGTGAGTTCCAGGAAAGGCGCAGAGCTACACAGAGAAACCCTGTCTCGAAAAACCAAAAAAAAAAAAAAAAAAAAAAAAAAAAGAACCCCAATCTAAACAAAAGCTATACCAGTAAAATGAACACTGGCTTTTTAAAAGTCTGCATCCTCAGCACCTATAATTATTGGTACCTTTAATGATTAAGCAATCAGAGAAAATCTTACCATTCTGATCCCCAAGCATCCACCAAATACATTCTATTTCATATATATTCTCAAAAACTCTTGAGTTAAAAAAATTTTTGTTTGTTTTTCAAGACAGTGTTTCTCTGTGTAGTTTTGGAGCCTGTCCTGGATCTCACTCTGTAGACCAGGCTGGCCTCGAACTCACAGAGATCCACCTGGCTCTGCCTCCCGAGTGCTTTAATCGGCTTTAATACACCGATTAAAGGTATATGCCACCACGGTCCAGCATATTCTCAAACTGTTATCATGAACTGGAGAATCTACAGTTAAATTCTAGTCTATTATTTACATGTCCTTTGACAAATAAATCAACTTCTCTAATGAAACTTTCTAATCTGCCAATTGAGGTAACTCCAGATAATTCACAGGCTGCAGCCTCCCAAACGCTGGGTTTACAGACATGAGTCACTACACCTAGCAAGTAAACTTGCTTTTTTGTTCATGAAACAGGATGTCATGTAGCCCAGGCTGGCCCTGAACTCATGGCAGAGCTAAGAATCACCTTGAATTCCTAGTCCTCCTCCCTCTACCTTCCAAGTGCTTGGGTAAAGGCATGCACCACAGGCTCAGCATTAATAAATTTCATGCTGGTACAACATGCATGAATGCAGGCACTCATGCATGCTTGCAATGTTGTAAATTCTCTTCCCATGAAGAATTCCCCACATGAAAGCCAGAACACATACCATACGAGCTGGGGCTGAGTTCTGCCTGTGTGTGAAGAGATCTTTACTCTCCTCATGTACATGAGCATTGAGGCAGCCACGAGATGCAGGTCTTATTGGTTTTTTAAATTCAAATGCTTCCTGTAAAATAATATTTGATATATTTTCTACTGTCCATAAAAACCAGCTTTAGGGCTGGTGAGATGGCTTGGCAGATAAGTACACTCTCGGAGAAGTCTGAAGATCTCAATCCCATTCCCACACCCGCATGGATGTAAGGAGAGAACAGACTTCTGAAAGCTGGCTCCTGTGTTTGACATGTGCACTGTGGCAAGCTCCCACCTGCAGCTTTCTCTTCCACTAAACAGGATTAATTAAAAGTTATTGTTGGGGCTAGTGAGGTAGCTTAGCAGTGAAGAACATTCTTCTACAAGACCCACGTTTGATTCCTGGCACCCACAGGGCAGCTTACAACCATCTGTAACTGAAGTTTGGGGGGCTATGACACCCCCTACTGGCCTCTGCAGGTATCAGGCATATACATGGTACACAGACATACACAAAAGCAAAACACCATACACATAGAAATGTATGCCTCCTATCTTAAATAGTTACATAAGCACTTGTTATTAAGCACTAAAAACAGTAACTACTAGTATCTGTTTTCATATTACAAAATACTTTCTGAACATAAACTTGTCTAACCATCAGGTACAACCTGACTGCTCCTATTTTACAAGTAAGGAAGCTACTAGGCCTGTTTGTTTGCTTTTCCAGTCAGGGTCTCTCTGTGTAACAGCCCTGGCTGTCCTGGAACTTGATTTGTAGACCAGGCTGGCCTCAAAACGGAAACTAGGTCTTCCAAGTTAAATGGTGTGCCTAAGATCTTGAAGCCAGATAGGATAACTCCAGAAAGTTCTTTAACCTATGCTATTATTCCTTTAGAACAAAGCTTCCAGGAAGGCAACCCTGGGAGAAGTCAAGTTTGGGTCAAGAGCCAGATTATTCAGTTTTGGTCTGGTAGCACTAGAGGCTGACCAACTGTTCCAAGCACACAAGTAGGGAATCCATTTCTATGAATTACTTCATGGCATCTCCCAAAGCTGCCAAACAGAATCCGCATTCCTACAGGCAACTGGTTTTGTATTAGACCTAGAAACTATAAGGGTGATAAACTCTGGTGTTTTAGCAGGGAATGAATGGGAAACAATAACATATGGAAATGTTAGGGGCAAAGCCAGGCAGGGAACACATGGACTTCTGGGTGAACCACATCATCCATCCCCGAAGCCACTATTTCAGATATTTTGAGATCCACAGATCTTGCATGGCTTTGGAAGTTAGCTTATATATTTGGCAGGTATTCATAGGAAATAAGGTATAAGAAAAACATGCTGATAGGCAGGCCCAGTGGCACACAACCTCCAAACACAACAATGATTTTTCACAAGCTTACAAGTCACCCTAGGGCTGGAGCCAAGAAAGGAAAAGTCTTGAGGAGACTCTTCTAGAAAAAACTACTCATGGATATAATTACTCCTCACAAAAGCTACTAACTAAAATTGAAAAACATTTACCCACCAGGTACCATTTTAAATTTTCTACATATATAATCTTATTTAATTCCTAGACCAAAGGAGCCCGACAGAAGCTCCAGCATCAACAAAGCAAGGCAGAAGGCAAGATTCACATCCAGACTTCTCTACACAAAGGCCTGGTGTGGCTTTCCTTTCCCATAACTTAGTCATCAGGCAGCAGCCAGCCACTTCGCTCGTAAGCCACTGGCACGTGGAGGTTTCACTCCAGCCTGGGTCACCACGCTGATGCTACACTCACGTTTTCTTTATTTTCATCCTGGTCGATGAGCTGAAAGATGTCATGGTCTAGAGAATCAGAATGACTCCTCTTCAGCGCTGGGCTACATCCCAAGAGTTTCTGCTATCAAAGTCAAAAAGAGAAATTGAATTCTTAAAGAAAAACACAATTGAAAATTCAGTTTTCTTTTTTATTTTTTTGAGATAGGGTTTCACCCTGCAGCCCAGGCTGACCTTAAACTTGAGATGACCCTCCTGCCTCAGTCTCTCCAAGCGCTAGGGATTATAGGTTTGACCCATTACACCTAGCCAAAACCTCAATTTCCTTTTTCTTTCTTCCCATAAACTACAGCAGATAACCAGTAAATGTGACCAAGGCTCCACCCTGCTGTAACTTAGAACAGCCTTACACCGAATCATACAAGGCCTAATAGTCCTCTTGGCAGGTACATTATAGTGCCAAACCAACCCCTTAGTAACATTTGCGTAAAAAGAACCTTTCCTGGTTTGATAAAACTAAGACCGAGGACAAAGTCCACAAGAGGCAGTAGCCACTGTTGAAGCTGCTCCAGGTAATGCATAGTCTTAGTATTTACAGGAATGCAGAAAAGCCATGTCCACTTTGTAAATGTAGGTGACGCTGGCATTTAGAGGGACAGTTTACAGGCATTAGGTATTAGCTGAAAATGACCATGGAACTTACAGGTAAGGAATTGATTCTCCTCAGGGAAATTTCAAGGCTGTAATGAAATCAAAAGGTAAATGAGAATAAAGGGGTATTTATATCAGCAGATTCACATTGCTTAGCCTCTAGTTTGGGAAGGGATGGGCAAGTCAGGTTCTCACTGTAGCAAAGATATCCAAGAATGAAATTCTGAAGCTTTTTTGGTCTCAGGAGCATCCCAAACACTAGCTAGATTGAAAAAAACTTGTCTCTTAAAATACATACATCCATTAATTCATTTAAGGCTTTAACGCCAAAAGGCAGAGCAAGGGAAATTACAGCTAAAATAAAGGAGGGAAAATCCTGGAAACCACTGACACAAAACAATACATCCATTTTCAGCAGCGTTTCTGGGATCTCACTGGGAGCAGCTAACTGCAGACTCCAGTCCACTGTGTGAAGAACTTCACCCAAAGATGAACAAGTTTGGACGAGGGATGATGGCGCACATGCTTAATCCCAGCACCCAGGAGGCAGAAGCAGTCATATCTCTGAGTTCCAGACCAGGCAGGACTACAAAATATCAAAAACTAATGAACAAGTTTCTTTCCTCTTCTTTTTGGTGATTCTAGTGATTAAACCTAATCTAGGGCCTCACATACACCACACAAGCACTCTATCACTGAGCTCTTCACTTTTTACTTTTACTTTTTAAAAATAATTGATTTATTTTTATTTTATATGCATTGGTGTTTTGCCTGTATGTGTGTCTGTGTGAAGGTGTCAGATTCCCTGGAACTGGAGTTACAGACAGTTGTGAGCTGCCATGTGGGTGCTGGGAATGAAACTCAGGTCCTCTGGAAGAACAGTCAGTGCTCTTAACCACTAAGCCATCTCTCCAGTCCCTTCACTTTTTATTCTGAGACAGGCCTTGAATTTCTGATCCCTCTGCCTTAACTTCCCAAGTAGGTGAGACTGTGTCAGTAGACCTGGTTAAGGAAAAATTTTCTTCTAAGTATAAAATTTGAAAGCAACAAATACATACTTTTCTTTACTGTCCAAGGGTCCAGGAGAATCTAGACAGAAACCTTTGAGAAATAAAAACAAAATTCTTAGGAAATAATGCTCATTCTATTGTTAAGTAACATTTTCTAAGTACATCCATGGATTCTCTTCCATTTGCAAATACCAATAAAAGAAACAAGATTTAAGAGCCAATTATTATCAAGATTGACTGCTTTTCAGATAGGAGTGACCTGTAACACTTTTTGTGGAGTTATTTTATTTTTTCAAATCATATGGCTAATTTAGGGGTATGAAAAAATACAACCAGCTAGGTATGAGTTCCAACAGGCCAGTTTGGTGTACACAGTGAGATCATGTCTTAAAAAAAATAAAAGAGTACTGGAAAGATAGTTCAAAAGAGCACAACCCCTCTTATAGAGGACCCAAGTTCAATTCCCAGCAACCACATGGCTGCTAATGCCTTTAACTCCAGTTCTGGGGAATCTGACACCCTCTTCTGGCCTGCAAGGAAACAGCTGCACATGGGATGTAACATGAGAGACAAGCAGGCAAAACACCCACACATACAAAATAAAAATAAATATTCTCGAAAAGAAATGGAATAAAGACTTGACAGTTATTCTCCCTCTGGACTGAAGGGTATGTCACTCCAAATCATGATTTCTATTGGATTGTCACCAGTTAAGGTCCTAGGAAAAAGACATGATTCAGGAAATTCCCAATATTGCTCCCCACATGGCTGGCTCAAGATGAATGGTGAAGATTGAACAAATCCTTGGATCGGGCAAGGGCATGGTGGTTTACACCCTTAACCATAGCACTCGAGAGGTAAGAGGCCAAAGTGATCTACATGGTGAAACCCTGTCTCAAGATAAATAAATTGAATTTTAAAAAATAAGGGACTGAAGAAATAGATGTTCAGTGGTTCACGGAACTTGGTGCTCCTGTAGAGGGGACAATTTTCAGTTCCCAGCACCCAAATCAGACAGCTCACAATGGCCCATAAGTCTCCAGCTTCAGGGGCTCTAAAGCCTTCTGATCTTGGCAGGCAACTGAATACATATGCGCACACACTCATAAATAACAATACCTGAATCGGTCGATTCGGAGGAGCCCATTCTCTGTAGACTGCTGCTGTTTTTCACCTCCATTGGCTTCTCATACTCACTGAAACCAAGAGAAATACCGTCACATGAGCAATTTCTAGGACATAATTAAAAAGTCACACCCAGGGAGCTGGGTCATAAAGTAGCCAGGCTGCCACAAACTACCATTCTGATAAGAAACCAAGGACACCCCACACTCACACTTGGCCACCCATAATACCTAGTTGGTATTTGAACAACGAAAGGAGTGGATCTGGCCTTGGGCCACATTGTAGGACATGACTGTGGCAAATGCTGGGTTGTTTCCTTAAGTGAGAGCCTTGTTTTGAGGTACTATGCTGGGCGTAAGGGCAAAGGTGAGTAGGACAGCAATCCCAGGGGCTGGAAAAATCCTAAGACATGTTTAGAAAAGGAGATGCCCAGGACCGGAAGAAAAGCAACTTCACTAAAAAGAGTGGCATGTGTTTTTGTTGGTGGTAGTGGTGTAGGGCAGCCTACTAAGTCCTCAAAGATTTCCAATATAGAAAATTAAGTAAAAAGGGCTAGCTATAAGAAGGGAGACGGGTAGCTATAAGAAACGTGCCGGCCAAGTGACTGCATAGATTTTGCACAAATGCAAGAAAAGAAAATGCCATGTCCCTTTGTTGAGAAGGAACAAAGCTTACAGGAAACTAAGATCCGGCGCGGTTGTTCAGTACAGTAGAAGTGAGGGCCTAGGAGGGCCCATTTCCCCCCCGTGGGGGTAGATTCCAAAGAGCTCCCTGGAATAGAGACAGAGTACAGAGAAATCTGAAAGCGGTGAACAAGATAGGAAGCCCAGCAGCCTCCCCGGCCCCCCGGTCTGGCTCGGGCTGAGGATAGTCCCGGACTATCCGAACGGCCTCTCCCGCCCAACATTCTGCCCGGGGGGGAGGGTGCACATGGCCGGCCCTGGCCAGGCCATCCCGGATCGGAGCATCAGGGCCAGCTGGACAAACCCTGCTTCCTGCCTGACCATCCCGAGGGCCGATCAGAGGCCGGTGGCCTGGGGCATCGCTCGCCGGTCTCTCACCTGCCCAGCCCTTCTAGCTGGTCCATGGTGACCGTCAGGTTGGTGACAGGGGACAGTCCGCCAGCAGCCGACGCGCCAAACAGTGCCTTCCCCGTGGGCTGCGGCGCAGGAGTGGGGCTGCAAGCGAAGAGCAGGCGGCGGCGGTGGGGGGGCTCCGGGCCCAGTTCCATGGCGCCGCCGGGCCAGCCCGGACTCCCGCTCCGTCTTCCTCCGCCTCCGCTGCGCCGGGCCCCGCCCCGCTGGCACCGGCTTCAGCCGCGTGCCACGCCGCCAGCGCCCGCGGGTCAAACACAAACACGACCCCGCGGTTCAGAGACGCGACCGCCGCGGGCACCGGCGCGGACGGGCGAGCGTCGGGGACTCGGCAGGCGCCGGCCACAAGCACCGGTGCTTCCCTCTAGGCCGCCGCGAGGCCGCAGGCGGGCGGGCGCCTGCAACCTCGAGATTAAATCCAAACAAACTCCGCGGGGCGAGAGTCTCGAGGCGACCCCCCCACCCCCACCCCCGATTCACTCTCCTCACTTTTTTTTTTTTCTCCCTCCTTGCTCGGTCCCCGACAGGGCCGAGAAGCAACCCACACCTCCCTCACCACCAAAGTGGCCCTAGCGTTAAGTGCTGCACAGCTAGGAACGCCGCCGCCCCGCCCCTTCCCTAGTTGGCGCCAAACGGAATTCACCAATCAGGAAGCAAAGTTCCCCTCGCTCCCGAATGACAGCGGAGCTGGACCAATAGGAAGTAAAGGAGGAAGACTCTCGCGGGCCTCCTCGAGGTCACTCCCCCTCGCAGACCCCAGCTAGGCTGCAAGAGTTGGGAGGTGGCAGAAAGGAGAAGGGAGCTCGGAAGTCAATGAAACTCCCTGCGAGGCACTAGTACGGGCGGAAAGGCCAGCTGCTCCTTTCCAGTTGCATTCTGGGTAGTGTAGTTCTCACAGAGCACGCTGGGCTGGTCACATTCCTTGTCTGAGCTCCCTTCCCTAGTGCCGCGCACCCACCCCTAGGGGACATCGAGACTGAAAGGCCACCTGGACCTGGCTTTGGCTCCTCCTCTAACTATGTAGTATCATGGGTCCTTCATTTCCTTCAAAGGTCTCCAGGCCCTGATTTTGTTTGTTTGGTTGATTTTCTTTCTTTTTTTTTTGTTTTTGGTTTTTCGAGACAGGGTTTCTCTGTAGTCCTGGCTGTCCTGGAACTCACTCTGTAGACCAGACTGGCCTCGAACCCAGAGATCCTCTTGCCTCTGCGTCCTGAGTGCTGGGGTTAAGGGGTCCAGGTTCTGATTAAATTAAATTAATTAGTTTTTAAAATAGAGATTTTTTTTTTCTATTGTCCAGGCTGGCCTCGAACTCGCGGTAATCTTACTGCTTAGACGTGAGACACAATACTCTGTCAGGCTTGGGTTTTATGTGGAAAAAAGAGATGGAAAGACCTCTAGTACTGGATTCCTGACCATCGAAGTGAATACACTCTGGGGGTTGTTCTTGTCACAGGAGAGGTAAGACCTATATACAGTATGACCTTGGCATCTTTATGTTTCTTGTATGGTCTCAGATCATTCCTTCTTTTTTGTCTTCTCTTCCCTATTGAGAAGTTCTAGAGAGCAATATTTCTAGTAAAGTTGTCTTAGGTACTGTTCTATTTGCTGTGAAGAGATCCAATGACTGAGACAACTTATAGAAGAAAGCGTTTGTTTTTGAGACAGGGTTTCTCTGTGTGTAGCCCTGGCCATCCTGGAACTATCCCTGTAGACCAGGCTGGCCTCGAACTCCGAGATTCACCTGCCTCCCAAGTGCTGGGATTAAAGGTGTGCACCGCACCACCACCTAGCAGAAAGAAAGCATTTAATTGGGGATTTGCTTACAGTTTCAGTGGGTTAGTCCAAGATCAGTGGGAAGCAGAGCAGCATGGCCCTGGAGCAGTAGTTGAGAGCTTTACATCCTGATTCACAGACAGCAACCAGAGAGAGAGAGAGAGGCTGGGCCTGGTGTGGGCTTTTGAAAACTCAAAGTCCACCTAATCCTTCCTAAACAGTCCCATCAATTGAGGACCAAGCATTCAATCATATGAGCCTTTGGGGGCTATTTTCATTCAAATCACCACAAAAGTGCTAGGTAATATGTAATGTTCATGTCCATGACAGTGTTTCAAGTGTGGTAATTATATTAGTTCATTTAATCTTTATAAGTTTTATGGATGACTTTATGAATAACCGCACTATGTGATTTGTAGCCTTTGCCCTACTGGTGGCTCCAACAGTAGTAAGCCAGGCATAGATGTAATGCCTGTGCCATTAAAAGACTGATTTTTAGACAGCATTTCCAGGGCAGACAGTATGCTTTTGAAGATTATGTTTTAGCCATGTGCTAGTGGTCCATACCATTAATCCCATAACTCAGGAGGCAGAGGTAGGTGGATCTCTGAGTTCCAGGCCAGTCTGGTCTACAGAGCTAGTTCCAGGACCGCCAAGGCTACACAAAGAAACCTTGTCTCAAAAAACAAACAAACAAAAAGATTGTGTTTTAGGTTGTTTTTTAAGTACCCCTAGAGATAATGACCACTAACTCTGCTTAGGGCTAACCACTGTTACAGAAGTCAGTAGGATTTCTGAATATCAATAATAAGATACTGAAAAAGAATTCAGGAAATCAATCCCCATTTTCAAGTGTCTCAAAAGAAAATCTAAAATACCTAGAAATAAACCTAACCAAGGAAGTAAAAGATTTCCACAAGAATTTAAAACACTGGAAAAAAGACCTTGGTGAAAACACTAGATGATGGCATGACATCCCATGCTCATGAATTGATGGGAAAAAAATTATAAAAATGGCTATCTTAATCTTTTTAGATTATGGATGAGCCTATAGAAAAAATGTCTGCCGTAAATCAAACGGTGAAGGGGAAGAATAGGAATCTCACTTACACAACTTAAGTAAAAGATAGCTCTCTGAACAGATGAAGATAGCTTTCTTCAGTATCCCAGAATCTAATTGATATTTATATGTATGATTCAGCTATCATTTGGCTTAGAAGGGCTTATTGGGAAATGTTATCATTTATACTATTTTCTACAGAGAAAATATTTTACTGTTTAAAGTAAGCTGGACTTTTGAATTATAACCTGTTTTTATGTTCAGAAGAAAAAGAAACTGCACACTGACTTGCCTGGAGGCTGCCATGAGTTGGATTCCCACTGACACGTGTCTCTGTGTTCTTCTCCTGCATGGTCTTCAGTGTTTGCTGTTGTTTAGGATCTTGAGTGTAGACACTGGGCAGAGAGGAAATCTCAGTGTACATTAGATGAGCATTTTCTTCATTACAGTAATTGTGGAGAATGTAATATGTACATTTTAGCTGTTTTAACTGCTTTGATTATGGTCCTTTTTTGGCTTATTTATTGATTACAATATTATTTGCTTTGTGTACTTTTCTATTTTAACATGTTGGTAAAATATGGGTATTTGTGCTATGTACTAAGGAAGGTTGCTAATAAATTTATCCATTCTGGAAAAAAAAAAAAACGAAACCTCCAAACAAAACAAAACCACACACACACACACACAATGGCTATCTTACTTAGGACAGATTCAATTTTCATGAATGTTCCAATGACATTCTTCACAGAACTAGAAAAAAGCAATCCTAAAATCTATATGGAGTACCAAGTACCAAAAACCAAACAAAAGAATGTAGAAGAGGGAATTTCATTCACAAATCAGCTGGACGTGCCAGAGGTAAGAGGATAATGAACCAGCCTGATCTGCATACCGTAGCTCAGTGCTTTCCCATCCTCCACAAGGAAATCCATATGTCCGCCGCGGTGGATGCTGAGATAGAGCCAGGCTAGTTAAGTCCCAAGGCCTTCCCCACTCTTATTTTGTGTTTCCCTCATGGCAGCTGCAGGTTGTTAGCATTGGAGGGAGGAAGAAGAGAAGCAGAAGCCAAGGTTAAGTCAAGTTAACCCTGAGTTACAGTTTGGAGGGCTTTTGCTTGTTCATTTTTTAAAAAAGATTTTATCTTTGTATATGAGTGCTCTATCTGCATATATGTCTTTATGATGGAAGAGGGTATCAGATCCCACTGTAGAGGGTTGTGACCCACCATGTGGGTGCTGGGAATCGAACTCAGGACCTCTGGAAGAGCAGCTACTGCTTTTAACTGCTGAGCTTCAAATTCACTATATAACCATGGATGACCTTCAGGTCCCTGAAAAGTAACCTAGGTAACTGTTACCATATTCCATGGTTACTGGGTTTTTCGTTTGTTTGTTCTGTTTTTTTTTGTTTTTGTTTTTGCTTTTTCAACACTGGGTTTCTCTGTATAATTCTGGCTGTCCTGGAACTCTGTAGACCAGGCCGGCCTCGAACTTGCCGAGATCCACCTGCCTCTGCCTCCCGAGTGCTGGGATTAAAGGTGTGCGCCACCACCACTACCACCCCAGCTGATATCTTGTCTTAAAACAAAATATAATATTGGTGGAAACAGCAAAGCAGATAATGTCTGTATAGGCTTCCAGTGCCCTCTTCGCCCCTGAGCCAGGGCTCCAGCCCCTGATCTAATGACATTCTTAGCCTTTGGGCTGAGGGAAGCAAGGAGTCTGTGTGCACATTCCAGAATGGGTTTTACCTGATGGTCATGCCTATGTCAAAAACAGAGATGGCAGTAAATAGCTATTTAGAGGGTTAAAGAGAGCCCAAGATAATGTGACTCTAGACTTGCCACATTCTAGCTCTGCCATCATCGAAGTCAATCAGCCTTGTAAAATGTTGTACTCCGGTGTGACCTTCTGGAAACCAGTTCATCTCCTCATTGTTAAGTGCCTGCTCTGGGATGCCAGCATTTTCTAATGGAAGTCCTGTGTTCTTTCATAGGCTTACCAGTACTGGTTACTGTTCCCACTACTTCTGGTCTGCTCCCTTAGTTCACAGAACTTTTTTTTTTTTTTCCTTTTTTTGTGACAGGGTTTCTCTGTGTACTCTGTATAGCAGCTCTGGTTGTCCTCTGCCTCCCAAGTGCTGGGCAGTGTGAGCCACCACTGCCAGGCCAGCTCATGGAACTCTCACAACATTCTTCTCCCAGTCCGACTCTTGCTCTCCAGAGCAAGTTCACTGGCATCCACAACTCTGCTTAACTTAATGGAAATACATACTCTTTCTAAACTTCCTGCCCCTCCTGGTGCAAGGCAGGAAGCAGCCCTTCCCTCTCCTCCTCTTCAGATTGCTGGCTGAGTTCCAGTGACCCTCTGAGCACTGACTCCCCCAGATTGGTCTTTCTAACTGTAATCTGTCCAGTGATTAAAGAGCAGGGGGTTGTCTGGCCTCAGTAATCCCAGCTGCACTTTTGAATTCCAGGCCAGTCTGGGGCTACTTAAGACCCTGTCTCAAAAAACAAATGAAGGCAGAGAGAGGCAGGGGGATTTCTGTGAGTTTGAGGCCAGCCTGGTCTACAGAGTGAGTTCCAGGACAGCCAAGGCTACACAGAGAAACCCTGTCTTAAAAACAAACAAAAAACAAAAATAAATGAGCTGGGCAAACACCCTTAATCCCAGCATTCAGGAAGCAGAGGCAGGTGGATCTCTGTGAGTTCAAGGGCAACCTGGTCTACAAAGTGAGTTCCAGGCCAGCCAAGGCTACATGGTGAGACCCTATCTTAAAACAAACAAAACATTTTGCCAGTGGGCTTAAGATGAAGCTCAGCTGGTAGGGTGGTTCCTGGTTTCAGTTCGCAGGACCACATAAAAACCAGGCATGGTTTTAGGGTATATGTCTGTAATCCTAGGACTTGTGAGGTAGAGGCAGGAGGATCAGATGTCATCCTTAGCTACATAGCAAGTTCAAGGCTAGCCTGGGCTACAATGAGTCCTGTCTCAAAAAATAAAATAAGGGCCTAGAGAGACTTTTTGCTCTTGTAGAGGATTGGGGTTTGGTTCCCAGCACCCACATGGGGTCTTACAACCATCTCTACTTCCAGTTCCTGGGGATCAGACACCCTCTTCTGACTTCTGTGGGCACCAGCCATGCCTGTGGTACACATACACACATGTACGCAAAACCTTCATACACATAAATAGATTTAAAATAAAATGAAATTTACCAGGTGCATGCCTGCAACTCCAGTCTTTCAAAAACTGAGGCATGGGAATCTCAAATCCAAGACCAGCTTGAGTAACATTGACACCCTGTGTCAAAAAACTAAAAAGGTAACTAGAGTTTTTAGGGCAGAACCATGAGCCACACTTTGTCTCCAGTGTCTCAGTGAGCCAAGTAAAGAGACACTAAAATGCAGAGAGAGATTTATTCAATATGGCTAAGTTGGGAAGAAGAAATAGGAGTCCACTGACCTCAAGTCTGACTTAGAGGACTGACATGTGCTTTAGGTTTAAATAGAGGGCAAGGATGCATAATTAAGCAGTCCTGATCAAGATGTGGTCTTGCCCATCACTGTCGGGCATCCTGCAAATTGCTACTCTGCCATCACTAGCATCCCTGAGGGAGCAATCTGGAAGATGATTGCTTCTGCTCCAGAAGATTGATCTGCATCCCACTCCTGGAGAATGGCCTTCCTCTTGGTGTTTGTGTGTAGGGGTCTGCCCTGAGAAGTTCTGCTGTTCCAGGAATCCAGGGTGTCTCAAGAGGAAGAGGAAGGACAGTGATTTGTCTGTACAGGCATAAAGTGAGGTAGAAATGCTAGGCTGTCATTCAGCTTTAGGTACCTTTTAGACTCGAGGAGCCAATGCTTTTTTTTTTTTTTTTTTTTAAGCAAAAAGCAGTTTCTAAGTGTCTATTTCAAAGGTAGTTTAAAAATATTTTTTTTTCAGCTGGCTTGGTGTTGCAAGCCTTTAATCCCAGCACTCAGGAGGCAGAGGCAGGGGCGTCTCTGTGGGTTCAAGGCCAGTCTGGTCTATAGAGTGAGTTTCAGGACAGGCAGGGCTACACAGAGAAACCCTGTCTTGAAAAAACTAAAAAAAAAAAAAAAAAAAAAAAAAATCAATAAATGGTTTATTCATACAATATGTAATACATAATTGAGAGGGGGAGGACTAAATAAAGCTTCTGAAGCTAGAAGGTGTGGATGCACACACATATATATGTTTGCTTTGTTTTGAGACAGGATTTCACCAGGCTGGCCTCAAATTCAAGGCCCTCCTCCCAAAGTGCTAGAGATTTTAAGTATCTACCACTATGCCCAGTCATGGACTAACAGCCTAACAGGTTATTTCGCAGTAACTACCTTCCCCTCCAGCTTCATCTCCTCTTTGGCTCACAGTCCCCCAGCACTAAGAAGCTTCTCTTTCTCCAGAACCCCGGGGCCTGGAGCTCTCTCTGCTCTCATAGTTCACATCAGATACTCTACTCACCATTTTAAACATTTCCTCCATTATAGTTCTGAAAACTTTCTGTCCTCTCCACAGTTGTGTAGTTGAATACTTGTTTCAACAGCCCCGCCAGTTCATTCATTCATTCATTCATTCACTTATTTCAACAGATATTTAGAACTTGTTTTTTTTTTTTTTTTTTTTTTCTTGGCAGTGCTGGGACTAAAACCATAGAGAGCTCAGTGTTCTGCCACTGAACTCTGCCCAGCTCTGTCTGGAACAAATTCAGTGCTTGAAAATGAAGAAGCCATGAGCCTTGTCCTCTGTAGCCCAGGCTTCAAACTCTAGCAATCCTATGCCTCAGTCTCAGAGAACTGGGATTGCACCATGTATGAGTCACGATGTCCCACTGGGCTTTAGGTCTAAATAAAGGGTAAGAGGGTAGAGAGATGGCCCAGTGGTTAAGAGCACTGATTGCTCTTCCAAATGATCTGGGTTCATATCCCAACACCCACATGGCAGCTCACTACCGTCCATAACTTTAGACCCAGGCAGGAGTTGTAATACCTTTATACATTAGGCAAACACACAGACACATAAAATAAAAATGAATACAATCTCAAGATATATATATGTATGTATATATATACATATATGTGTATATATATATATGTGGTTTGAATCAAAGGAGGCCACTGCAGCTAACCATTCCACTATGTGGTTCTGGCTTGGCTGGAGCTTGCGTGTAGTAGCCCAGGCTGGCCTCAGACTCACAGATCTGCCTGCCTCTGCCTCCCGAGTGCTGGGATTAAAGGCTTTTCCAATCTTTCTCAGAAGGGTCCTTAGAGTAATGCAATTCTCACCATCATAATGGTTGCCTTTTGTGAAGGGATGGATATTAGGGACCAGGAAGAAGGGCAAAAGGAGAGGCCCGTGGGGAGGGAAGGATGACTCCCTAGAGACTGAAGATGCTGAAGCTGGAAGGTATGAATTCCTAGAAAATGGTCATTTGGGGGCAGGGAGACCTCTCTAAGGAGAGGAACACCCAAGGCTGCCTGCAGGTGAAGGATGTGGCTCAGGCTGAGAAGTAAGGAGTTGCTGCTGGGAGTGGCTATGAGGGACCCAGGCTGGAGAAAGACAGTTCTTGAAGGGCTTAGGTCTGATAAGGGCTTTGGCAGGACTTGTCAGCAAAGGGTGTGGAGATGGAGATAACAGGATCAGATTGCTGTGGGCTCGGGGAAAGAAGTCTGAGGAGCCAGGAGCTGGCTGGCCCAGCTGGGTGGTCCTGAGCCTCAGGCCTCAGAACAAGAGGAAGGCACTGGAGCCTCTGAGGGGAGGTTTCCCTGCCTGCCTGCCTTCTTCCCTTCCTCCCTTCCCTCCTTCTTCCCTTTCTTCCTTCCTTCCTCTCTTCATCTCTCCCTCCATGCCTGCCTTCCTCTTACATTTATTTCTTTAGTCATCTATTCCTTTTGTTGTGGAGGTTAACACATGTCTGTCACTCTGCATATGGAATCAGGATACCTTCTGGAAGTGAATTCTCTCCCTCTATAATGTGTGTCCTGAGGATCAGACTCAAGTTGTCAGCCTTGGTTGTAAAACCTTTACCTGCTGAACCATCCTACCTGCCCTCCCCTTTTCATTTCTCTTTTAGAGACAAAGTATCTAGCTCAAGCTGGCCCTGAACTCCCTGCCTATTTAAGGGTGACATTGAACTTCTGATCCTCTTCCACCTCTTGAGTATAGCACATGTGATTTTTGCAGTACCGTCTGAACTATATCCAACCCAACTTTTATTTATTTATTTATTTATTTATTTATTTATTTATTTATTTATTTATTTATTTATTTATTTATATTTTAGGTTTTTTTCTGTTTCACTGTGTATCTCTGGCTGGCCTAGAACTTGCTACTTACTATGTAGACCATGATGGTCTGGAACTCGCAATGATTCTATCTGCTTCTATCTTCTTCTATCTGCCTTTCTTTCCCAAATACATTCTGACATGCTGGGTTTTTTTTTTATGTTTTATGTGTCTTGGGTATTTTGCCTGTATGTGTATCTGTACACCACATCATGCCTGGTGCCTGCTGAGGTCAGAAGAAGGTGTCAGATCCCCTGGAACTGGAGTTACAGACAGTTGTGAGCTGCCAAGTGGGTGCTGGGAATTGAACCTGGGTCCTGTGGAAGAGCAGTCAGTGTTCTTAACCACTGAGCCATGTCTCATCCCCACATTCTGCTGATCTGGTTATTTGAGTTTCTTCACATTGTGGGAGTTGATTGAGCTTTATGCATATGATTTGCTCACGATCTTTTTTTTTTTTTAAAGATTTATTTATTTATTATGTATACAGCATGTATGACTGCAGTCCAGAAGAAGGCACCAGATCTTATTACAGGTGGTTGTGAGCCACCATGTGCTTGCTGGGAATTGAACTCAGGACCTCTGGAAGAGCAGCCAGTGCTCTTAACCTCTGAGCCATCTCTCCAGCCCCTGCTCGCTATCTTGTGTGAATGGCTTTTAAAAAACAAACTTGGCGTCGGGTGGTGGTGGCGCACGCCTTTAATCCCAGCACTTGGGAGGCAGAGGCAGGCGGATCTCTGTGAGTTCGAGGCCAGCCTGGGCTACCAAGTGAGTTCCAGGAAAGGCGCAAAGCTACATAGAGAAACCCTGTCTCGAAACAAAACAAAACAAAACAAAACAAAAAAACAAACAAACTTGGGATTGAGTTTAGAACATAGTAAACACGTGCAAATTTCTGATAGTTGGAATACTATGATGTTTACAAAGTTCTTAGTCAAAAACTGCACAATGTAGTTTACAAAAAACATTTTAGCACTTGCCTTTAGTCCACCACAGGGGCCAGCCTGGTCTACAGGGTGAGTTCCAGGACAGCTACACAGAGAAATCTTGCCTCGAAAAACAAACAAATCCTAACGTTTTAAATTAGGTTTATGATTTTGTGTGGGGCCACATTCGTGGCTGTCTGGGCCGAATGTGGCTGTCTGGGGGCCCAAGGCCCGACAGTTGAACACACCCGGCAGTGAGTGCTGGGCAAAGCTCCGCTGCTGAGGTCCGTCCCCGGCCCTGTTGTCACATTTTGTTTTGAAGCAGGGTTTTGTTAAATGGCCTTGGCTGGCCCTTTCCAGCTTCAGCCTTCTGAGCAGCTGAAATTACAGAAGCTTGTGCCCATAGGCCTGGGCTGACTTAAAGATTTATTTTACTGGGGATAGAGAGATGGCTCAGCAGCTAAGAGCACTCACTGCCCTTGCTGAGGACCCAGGGTAGGTTCCCTGAACCCACATGGGTGCTGGTAACCATCTGTCACTCCAGCTCCAGGGCATCCATTGCCCTCTTCTGACTTCTCTGTTCCCTAAACTTACATGTGGTGCAGGTGTGTGCATGCAGGTAAAACACTCATACACATAAAATAAAAAATAAATTCTGAGACTAGATTTTTAATTTTTATTTATTTATTTATTTAATTTTTTTTAAAGATTTATTTATTTATTTATTATGTACACAGTGTTCTGTCTGCATATACACCTGCAGGCCAGAAGAGAGCACCAGATCTCATTATGGATGGTTGTGAGCCACCATGTGGTTGCTGGGAATTGAACTCAGGACCTCTGGAAGAGCAGCCAGTGCTCTTAACCTCTGAGCCATCTCTCCAACCCCTATTTTTTTTTTTATTTTTTTATTTTTTTTTAAGATTTATTTATTTATTATATATACAGAGGAGGGTGCCAAATCTCATTACAGATGGTTGTGAGCCACCATGTGGTTGCTGGGAATTGAACTCAGGACCTCTGAAAGAGCAGTCAGTGCTCTTAACCTCTGAGCTATCTCTCCAGCCAGATTTTTCATTTTTATTAATTGTTATTTTATTATTTGTTTCTTTATTTATTTTGTGACAGGGTTTCTCTGTGTATCCCTGGCTGTCTTGGAACTTGCTTTGTAGACCAGGCTAGCCTCAAACTCAGAGATCCATCTGCCTCTGCCTCCCAAGTGCGGGGATTTAAAAGTGTGTACCACCACTCCCAGCCACATTATATTATTTTAAATTATGTGTGTGTGTGTGTGTGTGCGCGCACATTAGTGCAGGTGCCCACAGAGGCCGGAAGAGGGTGTCAGGTCCTTTGAAGCTGAAGTTGCCAGTAGTTGTGAGCCAGTCAGCATGGGTGCTGGAGCCAAGCTTGGGTCCTCTGTAAGAACAATTCATGCTCTTAACTGCTGAGCCGACTCCCAGCCCCTGTCTGGCACATTTCATTGAAATGAAATGTTATAATTTTTAAAGCAAGGGTTGGGGTGCAGCCCAGTGGTAGAGTACAAGTGTTTAGCATGTCCAAGACACTTTCCATCCCCAATGCAAAAAGTCAAACCCAAGCAACAACAGTAAAAACCACCTCTGTGTGGTGGCACACAGCCCAGCACTGGGGAGGCAGAGGCCAGCCTGGTCTACAGATCCAGGTCCAGGACAGCCAGGGCTACACAGGGAAACCCTGTCTCAAAAAGCAACAACAGAACCTCACCTTCTCCTGACACTACTCCCCTTTCAACTTTCTTTCTCCATGGCTGGGTGCATGGCTCGGGAATGGAGGGCATGCTCATGGGCTCGGGAATGGAGGGCATGCTCACAGTCCTCAGGACACCATCGCCTCAGTTGTCTCTCTGAGTTATCTCATTTCCTCTTGCGCCCAATCTAGTCGAACATTCGCTCTCTCCACGGCATGGGAAGAGCTTTTTGTCACCTTCTCCAGGGGCCTTCATTTGTTGAATTCAGCAGGCAGTTTGCAGGCCGGGTCTTACTTCATCAGAAGCCACCATTAGAAGCATTGGAACAGCTGACCACTTCCTGCCAGAGACATCCGCTTAACATTGTTCCCAGGGCACCACTCTCCAGATTCTATTTGTTTTTCCAGTTGCTCCAAAAGGAATAAAAATGAGCTTTTAGAGAGGACACACTAGAGAGAGCCCTTTAGTGTCTCCAGGGTGGGAATCAGGCTCAGGGGAGAAGACAGCTTGGTGCTCCTTTGGGGCAGCATGACCAGCAATAGTCCAAAGCCTGGCTTATAGGACCAGGGGAGATGCTTGTGTAGTGAATGAGGACCAGATGTATGAATATTATCCTGAAGGCAGTGGGTTTATAAAGCCCTCTACAGCGCCCTTACCCTTCCTCTCCCTTCCTTGGGAAACCACACTGGGAAAGTTTTTGAGTGATGAGATGGATTGGTCCATCCTTAAGCCCGGTTTCTCTTCTGAGATTGAGGTCTTTTCCTCTAGACCCAGACAGACCACAAGAGGGCGCCTGTTCCCCTCTGGCGAATATTTGGTCAAGAATTGAGTTGCTAACTGAAAAGACAGCTAGCTGTACTTAGAAAGTCTTGGGCTGAAAGCTAAATGCATGTGTGGGAAAATAAATGTACACCGATTCCTGGGATCTGAGTTCAGATCCCATTTCAGGGAGGGACATGCTCAGGCCTAGGAACCCCACAGCTATATTGGTTTTTTGGTTTGGTTTGGTTTGGCTTTTCTTTTCTTTTTTCTTTTTCTTTTTCTTTTTTGGTTTTTCGAGACAGGGTTTCTCTGTGTAGCTTTGCGCCTTTTCCTGGAACTCACTTGGTAGTTCAGGCTGGCCTCGAACTCACAGAGATCCGCCTGGCTCTGCCTCCCGAGTGCTGGGACTAAAGGCGTGCGCCACCACCGCCCGGCTGGTTTGGTTTTTCAAGACATGGTTTCTTTGTGTATGTAGCCCTGGCTGTCCTGGAACTAGCTCTGTAGCCCAGGCTGGCCTCTAATTCACAGAGATCCACCTGGCTCTGAGTCCTGAGTGCTGGGATTAAAGGTGTGCGCCACCACCGGCTACAGCTATACTGTTAATTTCTTCTGGCCATTTATCTTACATGGCAGCCTCTTGACCACTGCTGACCTCAGTTTTGTTGTAGTCCACCCATTCAAGGTGCTAGCAAGAGAGAACAGACATGTAGTGTGTGTGCTTTTCAGAAGTCTGCCCTTGCCTAGCATGTGTGAGGCTCTGAGTTCAATTCCTAGTCAAGAAAATAAAAGTCTAAACACAGTATACTCTCTTGCTGATCCTCAATGTCCCCTACCTGCCTCGTGTAACCTAAGTATGGAGGTTGTGACACTCTGCTCATATATCCTACAGTAAAGTTAGTGTCCAGGAGTGGACATTTGGGGAGAGGTGACAGTGAATGGAGGCCACTGGCCGATAGGGAGCCATGTAGGTTTTGAAAAAAGGGCAAGACTATCTCACAGAGCTCCATTCCTTTTCTTTTCCTCCCTCCCTTCCGATTCCCTTCCCTCCTCTTTCTCTTCTCTTTTTCTCCTTTCCTCATGCATTTCCAAAACAGGATCTTGCTATGTAGATGAGGCTAGCCTCCCAACTTACGCCGATCATGACTTTGGCTCCTGAGTGCTGAGATTGACAGATGTCAAGGGCTGAGTTTTCAGGGGTTCTCCTAAAAGTTAGAGGTCCTGGGAAGCAGCTAAGCACAGTCTTATGACCTCTTTTGAGTGCCACATCCCTGCCCCACTTAGAAGAGGGGAAATACGTGTTGGGGACGGGGAGGACATGGACAGGAAACTGGGCTCCGTGATGTCTCCACCGTGCCCTTGCCTTTCTCAATCCTTGGGCCTTGGTGGGTGACATGGTTTCCTGGGGCTCCCTTCTGTCCCCTGGTCCCTCCTCTCTTTCTTCATCTTCCCATAGCTAGTTGACAAATGTCCACATTAGGTGAGGTGCTTTGTGGGAGGGAAAGGGGGTGGCAAGGTGAGGGTGGGCGTCCCAGTGCCCATGACCTGCCCTTTGTGTCCTTGAGCAGGCCCTTCCTCAGAGGGACTGGAGGCTGGGCCCTTTGCAGTCTCTTAGGCCTGTTTTGTGGAAAGGGGCAGATTTGAGAAAACCAGGGCCTAATCAGGGGAAACAGAGTCCCTTTCTGTGGCGTTCCTCAGACTCTGTAATGAGCTGTGTGTTGAGAGGCTGAGAGACAGCAAGGGAGGTTCTCAGACTTGGAGTGATGGACACTTTACACAGAGAACCCTGCCACAGGGAGCACGGGCTGAGAAGTCCCTGCTCATCCGTTAGCCCCCTGTTCATTTCATGGGGTTAGGAAGCAGGATGGACTTGTGCCTGGCCTCGGCTGAGTGTGTATGCGTGTGTGTGCATGCCTCTGTGTGTGTGTGTGTGTGTGTGTGTGTGTGTGTGTGTCTGTGTGTGTGTGTGTGCCTGTGTCTGTGTGTGTGTGTGTGTGTGTGTGTGTGTGTGTGTGTGTGTGTGTGTGGTCAGAAACTTAAGAACTGGATTAGGCCCATACTCAAGGGGCGTTGGCTAGCATGAGTACTTCCTTAGCTTGAGGCCCTTTAAGTGGCAATCATGGCCACCTGGAGCCACATGTCCAATTGCCTCCAGGAAAAGTGTCCTCTAGGCGCTCTCAACAGTAACTCTGAGGGCCTATCTGGGCAGAGGCTCCAGTGGTCTCAGCCTTGTTATTATCCAGTGAGTTTACCTGACCAACTCGCTCTGTAGACCAGTCTGGCCTCAAACTCAACGATCCCCCTGCCTCTGTCTCTGGAGTGCTGGGATTAAAGGTGTGCACCATCATGCCTTGCCTAAGATTGTTTTTAAATTGTGTGTGTGTGTGTGTGTGTGTGTGTGTGTGTGTGTGCAGCAAAGGGCACATGTAGAGGTTAGAGAACTACCTTCTGGGTCTGTTCTCTCCTTTCACAAAGGTTGTCAGACAGGCTTGGTGGCAAGAGCCATGTCACCAGCTTTTTGACTCCTTGTGAATCTCTTTTTGGCCAGGTTATGTGGTCTGGGGACAGATGGATGCGTCTGAATTGTGGCTGAGTGGTGTTCTGAACATAGATACTTGGCTAGGTTCTATCAGGATTGGCACTAACCTGGGGAACCACAAGGTTTTCTTGTCCCCAGAGAGTAGCTAACCATTCTGGAGACGTACTCCAAGCATCTCCTTTGGGCAGTTCTGTGTCTGGTACCCAAGGCTTCCCAAGGCCCATCCCTTTCCTACCCCACACTCCACCCAGCTTCTCCTCTTCCAGAGGGCGACTGGCATTTCCTGTTGGTGAGTGAAGGAAGGCCCAGGCCTGTGACTTACACATACATGCTTGGGTTAAGACCTGGCCTGAGTTGGCTACTGGGCTTCTGAAGCTGGAACTGTGCAGGCCGGGTTCATCAGCCAGCAGCCAGCACTGGGGAGAGGAGACAGCATGGCGTTCTCTTCCACTAATGGTTCCTAGTAGGGTGAAGAGAGGGCTTAACAGGAAGGCTGGGACCACAGTTGTCCCCCCTTCCCAGCCGGACTTCTTCTTTTTTCAAAGTGTGTTATTTGTTTGTTTGTTTGTTTGTTTGTTTGTTTGTTTTCAGAGCTGAGGACCGAACCCAGGGCCTTGTGCTTGCCAGGCAAGTGCTCTACCACTGAGCTAAACCCCCAAGCCCCCCAGCAGGACTTCTGAAGGATGTTGAGAAGAGCTCCCTCATGTGGTTAGGACAGACTCCCAGAGCTTGAAGAACCGGTTGGTGTTGGTTAGGCCCAGTGCACCCTGTGGCATCAAGGAAGGTCTCAAGAGTTGCTGTTTCTTTGTTTTGTTTTGTTTTTTGCTTTTTCGAGACAGGGTTTCTCTGTGTAGCTTTGCGCCTTTCCTGGAACTCGCTTTGGAGACCAGGCTGGCCTTGAACTCACAGAGATCCGCCTGCCTCTGCCTCCCGAGTGCTGGGATTAAAGGCATGCGCCACCACCACCTGGCTGAGTTGCTGTTTTTAAGAGCTGCGATTGAACTCAGGGCTCTGTGCCGGCTAGTCAAGTTCTCCACCACTGACATAGTAAGGCCAGAAATAAACCTTGGTTATCTTGATATGTTCCCTTATTTAAGAGTCTTTTCTTTCTTTTTTCTTTTTTTGTGGGGGTGGGGCAGGGTAGGGGGTTTTCTATGTAGCCCAGGTTGATCTTGAATTTGCTGTGTAGCTGAAACTGGTCTTAAAACTCCTGACCTTCTGCTTCCCGAGTGAGTGCTGAGATTAGAGAGCTGTATGGCTGTGATCAGTGTGTGCGTTCTTGGCTTAACTGTGCTGAGCTAGCACTCTGCCAGCTGGGCCCCCGACCCCAGGGGAAAACATTTTTATGTCGTCCCCCAGGACAGTGAGTCTTACTATGTACCTCTGGAGTCTTTGAACCCACTATGTAGTCTAGCCTGATGTCCTTGGATTGTTCCTTTCTCTGCTGCTCTGAGGGGCTTGATGCGCAAGGCCTGCTTGACCAAGAGGTGACTGGAGCAATCCTGCACTGTGAAACCGGGTTGCACAGAATCCCACTTCTCCTTCACCCTCCGGGGCAGAGTGTGCAATCAGCAGCATTCACTCAAGCTGTGTACTGTATACTTTGATACACCCTATATATTGTGGGGGAGAGTACAGTACTGTCAATTTTAAAAGCTTTAGAGAAAATCCAAAGAGCTCCTGCCTTGATGCTCTAGATAACTGTTTCTCTGATACTTGTAGTTTATTGTAATTTTAAAACTACATTAGCCGGGCAGTGATGGTGCACACCTTTAATCCCAGCACTGGGGAAGGAGAGGTAGGTAGATCAAGGCCAGTCTGTCAGAACTCACAAGATGAAGTGAGTTCAAGGCCAGTCTGGTCTGCAGAGTGAGTTCCAAGATAGCAGGACTATTACACAGAGAAATACTGTCTCGAAAAACAAAAATACAAAACAAAAAAGCAAAGGAAAGCTACATTAATTAATTTATTTGCGTGTGTGTGTGTGTGTGTGTATGTGTGTGTGTGTGTGTGTGTGTCTGTGTGTGTGTCTGTGTCTGTGTCTGTGTCTGTGTGTGTCTGTGTGTGTCTCTGTATGTGTCCATGTGTGCTATGGTGTAAGTGTAGAGGTCAGAGGACAACTTTTGGGAGTTCTTTCTTTCTTCCCATCAGGGTCCTGGGGATTGAACTCTAGTCAAAGTGTCTTTACCTGCTAAGACATCTTGCTGGCCCTGTGTTTTTTTTTTTTTAACCTGTGTGGGTTATTTTGCCTGCATGTATGTATATCTATGTACCATGTATGTCAGTGCACCATGTGTGTGCAGTGCCCATGGAAAGAGGTCACCTGATCCCCTGGAACTGGAGTTACACATAGTTGTGAGCTGCTATGTGGGTGCTAGGACCCGAACCTGAGTCCTCTTGAAGAGCAACCAGTGCTCTTAACTGCTGAGCCATCTCTCCAGCCCACTGTGATTTTTTTTTTTTTAAACTTTTTATGGGGCTGGCGAGATGGCTCAGCAGTTAAGAGTACATACTGTTCTTGCAGATGACCCAGGTTCAGTTTCCAGTACCTACATAGCAGATCACAATTGTCTGTAACCTAGTTCTAGGGAACGTGATTCCCTTTTCTGCATCAGGTATGCATGTGGGGCACATGTGTGTGCATTCCTGTGCAAGTGTGTGTGTGTATGTGTGTGTGTTTGTGTGTGTAGACAATCACTCATACACATAAAATAAAAATAAATAAGTCTTTTAAAAATAATTTTTATTAGATTTATTCATTTTGTGTGTGCATATGCCCATGCATGCATACCACAGCATGTGTGGAAGCAGGAAGACAATTGCTTGCAGGAATCGGCTCTTTCCTTCCACCAGGTGAGTTCTGGGGACTGAACTCAGATCTTCAGGCTTGGAAGCAAGCACCTTTACCTGCTGAGTCATCCTGCCAGACTATAATATTTTTTCAATATATACTCAGTATAATTGTAAGGTACAAAATGTGTTTTGATTGACACACCTTTCTGTCTCTTTAGCTTCTTCCTCTGTGTAACAGTCCTGGCTGTCCTGGAACTCACTCTGCAGACCAGGCTGGCCCCAAACTCACTGAGATCCACCTGCCTCTGCCCCCGAGTGCTAGGACTAAATGTGTGTGCCACCACTGCCCGGCTAACCTTTTTTAGATGAAAGAAGTATGTTTATTGTTATATCTTTTTCACTTACAAACTATTACTAAAAAAATGAAAAAAATCGTTTTTTGCTGGGTGGTGGTGGCACAGCCTTTAATCCCAGCACTCGGGAGGCAGAGGCAGGTGGATCTCTGTGAGTTCGAGACCAGCCTGGTCTACATAGTGACAGGCACCAAAACTACACAGAGAAACCCTGTCTTAAAAAACAAACAAACAAACAAAAAATCAGTTTTTTAAACTTTTCAAAAAACATGTCAAATGAATGATGTTCTAGTTTTGTTGTTGTTATTGTTGCTACTGTGATAAACACCACAACCAAAAGCAATTGGGGAGGGAAGAGTTGATTTCATCTTACAGTTAACAGTCTGTCATGGATGGACAGACACCAGGGCAGGAACGCTAGGCAGGAACATGAAGCAGGGACCATGGAGGAATGATGTCTACTGGCTTTTCCTAGGCTCTCGTTTATCCACCTTTCTGTAGAGCCCAGGCTCACCTGCCCAGGGGTAGCACTGCCCTGGGTGGGCTGCCTCTTGTACATTAACTGCCAATCAAGACAGTGCCTCACAGAGGAGCCCACAGGCTAATAATCCACCGGCAATCATTCAGTTAAGGTTCCCGCTTTCCAGAGGTGTCAGGTTGATAACACGACTATCCAGGACAGGTCATAATTCTTTAAAGAAGTTACCTTTAATTACAGTTGAGAAATAAAATGCCTGCATGTTTAAATTTTCCTCACATTTACCTTTTTCTTTTGTTTAATAAAGTGATGTTTATAGTTGTGTGCATAGTGGGGGTCTATAAGAAGAAAGTGTGTTTTCAGACTGTTAAATGATTTAACAGGGGCTAGAGTGATAAAGAGCACATACTGCTCTCACAGAAGACCCAAGTTTGATTCCCAGCACCCATGTCAGGCGCCTCACAACCACCTGTTAACTCCAGCTCCAGGGGCATCCAGTGCCTCTGACCTTCGAGGGAAACTGCACTCACATGCATGTATTCACACGTACACACTCATGCACACACGCACACACACACACTTAAAAATTATAAAAACATCTTTAAATGATGTAACAATTTTTGTGAATCATTTCAGACATTTTTGGCTGTGGATACCCATTGTGAGTCCCCTACTCACTAATGCATATGCATACATTATCACATTCTAAACATACAAGCATAGACTCTTTAGCTTTGGCATTTTTGTCTCACATGTAGTATTTGTTTGACATGTTAAATGGTGGATGTATACTATGCCTGTGAATGTGGAAAGCAATCCTAACTGTATTCGGCCACAATGCCTAATTTGCAGTAACTATTGCTGCTTTAAATTTTTTTTTGTTTTGTTTTGTTTTTGTATTTTGAGAAAAAGTCTTACCTTGTAATTCTGGCTGGCCTAGAACTCTATATATGAACTCACAAAGACCTGCCTGCCTTTGCCTACTGAATGCTGGGATGAAAGGTGTGTGCCACTATGCCTGGCTGAGACCTTTTTTTCCTTGGTTTTTCAAGACTGGGTTTTTCTGTGTTTCCATGGCTGTCCTGGAACTCACTCTGTAGCCCAGGCTGGCCTCGAGCTCACAGAGATCCACCTGCCTCTGCCTCCCTAGTGCTGAGATAAAGATGTGCGCCACCACTCCCTGCTGAGTTGCTGGGATTTTTAAAATACACATATTTCACCCGGCAGTGGTGGCGCACGCCTTTAATCCCAGCACTCGAGAGGCAGAGGCAGGTGGATCACTGTGAGTTCGAGGATAGTCAGGGCTACACAGAGAAACCCTATCTCAAAAAACAAAACAAAACAAAACAACCCAAAATTTTATTTCCTGTGTGTGTGTGTGTGTGTGTGTGTGTGTGTGTGTGTGTGTGAATGCCGTCAAGTGAGAGAGCCTGTTGTGTGCACTGTGTGCCCACCGACCCATCTCTTATTTCAGTGAGTCGTTGCTTTGTATGCACTTGACATTTGGGGATGAAGATTGTGTGTCTTCCCAACAGGAAGTATAATCAGCCAAGCTAAGCAGGACGTGGTTGTGCCTATCTGTAATCCCAGCACTTAGGAGGTGGACACACACACACACACACACATACACACACACACACACACACACACACACACACACGCATGCACACATGCACACACTAATTAAGACAAGACAGACAAACAAAAAGCTAGTGTGACAGCAAATGCCTGTAACACCAGCATTTTGGAGGTTGGAGGCAGGAGAATCAGGAGTTCAGGGTTATCTTTGGCTGCTACGTATAGAGTTGTAGGCCAACCTGGGCTTCATAAAACACTGTCTCAAAATAATAAAATAAAATGACCAGCCTAATGTTACAACTATGTTGAGGCCAAATGTAAACTAAAAGCCTTAATTGAAGTAGCACAGTCTTAACATAATTTAACATTACTAGTTCATTCATTTTGGATTACCCCACATACAAACCAAAAACAACAAACAAAAACAGCCACAGTGGAAACCCCAAAGCACGATGCTGGGACAGAGGCTCAGTGAGTCAGTGCTGGTGTGTGTGGCCTTCTCCATCTGGATGTGCAGGGGACTGTGATGAGTGCTGGGGGGGAGGATGCAGGCTCTGAGGTAGGATGGAGGGTTGTGGGCTGCTCAAAGAGGGTTGGAGTGGCCATCCCAGTGATCCCAGGGGGTCCCCGGACACTTGTGTGGAGGGAGATGAAATCTAGGGATTTTGGTAACAACTCATAGGAGGAAAAGCGGTGAAAAGCAGGGTGATGGTGTGGGAGGGGAGAGGGGAATGTCTCAGGAGAAGGAAGGAATAATTAGTTCTTTCTGCTTTGAGATCAGGACCCATGCAGTGCGTACTCAGCAATCAGATGAGAGGGTCCATGGGAATTGTTTTTTCTTTTGGCTTAAAAAAATAATAATGTTGAATTGGAAAGATGTTTCAGTGGTTAAGAGCACTTGATGTTCTTCTGAATAGTGTTCCTAGTAACAACATAGAGAAGCTCATGATTGCCTGTAACTCCAGCTCCAAGGGATCCATTGCCTTCTGGCTTTTTCAGGCACCCACATTGATGTGGCATGCTTTCACACAGACACGTATTTCTTTTAAATGTTAATAATTATTTATTTATTTTTGAGATAGGCCTTCATGCATCTCAAGTTGGCCTTAGACTTATTGTAACTAAGGATGACCTTGAACTTCTGACCCTCCTGCCTCCATTTTTTCTAAGTGCTGTGATTACCGGCTTGCACCAGTGTGAACAGGTTAAGCGGTGCTGTGGTGCCGGGGCTTTGTATGCTGTAGGCGAGACTATGACTACTCGCCAGTCCCCATTTCTTTTTCTTTTTTTGGGTTTTTGAGATAGGGTCTCACTTAGTAACCCCAGTTTGCTTTGAGCTTATAGTAGTCTTCCTGCCTCAGCCTCTGAAATATGTATATTTTAAAATAATAGGCATGAGCCTCCATACCTGGCATTTATAGGAATCATGAGCTCAGAGATACAGACCGTGTAATGCCTAGTCACTGTAACTTACATTCTGAGGGGTGCTATTGCAAGGAAAGCCTGAATCCTGGGGACAGAATCAGCCCTGGATGCAACCCTCAAGCCCTCAATGTTGGGAAAACAGCCCTTGGAGGAGATGTAGGCAAGAAGCAAAGCAAGGATGGTAGGACAGGGACCGTTCCAGGGGACAGAGGGAAACCTAAGCCTCCATGCAGTAAAACAAAGTTTCAGGGTGGTCACCAAACCCAGAAAAGGCTTAAGTGTGAGAGAAAGTGGAAATGCTGACTCGGTCAGTGTAGATGGCCTTTTGTGGGCTTGGGCTAAAGGCCACATCTGCAGGAGGATAGGGACATCTTTATCTTGAGAAAGGCAGCTGAGAAGGATCTAAGAGAGAGTGTTGTTCCTGCTGCTGCTGGACCTAGTGATGGGTCTAGGAGGCCACGGTCCATGCCGTGGATGGCTTCACCTGGCAGGGCCTGGTTGCCAGCCTCACCGCCTCTTGGCCCTGTGCTTCCAAACCCTCCAACTGTCAAAGAAGATCATGTTGTGGTCTTGACTGGCAGGGGAAACTTCTTCCTTGGGAGGCTGGGTCTCTGGGTGGGGCGGCCACTGTCACTTATCATCAAAGGCCAAATGTCCGCCGAGAGTCAGTGCCTAGAGCTGGAGATTTAGCAACGGACACTAAATCCAGACTCATTCCCAAAGAGGAGACAGACTTAGGATCCTCATTGGCTCTTCCTTTCTTGAGATTTTTACCCCATTGAGCAATCCTGGATGGGCCAGCACCCCTGGGGCCTGGGAGAAGCCAAGGGCATCTCAGGAAGATGGGGAAATGATTTCTTCATCTGACATGCCAGGCCACTTCACTCACTGCCCATAGCCTCGTGAGGCAACAAGACTCTGAAGCAAGCCCCCGCCCACACCCTGGCAGGCAGCCAGTGCAGGAAGGGTCAGGAGGACTTCTGCTTGGGCTTCTGCATCAGGTTCAGGCTGAGCATAAAGGAGGCCCAAGTGGCCTGGAGGAGGCAGTCTTGGGGACCATGCAAACCCAGAGGGACAACCCTCCCCTGCGATGGCCACTCTCACTGCTCCTGCTGCTGGGTCTGGTGCTGCCGTTAGCCGTCTCCCAGACCCGCGGCTACAGGGAGGCCGTGCTGCGTGCTGTGGACGAGTTCAACCGGCAGTCCTCAGACACCAGTCTCTACCGCCTCCTGGACCTGGATTCGCAGCCCCAAGGGGTGAGGTTGCAGAAGAGCAGGCCTCCTCCTCCCCTTTTCGTGGGTCTCTCCGGTTCTCAGGACGCTCCCTAGAGCTGCCTCCTTCCAGATTGACAGCTTTCAGCTTTGGAATACCTGCTGTGGCAGAGTGCTCTCAACCCCATTCTAGTGATGCATGGGGGCCTCCACTCCAGGGACAGGGTGGAATCGTTGACCCCAGGAATTGGCTTCCTTCGCTCTAAGTTTTTTTTTTCCATATCCGAAGAAGGATTGTGCCTAGCCTTGAGGTCCCTAAGGATGTGCCCGATTCCCTCCCTGTTTCCAGAAGGGGGTGGGGTGGGGACGTGCTCTTCATTTCAGCTGGCTGGGGGCTGTTCCTACTCACTGTATGTGCGGGGAGGAAGGAAGGGGCTCGTTTTCTCCTTCCCTCTGTACCCCAGCACTGGGTCCTGCCTCAGCGCCTAGCATGTAATGTTGGAAGGCCGCTCTGTTAGTGGCTGTCAGGAAGAGTGACCTTGAAGCTGAGAAGGGGCCTGAGACTAGTCTCCCTACTTTTTCCCATGACCAGGATGAGGACCCAGATACCCCACAGTATGTGAGGTTCAGAGTGAAGGAGACAGTGTGTGACAAGGCATTGCAGCAGCTACCTGAGCAATGTGACTTCAAGGAAAATGGGGTAAGCCAGAGGGCTGGGGTGACTGGTGGGTGCCTCCTGGGGAACTAAACAAGGAGTCCCGAGGGAATCTTTCCATCTAGTGGGCTAGGGTTTGGGGGTTATGGCAAATGGGTTCTAGTTTGACCTTGAGCTTTCTCTTCCCAGCTGGTGAAGCAGTGTGTGGGGACAGTCACCCTGAGCCAGGACACAGATTCTTTTGACATCAACTGTAGAGGGGTGAGTGGGATGCAGGAATGATGTGGGGATGGGACGTGGTTACCTATGGACCAGGTACTCCCTGTTCCTGCCCACCCCCTTGGTCCTCCCTAGTGCCTGAACTTCCGCTCCACCACTGGCTCTGTTGTTATCCTTCAGAGCAGTGACTCCAAGCTTGGCTCTTGGGAGGCCGAGGAAAGGAGGCTCTCTACGGGTTCTAGGCCAGCCTTACCTACATAATGAGTTCCAGGCCAGACATGGGTACATGTGAAGGCTTATCTCAAAAAAAAAAAAAAAAAAAAAAAAAAGGTTTTTTTTTAGCTGGAACTTGTTAGGAATGAAGACTCTCAGGCCTCACTGAGTCTTAATCAGACTCAGGCTGAGGACCTCACCACGTGGGTGTGAGCATGCCCTACTGAGTCCTGCTAATGCTCACAGCATCCTCCAGGGTACACTCTCAGACCCCAGGGAGCCTCTTGCCATTCCAAGGCCCAAGTGTTCTCATCTTTTATTGGGGTTAGGGATCCAACTACATGTCCCAAAGGCTGAACTAGGGCCCAGAGGCTCTGGGAGTATCCCTGAGTGTGGTCCTGATGGGGAGGACCTTGGGTGCCCTGGAACCAGCCTCACAAGGAACCCATCTCTTCCTGGTACACAGCCTGGGACACAGCCCCAGAAGTTTAAGAAAATTGCCAAGATCGCTGGACTCCTCCGAAAAGGTGGGCAGAAGATTGGTGAAAAGATTAAGAAGATTGGCCAGAAAATTGCAGATTTTTTTGGGAAAACTGCACCTGAGGCAGAAAACTAGGCCTGTCTTGGCCTGTTTCTAGATTCCAAAAATAATAAATTTGGTGAAGGAAACTTCTCAGTGGCTTTCGTCTTCTTTTAGTCTTTATTTATTTATTTATTTTTTGGTTTTTTGAGACAGGGTTTCTCTGTGTAGCTTTGCGCCTTTCCTGGAACTCACTTGGTAGTCCAGGCTGGCCTCGAACTCACAGAGATCCGCCTGGCTCTGCCTCCCAAGTGCTGGGATTAAAGGCGTGCGCCACCACCGCCCGGCTTTCTTTTAGTCTTTAACCCTGGAGGCTCTCTGAGCACGTGTGTGAGCCATCCCTGCTGTATATGTGTGTGTGTGCCATCACTGCTGTGTGTGTGTGTGTGTGTGTGTGAGCCATCCCTGCTGTGTGTGTGTGTGTGTGAGCCATCCCTGCTGTGTGTGTGTGTGTGTGAGCCATCCCTGCTGTGTGTGTGTGTGTGTGTGTGAGCCATCCCTGCTGTGTGTGTGTGTGTGTGTGAGCCATCCTTGCTGTGTGTGTGTGTGAGCCATCCCTGCTGTGTGTGTGTGTGTGTGTGTGTGTGTGAGCCATCACTGCTGTGTGTGTGTGTGTGTGTGAGCCATCCCTGCTGTGTGTGTGTGTGTGAGCCATCACTGCTGTGTGTGTGTGTGTGAGCCATCCCTACTGTGTGTGTGTGTGTGTGTGTGAGCCATCACTGCTGTGTGTGTGTGTGAGCCATCCCTGCTGTGCTGTGTGTGTGTGTGTGAGCCATCCCTGCTGTGCTGTGTGTGTGTGTGTGAGCCATCCCTGCTGTGCTGTGTGTGTGTGTGTGAGCCATCCCTGCTGTGCTGTGTGTGTGTGTGTGAGCCATCCCTGCTGTGCTGTGTGTGTGTGTGTGAGCCATCCCTGCTGTGCTGTGTGTGTGTGTGTGAGCCATCACTGCTGTGCCCTGTGTGTGTGTGTGTGTGTGAGCCATCCCTGCTGTGCTGTGTGTGTGTGTGTGAGCCATCACTGCTGTGCCCTGTGTGTGTGTGAGCCATCACTGCTGTGCTGTGTGTGTGTGTGAGCCATCACTGCTGTGCTGTGTGTGTGTGTGAGCCATCACTGCTGTGCTGTGTGTGTGTGTGAGCCATCACTGCTGTGGTGTGTGTGTGTGTGTGTATGTGTGTGTGTGTGCCATCACTGCTGTGCCCTGTGTGTGTGTGAGCCATCATTGCTCTGTGTGTGTGTGTGTGTGTGTGTGTGTGTGTGTGTGTGTGTGTGCCATCACTGCTGTGCTGTGTGTGAGCCATCACTGCTGTGGGGGGGGCCCTCATGCGTTTGAGACAAAAAGGAAGGTAGCTATTCCATTAGAAGGTATGGGTAAGGCAGCAGGGCAAGAGGTCCATTTAAAATATATATATATTAGCTGGGCGGTGGTGGTGCACTCTTTTAATCCCAGCACGCTGGAGGCATGAGCAGGCAGGTCTCTCTGAGTTCAAGGCCAGTCTGGTCTACAGAGCAAATTGCAGGACAGCCAGAGTCACACAGAGAAACCCTATCTTGAAAAACAAACAACAACAAAAAGATAAGGAAAAAAAAGAACTATTATTTTGTGTGTGTTTGTGTACCTGAGTAATATATGCATTATGTCCTGCTGGTACCTGCAAAGGCCAGAAGAGGTGCCAGGTCCCCGGAACTCGAGTTACAAGCAGTTGTAAGTTGCCAGATGTGAGTGCTGGGAACTAAATTTAGGGTCCTCTGCAAGAATAGCAAGTGCTTGGTTTTTGTTTTTTTTTTTTTGGGGGGGGGGGGCAGGGTTGCTCTGTAGCTCTGGCTGTCCTGGTACTCACAAAGATCAGTTTGCCTCTGCATCCCAAGTGCTGGGATGAAAAGCATGTGCTATCACTGACTGGCAGCAAGTGCCCTTAGCCATTGATCCATTTCTCTGGCCCCTAAACATCCATTTATTGCTTACCTATGTGTTTGACCTAACATCTGTATGACTGTCAGGTAAACTAGTTTTTGGAATGTCAAACAGACCTCTAGTTTCTAAAGGCTGATAATGTCGTCAGATAATATCTGAGGCCCATAGCATTTCCCACTTTGTACATTCTCCTACCTGATGCTTCCAGAAATGTGGGTTTTGTTTTGTTTTGAAATAAGGTCTGACTATGTACACCAGGCTGGCCTTGAACTCACAGAGATCCTCCTGCCTATTCCTCCCCAGTGCTGGGATTAAAGTGCCACCATGACCAACTCAATCAATGTATTTTAAACCTTTTAAATTTAAAATTTATGCATATGGGCGTTTTCTCTGCTTAAATGTCTGTGTACTACATGTGTGTCTGGGTCAGAATAAGGCATCAGATCCCCTGGTACTAGAGTTACAGATGGTTGTGAGCTGCCATGTAGGTGCTGGGAACCAAATCCAGGTCCTCAGGAAAAGCAGTCAGTGCTCCTAAGCTCTCTCTGAGCCATCTCTTCAGCTCCAACCCCTCATATATTTTTTTTCTTTTTTTAAAAATTGTTTTTCGGGTTGGGGATTTAGCTCAGTGGTAGAGTGCTTGCCTAGCAAGTGGAAGACCCTGGGTTCGATCCTCAGCTCCAAAAAATAAAAATGTTTTTCATTTCTTGTGTGTGAAGCTGTGTTACTGTGTCTGTGTAAAACACCTGATTGTCTAATAAAGAACTGGCCAATAGCAAGGCTGGAGAAAGGATAGGCGGGGCTGGCAGGCATCAGTATAAATAG